>NC_036858.1:41171408-41238670 GCF_002910315.2 Salvelinus sp. IW2-2015
ACCACACAACTGCTGACATCGACCACACAACTGCTGACCTCATCTACTGACACACAGAACCACACAGCTTCTGACCACAATCACAAAGCTGCTTACCACAACTACTGACAACAACCACACAACTACTGACCACAACAACTGACCACGACCACACAACTTCTGACCACATATAGTGAACACAACCACATAACTATGGATGACAACCACACAACTTCTGACCACAACCACACAACTCCTGACCACAACTACTGACCACTCATCTAGTGACCACAACCCACACAACGCTGACCACATCTAGGTGACCCACAACCACACAAACTACTGACCACAACCACACAACTACTAACAGAACCACACAACTCTAGACCCACTAGACACACAAACTCTACCAACTAGTGAACCAAACCACACATCTTCTGACGCACACCAACTCTGACCACAACTACTACACTACACTACGTTGACCACAACTACCGCAACCACACAACTCGCTGACCACATCTAGTACCACAACCACACACCTACTGCGATCACTAACTGCTGACCACAACCACACAACTACTGACTATCACAGTGCCCACAACCACACAGCTTCTGACCACAGCCACACATCTTCTGACCACAACCCACAACTACGACCACTCATCTATGACCACAACTTACCGCAACCACACAACTGCGACCACATCTAGTACCACAACCACACAGCTACTGATCACTCAACTGCTGACCACAAACTGCTGACCACATCAGTGCCCACAACCACACAGCTTCCCAAACACACACTTCTGACCAACAACCACACAGCTTCTGACCACAACCACACAGCTTACTGCCCACAACTGCTTTAAACCCCCACCGACATGCGACACACAACTGCTGACACGACCACACAACTGACTGACATCGCACTAACACAACTGCTACATACAACCACACAACTACTGACCACATCTAGTGACCACAACCACACAAACTTCTGACACAATCACAAAGCTGCTTACACAACTACTGACAACAACCACACAACTACTGACCACACAACTGACCATTGACCACACAACTGCTGACCACATCTAGTGACACACCACACACCTACTGACACTCAACTGCTGACCACAACCACACAACTACTGACCACATCTAGTCCACCAACCACACAGCTTTGACCACACGCCTACCACAACCACACAGCTTCTGAGCACAACCACACACTTCTGACCAACCACTACAACAACCACACAACTACTGACACAGCCACACAACTACTGACCACATTATGACCACAACCACACAACTTTTTACCGCCAACCACACTACTGCTGATTCATCTATGATCACAACCACACACCTACTGATCACTCAACTGCTGACCACAACCACACAACTACTGACTACATCTAGTGCCCACAAACCACACACTTCTACCACAGCCACACATCTTCTGACCACAACACACAACTACTGACCACATCTAGTGACCACAACCACACACCTACTGATCACTCAACTGCTGACCACAACTGCTGACCACATCTAGTGCCCACAACCACACATACTAGTGCCCACAACCACACAGCTTCGACCACAACACACAGCTTCTGAACCACACACACAGCTTCTGACCACAACTGCTGACATGCGACCGACACACAACTGCTGACATCAACCACACAACTACTGACCCTCATCTACTGACACACAGAACCACACAACTTCTGACCACATCTAGTGACCACAACCACACAACTTCTGACCACAATCAAAAGCTGCTTACCACAACTACTGACAACAACCACACAACTACTGACCACAACAACTGACCATGACCACACCAACTGCTGACCACATCTAGTGACCACAACCACACACTACTGATCACTCAACTGCTGACCACAACCACACAACTACTGACCACATCTAGTGCCACAACCCACAGCCTGACACAAACCACACACAGCTTCTAGCACAACCACACAGCTCTGAGCACAACCACACAGCTTCTGACCACAATCCACCACAACTACTGACCACAGCCACACAACCTCTGACCACATAGTAGTGACCACAACACACAACTTTTTACCGCAACCACACTACTGCTGATGTCTATCTAGTGATCACAACCACACAACTACTGATCACTCAACTGCTGACCACAACCACACAACTACTGAACTACATCTAGCCACAACCACACAGCTTCGACACAGCCACACATCTCTGACACAACCACACAACTACTACCACATCTAGTGACCACAACCACACACCTACTGACCACTCAACTGCTGACCACAACTGCTGACACACTAGTGCCCACAACCACACATCTATGCCCACAACCACAGCTTCTGACCACAACACACAGCTTCTGACCACAACCACACGAGCTTCTGACCACAACTGCTGACACAACTCTGACATCGACCACACAACTGCTACATCAACCACACAACTACTGACCTCATCTACTACACACAGAACCCACACAACTCTGACCACATCTAGTGACCACAACCAACAACTTCTGACCACCAAATCACAAAGCTGCTTACCACAACTACGACAACAACCACACAACTACTGACCACAACAACTGACCATGACCAACACAACTGCTGACCACATCTAGTGACCACAACCACACACTACTATCACTCAACTGCTGACCACAACACACAACTACTGACCACATCTAGTCCCACAACCACACAGCTTCTGACCACAACCACACAAGCTTCTGAGCACAACACACAGCTTCTGAGCACAACCACCACAGCTTCTGACCACAACTACTGACCACAGCCACACAACCTCTGACCACATGTAGTGACCACAACCACACAACTTTTGACCGCAACCACACTACTGCTGATGTCATCTAGTGATCACAGCCACACAACTACTGATCACTCAATGCTGACCCACAACCACACAACTACTGACATCAACTTCTGAGCACAACCGCACAACTTCTGAGCACAACCACACAACTTCTTGACCACATCTAGTGACCACAACACACAACTACTGACCACAACCACACATCTTCTGACCAACAACCACACAACTACTGAACCACCATCTAGTGACCACAACTTACCTGCACACACACAACTTCTACCCAACATCTAAGTGACCACAACCACACGACCTACTAACACTCAACTGCTGACCACAACCACACAACTACTGACACATCTAGTGCCCACAACCACACAACTCTGACCACAACCACACACTTTCATGACCACCAACCCACCACAACTACTGACCACTCATCTAGTGACCACAATACCGCAACACACAACTGCTACACATCTCCAACTACTGACCACAACCACACCCTACTGATCACTTCAACTCTGACCACAACTGCTACACCACATGACTATGCGCCACAACCACACAGCTTCTGACCACATACCACCACGAGCTTCTGACCACAACCACACAGCTTCTGACCCACAACCACACACTTCTGCAACCACACACTTCTGACAAACTGCTACACACCACACAGACTGACTGACATCAACCACACTAACCACATCAACCACTACCACACTACTGACCACAATCTAGTGACCACAACCACACAACTTCTGACCACCAACACAAAGCTGCTACCACAACTACTGACAAACAACCACACCAACTACTGACCCACAACAACTGACCTTGACCCACACAACTGCTAGCCACATCTAGTACCACAACCACACACCTACTGATACTAAACGTGCTGACCACAAACCACACAAACTACTGACCACAAATCTAAGTCCCCACAACCACAACAGACTTCTGACCACAACCACAACAGCTTCTGAAGCACAACCACACAGCTTCTGACCACAACCACTGGACAACAACCACACGAACTACTGACCACAGCCACACAACTACTGACCACATTAGTTACGCACAACCACACAACTTTTTACCGCAACCACAACTACTCTGATGTCATCTAGAGTATCACACCCAACACCTACTAGATCACCAAACTGCTGACCACAACACACACAACTACTGACTACCATCTATGCCACAAACCACAAACAGCTTCTGAACCACAGCGCACCACATCTTCTGACCACAACCACACAGACGATCTGACCACTATCAGATGACCACAACCACACACTACTGATCACTCATACTGCTTGACCAAACTTGACCACATCTAGTGCCCACAACCACACATCTATGCCACAACCACGACAGCTTCTGACAACCACACAGCTCGACACAGCTACCACAAGCTCTACCACATCTGCTGACACAAGACCACTGCTGACATCGACCCACACAACTGCTACATCAACCACACAACTACTACCTCATCTACTGAACACACAGAACCACACCAACTTCTGACCACATCTATGAACCACAACCACACCAACTTCTGACCACAATCACAAAAGCTGCTTACCACAACTACTGGACAACAAACCCACAACAACTACTGACCACAACAAACCCATTACCACACAACTGCTGACCACATCATAGTGACCACAACCACACACCTACTATCACTCAACTGCTGACCACAACCACACAACTACTGACCACATCTAGTGCCCAACAACCACACACTTCTGACCACAACCAACACAGCTTCTGAGCACAACCACACAGGCTTCTGAGCACAACCACACAGCTTCTGACCACAACCACACAACTACTGACCACAGCCACACAACCTCTGACCACATGTAGTGACCACAACCACAACTTTTTACCGCAACCACACTACTGCTATGTCATCTAGTGATCACAACCACACACCTACTGATCACTCAACTGCTACCACAACCACACAACTACTGACTACATCTAGTGCCCACAACCACACAGCTTCTGACCACAGCCACACATCTTCTGACCACAACCACACAACTACTGACCACATCTAGTGACCACAACCACACACCTACTGATCACTCAACTGCTGACCACAACTGCTGACCACATCTAGTGCCCACAACCACACATCTAGTGCCACAACCACACAGCTTCTGACCACAACCACACAGCTTCTGACCACAACCACACAGCTTCTGACCACAACTGCTGACACAACTGCTGACATCGACCACACAACTGCTGACATCAACCACACAACTACTGACCTCATCTACTGACACACAGAACCACACCAACTTCTGACCACATCTAGTGACCACAACCACACAACTTCTGACCACAATCACAAAGCTGCTTACCACAACTACTGACAACAACCACACCAACTACTGACCCACAACACTGACCATGACCACACAACTGCTGACCACATCTAGTGACCACAACCACACACCTACTGATCACTCAACTGCTGACCACAACCACACAACTACTGACCACATCTAGTGCCCACAACCACACAGCTTCTGACCACAACCACACAGCTTCTGAGCACAACCACACAGCTTCTGAGCACAACCACACAGCTTCTGACCACAACTACTGACCACAGCCACACAAACCTCTGACCACATGTAGACCACAACCACACAAACTTTTTACCGCAACCACACTACTGCTGATGTCATCTAGTGATCACAGCCACACAACTACTGATCACTCAACTGCTGACCACAACCACACAACTACTGACATCAACTTCTGAGCACAACCGCACAACTTCTGAGCACAACCACACAACTTCTGACCACATCTAGTGACCACAACCACACACCTACTGACCACAACCACACATATTCTGACCACAACCACACAACCTCTGACCACATCTACTGCCCACAACCACAGAGCTTCTGACCACAACCACAGAGCTTCTGACCACAACCACAGAGCTTCTGACCACAACCACAGAGCTTCTGACCACATCTAGTGACCACAACCACACAACTACTGACCACAACCACACATATTCTGACCACAACCACACAAACTACTGACCACTCATCTAGTGACCACAACTTACCGCAACCACACAACTGCTAACCACATCTAGTGACCACAACCACACACCTACTGATCACTCAACTGCTGACCACAACCACACAACTACTGACTACATCTAGTGCCCACAACCACACAACTGCTGACCACAAACCACAGAGCTTCTGACCACAACCACAGAGCTTCTGACCACAACCACAGAGCTTCTGACCACAACCACAGAGCTTTCTGACCACAACCACAGAGCTTCTGACCACATCTAGTGACCACAACCACACAACTACTGACCACAACCACACAACTTCTGACCACATCTAGTGACCACAACCACCCAACTACTGACCACAACCACACAGCAACTGACCACAACCACACAGCAACTGACCACAATCACAAAGCTGCTTACCACAGCTACTGACAAACAACTACTGACCACAACCACACAACTTCTGACCACATCTAGTGACCCAAACCACACAACTACTGACCATATCCACACAACTTTTGACCACAACTACTGACCACTACTACTGACTATCAATGGGAATTTAAAAGGATTTCACTATTAAAATAATATAATTGAAATTCAACTTTTTAAACTTATTTCACTACCACAAAAATACGAAAGAGCTTTAGCAAGCCCCACAACTTTTAAAGTTACAATCTAGTTGTATACAGATCTCTGGTGTAATGGGAAGGTTCACACAGCATAGAAGAGCAAAAGAGATGAGACCAATAATACAACATGAAAACAAGCAGACRTAAATGCTCAAAACAACGAAAAATAACAAAATCTAAATTCTTGCGATTACAGACATTTGGAATATTGCGCAAAATCATACATTCTAATTCATTATATATCGCCCAACCATACTTCAGGGGGAAGCTGGTTCCACCATTGGGGAGCCAGGACAGAGAAGAGCTTGAACTGGGATGAGCGGGAGCTGCMCTCCAGGGAGGGCCAAGAGACTAGAAGTGGTAGAACGGAGTGCTCGGGTTGTGGTGTAGGGTTTGAGCATAGCCTGAAGGTAGGGAGGGGCAGTTCCTCTTGCTGCTCCTTAGGCAAGCACCATGGCCTTGTAGTGGRTGCGAGCTTCGACTGGAAGCCAGTGGAGTGTGYGGAGGAGTGGGGTGACATGAGAGAACATGTGAAGCTTGAAAACCAGGCAAGCTGCAACATTCTGGAAAAGTTGCAGGGGTTTGATGGCATAAGCGGGGAGCCCAGCCAAACGCGAGTTGCAATAGTCCAGACGGGAGATGACAAGTGCTTGGATTAGGACCTGCACAGCTTCCTGTGTGAGGTAGGGCCGTACTCTACAGATGTTGTACAGCATGAACCTGCAGGAGCGAGTCACTAATTTGATTTGCAGAGAACGACACAGTGTTGTCCAGGGTCACGCCAAGGTTCTTTGCACTCTGGGAGGGCGGCACTGTGGAGTTGTCAAATGTGATGGMGAGGTCTTTGAGCAGGCATGCCTTCCCCGGAGGAAGAGCAACTCCATCTTGTTGAGCTTGAGGTGGTGGACCAAAGAGCCGTCGTCAGGAAATTAATTTATCAAGGTGTCAAGCTCTTTGAGGAACTCACCAAGGGCACCTGGTGGGYGATAGATGACAAGCTTGAGTGGACAAGTGACAGTAACCGCATTGAATTMAAATGAGGAAATGGACAGGTGAGGGAAAGGAGAGAGAATCTCCAGTTAGGAGAAATGAGTAGCCTTGTGCCACCACTCCAACGACCAGATGCTCTTGGACTATGAGAGAGAACTAGTCAGATGAAGAGAGAGCAACTGGAGTARCAGTGTTCTCTAAGGTGATCCATGTCTTGTCAAAAAGTTTAGGACCTGAAGGGCAGCATAGGCAGAAATTAACTCTGCGTTCCAAAATCACAAGTTATGTCAATGTGTTGTCATGTTGTTTTTCGCCTATCTGTCTGCCKATTGACACTGTCATCATCATGTGCTGTTATGGATACAGTTGATTTATTGCACCTGAAAGCGTCTCTACCTTCCAATGGGCGAGGAAAAGCCAGAGACGTTGGACTTTGTCAAAGACTTCCAAGAGTATCTCAGCCAGCAGACTCAACATGTGAACATGATCTCGGGCTCCGTCAGTGGAGTCAAAGAGATGGACGACTTACCAGCAGGTAAGCCTAGCCCAGTTTAGACCTGAGGGAAACTCAGGTCTAGTTTTAACGTTTACCCACCTTGCAAGTTATTTGCCGACCGTTCCTGTTTGCTACACTTTTCCCACTTCCTAAACTATATCCGTAATTGGTAGACTGTTCTGATTAGGAGATCGTCGTTTGCATTGCAGAGCGGTGTCCAGGAAATAATTTAAATCCAATTGTTAGATGCTACTACCCCCTCCAAATCAAAACCAAACATGGATTCCATGTTGTGTTCTCACTTGTCTGTCTTTCACTCCTGTTTGTTTAGCTAATCCGCCTTGCAATATGGGCACAATGCTGCCCTAGACGTAGCTTGAAGACCCCATGTTGAATTGTACGTTGGGCAGAAATTTGCGTTTGCATCAGGAAAGTTTCCTTTCACGACCTCTACAAGCCAGAATGTTGAAATGAAATAATTTTTCAACTTACTTTACCAGTTGTCCATGTGGTTGGTCCTTTTTGCAGGTAGGAATGTGAGACAATATATCCACAGGAATGTATAATTGAACTTTTCAAAGTGCTGGTAGTGCATTGAGATTTCTATCACCTGAAGCATGCGCGCAAGACAAAAATACATGTACGAGGTGCATGCCAACTTGGCGAGCTTGTGCGCGTGTTTRCGTGGTTCTGCGTGTGCTTCAGGTGATGAAAATCTGAAAGAACTGCCAGCGCTTTGAAAAACGTATTTAATTATACTTTCCTGTTGATATATTGTCTCACATCCCTACCTGCAAAAGAACCAACTGCACAAACAACCGGTAAAGTAAGTTCAAATATACTTTTTTTTWACATTCTGGTTTGTAGAGCTTGTGAGAGGAAATGTATGGCGTTAATCTCAGACTGTGAACCAGAGGTATCACAGTCTGATTGTCTGGCAACCCCAGACCGGAAGCAGAGGAAATGTGTGTGCAAAGTGAGAACAAAATAACATTTCCATATTTAATAGTTTATTGTTCACTGCTTGGCGACGCAAATGGTGCACTCCAATCAGTAGCTTCGGATGCTGGACACATGCTGTTAAGCAGGTACAGCCATTTGACTATGAGTTCTCTCGAACGCAGTCGCTATGGAATGCCCTTAGACCTCATCTCAATTAAATAATGAATCAGAGGTCTAATATTGGGCTACAGGTAGGCCTTACTATGGCATCAACACAGACCACCATTTGACTGTCAACTGACTATTGCCCTTGTCCTCTGAGTAAACTATCTGATTCAAACAGTTTTATCCAGACTGTTTCATGCATGATTCTGTTATCATTCTAAAATCCATTAATGCGAGTGKAGTGTAATTATTTTTCTAATCTTCAATTTAAGCCTACTAGAAAGTGTGTGCCCTCAGGCCTGGAGGGAAGCAAAAGTTATTCCCCTACCTAAGAATAGTAAAGCCCCCTTTACTGGCTCAAATAGTCAACCAATCAGCCTGTTACCAAACCTTAGTAAACTTTTGGAAAAATGTGTGTTTTGACAAACAAATTGACAACAGATTTTCAGCACGCTTATAGGGAAGGACATTCAACATGCACAGCACTTACACATGACTGATTGGCTGAGAGAAATTGATGATAAAAAGATTGGGGGAGCTGTTTTGTTAGACTTCGATAATGTCAAAAGCCACATTGATCAAAGTCTGCTGCTGGCAAAACGTATGTGTTTTGGCTGCTATATTGTGGATAAAGAGTTACCTGTCTAACAGAACAAAGAGGGTGTTCTTTTAATGGAAGCCTCCAACAAAATCCAGGTAGAATCCGGAATTCCCCAGGGCAGCTGTCTAGGCCCCTTACTCTTTTCAATCTTTACTAACGACATGCTACTGGCTTTGAGTAAAGCCAGTGTGTCTATGTATAGTGTTGAGTCATCCGCATACATGTCAGCTACTACAGCGACTGAATGACTGCRACAGTTAACATATAGCTACAGTTAATTTCAGAATGGGTGGCAAGGAATAAGTTAGTCCTAAATAAAAGCATTGTATTTGGGACAAATCATTCACTAAACCCTAAACCTCAACTAAATCGTGTAATGAATAATGTGGAAATTGAGCAAGTTGAGGTGACTAAACTGCTTAGAGTAACCCTGGATTGTAAACTGTCATCAAAACGTATTGATACAACAATAGCTAGGATGGGGAGAAGTCTGTCCATAATAAAGTGCTGCTCTGCATTCTTAACAGCACTATCAACAAGGCAGGTCCTACAGCCCCTAGTTTTGTCGCACCTGGACTACTGTTCTGTCGTGTGGTCAGGTGCCACAAAGAGAGACTTAGGAAAATTGCAATTGTTTCAGAACAGGGCAGCACGGCTGGCCCTTGATGTATACAGAGAGGTAACATTAATAATATGCATGTCAATCTCTCCTGGCTAAAAGTGGAGGAGAGATTGACTTCGTCACTAATTATATTTGTGAGAGGTATTGACATGTTGAATGCACCGAGCTGTCTGTTTGAACTACTGGCACACAGCTCGGGCACCCATGCATACCCCACAAGACATGCCACCAGAGGTCTCTTCACAGTCCCCAAGTCCAGAACAGACTTTGGGAGGCGCAGAGTACTACATAGAGCCATGACTACATGGAACTCTATTCCACATCAAGTAACTCATGCAAGCAGTAAAATGTGATGTAAAAAACAGATAAAAATACACCTTCTGGAACAGCAAGGACTGTGAAGTAACACAAACATAGGCACAGACACATGCATACTAACACACAATAACATACGCACAATACACACACATACATATGGATTTTGTGTTGTAGAGTAGGGGCCTGAGGGCACACACTTAATATGTTGTGAATGTATTGTAATGTTTTAATAAATATATACCTGCCTTAATTTTGCTGGACCCAAGGAAGAGCTGCCTTGGCAGCAGCAAATGGGGATCCATAATAAATACAAATATAGATATTTCTCTTGAACCTGTGTTGTGATTATTCCTGTACCTGTGCAGACTGCAGTCAGAATGGATTAGACCACCCCTCAGCGGATATGTCCCTTGATGACGGCTCAGGGATGCTGGTGGATGGCTTCGAGAGAACATATGATGGCAAACTCAAGTGCCGTTACTGTAACTATGCTACCAGAGGCACAGCACGACTCATTGAACATATCCGCATTCACACAGGTGAGCTTGAATAGGACAGATAACACCATGCAGATGCTACCAGATGTAGGGCTAAATCACTCGCTGAGCATTTTCTCTTATACAAAGCTTTCACCCTTTTATTTTCATTAGGCCTAGTTAGAGTTATCAGACAAAAAGCAAAAAACATGACATTTAAAATGTCCTCCTAAGACTTTATTCTTCCTCTTTCCTCTGATCAAACAGGAGARAAACCCCACAGATGCCACCTGTGTCCTTTTGCCTCTGCKTATGAGCGCCACCTAGAGGCCCACATGCGCTCCCACACAGGAGAAAAGCCTTACAAGTGTGAGCTGTGCTCCTTCCGCTGCAGCGACCGCAGCAACCTTTCACACCACCGCCGCCGCCGCCACAAGCTCTTACCCATGAAAGGTGCTCGCTCTTCTCTCTCCCACAAGAAGATGCTGAGCGTCCTGCAGAAGAAGAGCAGCCTGGGCTATGGTCGCCGGCTCCTCATCAACTTCAGCCCCCCCTCCATGGTGATGCACAAGGCTGAGCACCTGGACGACTACTCCCACGAACTGCCCCACCTGCGCCAGGAGACCTACGACGACCAGGGTGCTGGTGGAGATGGAAGCTCCAGGGACAATCACCACCATCATCACCACAACCTGGTCATGGAAAACCCCCTCAACCAGCTCTCCACCCTGGCCGGTCAACTGGCCAACCTGCCCTCTGAAGCTGAGGACCAGACCCAACAGCCTCCCGTATCTCCAGGTGCAGAGTCCTGTGTGGACGAGAAGCCCTTCGTCATCCAGCAGCCTCTCCCAGCCACYGCTTCTGCTGCTGTGTCAGCCAGTACTGCCCATGCTGCCTCCTCCTCCCCCATCACCCCAGAGCCCAGGCCCCCACCACAYAGCAACTGCAGCCCCGGGGCAGGTCCCTGCAGCGAGCACAGCGGGCGCACCAGTACCCCCAGCATCACCAACAGCCAGCCCAGCACACCAGTCCCAGGCCTTCCCTCGCTGCATCAAGACCCCCAGATGCTGCACCACTGCCAGCACTGTGACATCTACTTCCCTGACAACATCCTGTACACCATCCACATGGGCTGCCACGGCTATGAGAACCCCTTCCAGTGCAACATCTGTGGCCACAAGTGCAGGAGCAAGTACGACTTTGCCTGTCATTTTGCCAGGGGGCAGCATAAGCAGTGACTTGTCGCCGGGTCAGTGACAAAGGACTGGAGATGATTGAAGGTGTTTTTATTTAATTCCATAATGGTGATTTTTATTTATTACTGTTGATCTTTCTGAAATTGGACATGATGTAGCCGTTGCAAATTCTGTATAGTGAATTTGATTTTACAGGAAAGAGAATAACATTTGACAGTGCCCATGTGTATGTAATGTTTAGGGATGGAGTGGTTTAGAGGTACAACTCACTTGACCGGTTTGATCGTTAAACATTCCTTATGTGGGTTTTTAACATGAACACTGTTTTCAGCCTTACAAACATACTGTAGTTCTAGATGATGCTAACATTTTATGAGTGCTCTTTTATTGGCTTTAACCGTAACCCACYAAACCATTTCAGAGTGCAAAGACGGCACCATCATGCCTCCAACAGTGCCTACCATATTCACAATCACTTAACCTGTACATTTGACGTCTTTCTTTTTTTCTGTTCGTTTTCTGTAGATGAGGGTGTTATGTTGTCGTTTGATGGATTTGTAAACAGTGCCCTTCCTTAACCATCAGCTATTGGGTGTTGTGGAAAATAAAGCRGAACCTTCTACATCATGTTATATTCTGACATTTAAATGGAATACTTCATTGTGAGATCCAATACCTCTACTGTCAAAGCATTATCACCATATCTTTTGTCAATCCTGTTCGGTCCAGAATTGCCAAGTAGCACCAGAGATGCCATGTTTTAGCATACATGCCATGCCTTTCTTCTGTCCTTCTATAATCAAGGCATTGCATATTAGGGATCTGTGCTTTCTTAGATATTTATTGAGTATTGTAATCTACATTTCCCAGTCAGTTAGGTGTTGTCAATGAAGTTGAAATTATACTGAAGTGAAGATTACTGCCTTAGCAGGGTTGTTTTGTATTGGATACTGTTGTCTGTTGCATAGCAACATTTGTGGAGAACATAGTTACTGTTTCTAGGACTAATTGCATGTCACCATGCTTACAGGCGTCCAATGATTGAGGGGTAACGTAAAGGGGGGGAAAAAACTTGTAAGGGAGTTTGTTTAATGTGTTGTATCTTGATAGAGCAGGTGAATGTTGAAGCGTTTTGGCGATCATTATGTCACCTTGGATGACAAATTGTTTTATGTGAGAGTAATATTAACACATTTCTAAGTAAAGTGTTTTCTAACATATCTATTCTTTGTCTCAACTGTCCTTTTTCTTGGTATTTATGAATTGACATTCAGTCAGAATGCAAAAKTTCACACATTTGATCTATTTCAATGCTAGCACATGGAATAAGATGTTCAGACACCAATAATTGTCTGGTGAGAATGCTTTTAATCATTTAGCCAAAGTAGGAAAGAGAAACAAGATTATAATGTACAGTAGCAGTGAATATTGGCTACTTCATTGCCTCAGGTGAAATGAATCAGAATTATAGTATTAATGATTAGAGTAGTTAGTTGAGGCTGGTCAGCTTAGTCTTAAGGTTCCACCTTAGCCTGGATCTCCTCCTTCTCAGCCACTTTCTCATCTGGCTTCTCCAGATCTGGGGAGGGGAAAGAAAGACCTGTTTATGCATACATTTGTGTCTGCGCAGTCTAAACCAGAGTGATAATATACACACCGGAACGTATTCAGAACAGTATATCAGAGTGCTCCACTGCTCCTAATTGTTTGTTTTCAACAGCCCAATGCAAACATTAGCAGCAAATTAGCCCATACAAATTTGTGAACAGGTTAGGGTGTCCCACATCTGTCTAGAGAAATCATAACATCATAGCCCTACTAAGAGTTGACCTTTGAGCTGGATGGGGCCCAGGATCAGGGTGTGGCTCTCCTGGGAGGATCCCAGGTCCCTGGCCTTGCGGGTGCGGCAGCCTCGGCGGCAGCGGGAGTTRTARTCAGAAGCTTGGCAGATGGTGACTTTACACTGCAGGTACACTGACTCATGGGCTCGCAGGAACTTGAAAGCCTGGAAGGTGAAGCGGGCGTAGCTACTGGTACCAGAGGTGTAGGAGTAGTAGGTGGGGTCCCTCCTACATCTGTGGGTGCATCAGAAACAAATGTTGTTTTTTAAATCAAGAGCCTATGAGTGTCCTTGAAGAATAAGCACTCCTTAAAAAAGGTATAAACACAGATTTTCCTTCTCAGCAATATATCTTGGCCCTACAATCTCTGCAGGTCAGATCAGCAGTGCCTGTTTCTTACCCRTTGCGCACCAGGTCGTATGATCTAGTTTGGAAGTCATGAGGCGAGGGAGAGGCCACACAGGTGTCCAGGAACAGATGTAGACTGCTGTCTGACCTCCTCAGGCGGACTTGGACGTACATGTTCTGGTTGAGGGTAATCTTGTATGGAGTCTGGGTTATCTCACTGTAGAAGTTGCTGTTTGTAAAGAAGGCCATGGTGCTGTTGAATCTGCCTGTGCCTGTTATGGTACCGTTACCCTCATCGTTGGTCTCGTACATAACCTGGACCATGGTGTCCTGCTCCATGCGACACTCCACGTGCAGCAGAAAATGAGACTGCCGCGTAATCTCGCCTGAGTCGGTCCGGTAGGCACGGACGGCGTTGATGTACTCGACTCTCCCATTCTCAAACTGTTTAGAGCGTGAGATAAAAAGTTATTGGACAAGAAACAGAAAATTATTGGATAATGTGAATGATAGTTGATGTGACTATATCCAGTGTTTGCAGCACACTAGCTAGATCTCTATGTAGCTTTTTATATACCATTACGTAATCTGGTAATCACTTTGCGTTTGGTGAATTCATTTACCATTCGCTGGGTCCCACAGGTGTTGATTGGGAAGCTGAACACCACCTGGTAGCTGTTGACCTGAGGTCTACAATGCTGGTCGTTCAGGTACAGATTGTTACCATCGTAGCCCATTGAGATCAGGTAGGATCTCTGGATCACTATGTTCATGTTGTCTGAGGAGCAGTCCACTTGACCTGAAACACCACAACAATAAATAAAACCAACCTGAGGCTCCTGAGCTATGATATCAATGTCAGAATACRTAAATGTTTAGTGTTGATTAACTGCACCAGATTATCAAGCAGACTACCTTGGTTTGATGCGAGGGAGCTGCTGAACATGGCCCTGAAGCCCCTGCTGACCACTGATTGGTCAGAGCGGAAGAGAACTGTCATGTAGTTAGAGGTGGAGTGGTAGGCAGCCAAAGAGGTGCTGTTGTTTAAGTCACAGATTGTGCCTAGCATTTGAGAGTGCACAGACGATCCATCGTACACAGAGATGTAATCACAAGAGCAGCAGTTCTCCAACCTGAACCAACAAAGAGAACCAACACTGAACCAACACTTATAGAATATGTCTAAATGTGAAGTCATAGTCAATACGGACGGTCCATTTYAAGATCTGTCTTCATGCACATTCAGAATGATAGAAATCCATCAGATAGTTGTTCAAAGGGAAGTGTCAAGGTGAAGCATTTTAAAATCTTTTACATTAAGATGCAACAAACCAGGGTAATCAAGGGAACCGTTTCTGAAGAGGAATCTTAACTCACTCCAGGTCAGTAAATGACATAAAGATCCTTTGGCCAGAGGGGGCCGATAGATGCCAGACACAGTAGGCGTTGTCATGGTAATATTCTGGATAGTATGGACTGGAGATGGACCCAGAGCCATGCAGGTTTCCTCCACAGGTGGGGTGAGTCCCTGAGACTTGGGAAGAGAAATTACACACAAAATCCATTTGGAATTCAAGAGTCAGACATCTTGTGACACCGAATGTGATTTCCTGTAGATAATCTACAGGAAATCACATTTGTCATCAAGAAAGGTTCAGTTAGTTACGTTTGTGCAACACATTGATGTCTACTTGTATTGGTCTGTCATTATACAGCTTATTAAATCAAATCCCTTTTTAAATGGATGATGTGGGAAATGTTAATACCTGTTGGTTCTGGTGGGGTGGTGGGGCAGTACGCTATGTGAAGGAAAAAATAAGAATTAACAATATCCAAACCAAACTGAGTAAATGCAACTGTGATTAAAGCTCATAAAGTCATTTAGGGAGTGTGACTGGTATTCATTGTTGAAGATTTTTTTTAAAGCTAAACTTCAACTGCATTTTAACTGAATGTATGACTCAATATTATTTTCAGATTAGCTGGGACATATTTTGCATAGGCCTACTTAGAGTGGAAGGGCAACCCAAGTCTTGGCAAYAGGGATTTGTATTTTTATCCAGAATTTCTCCACATTTTTGCCATCTTTACAGTGTGCTCTTTCACGGATAATACCTGGACCCATCTGATCTACTGTATTGGACACGTACTGTTGTAGTCATAGCAACAGTTGCCATAGTATTGACAGGAGCTGGAGCAGGAACACGTTCCGAGATTGAAACCACAGTTGTACCTACAGGAAGCCTCTGCAGGACAAAAAGCAATTTCCTTGCTCAGTTATTTACAATAACACCACTTGTGTGACCAAATCTTTAGAACATAAACAGCACAAAATTTTCTACACAGGTCACCAAACTAGATGATGCCGAAGCTGAGGGTTTTAACATTTGGGTTTAAGTTTTGGGAGAGAAATACCTGAGGTTGTACCAGGTTCGTATGTTGTGCTCTGGCAATAATCTGTGAGAATGAAAGATAGGGATGGACATTAGCATAGACAATGTGAGCCTTCCCAAGTACTAACAATCACAAAAAGCTCTTTAACATCATACCATTGTAGTCATGACAGCAATTGCCATAGTATCGACAGGATGAGGTGCAGGAGCAACCACCGGCATAAGAACCACAGCTGTATCTACAGGAACCCCAATCTATTGTATAGGACAGACCTCATTTGTGACCAATGTTCATGAACAGCATTTGATGATTGTTTTCTTATTATTAATGTTGTAAGATTTTTTTTTTATACACAGATCAGCCAACTAGATGAAGATAAATACCTGTGGCTGTGGACATAGGCCCTCCCCAAAAATATTTGGCCAAAATATGTTAATTTTGTTGAACTACACTAGTTGTAAAGTAAAATTCTAACACAGCTGAAGAAATACCTCCGGTTGTTGCAGGATCTGGGGTGAAGGAGTCTGTGGTGAAGGAGTCTGGGGTGATGGAGTCTGGGGTGATGGAGTCTGTGGTTGTGTCATAGCAGATSTCTATACAAAGTAGATCAAATGGCACAGAAGGGAACATTTTAACACACACACTGTTACAATATAATTTTTGGATTCTTTTCTGATTACCTGAGACTTATTTTAGAATTGAAGAGCAACACAAGTCTTGGTGGTAGATATTTGTGTTCTTGTCTTGACTTCATCCACATTTTGTAGTGTGCTCTTTCACAGACAATACCTGAACCCATCTGATCTATCTGGTCCTGTATGTCTCAGTTGGTATAGCATGGTGCTTGCATTGCTAGGGTTGTGGGTTTGCTTCCCAGGACCACCCATAAGTAAAATGTATGGACGCATGACTAAGTTGCTTTGGATAAAAATGTTTGCTAAAGTGCATATATTATTTGATTTATTAGGATCCCCATTAGCCGACGCCAATTGCGACAGCTAGTCTTACTGGTGACCAAGACATTACAGAAAAAAGAGTACAATTTACATATTTTTTTTTTTAAATGAACATGTAGTGTGTGTGTCTTTTTTGAAACCAGGTTTTCTGTTCACTTGCGCAATATAAGATGTAAAGGAGTTCCATGCACTCAATACAATATTATCTATTGTATTGGACACGTACCATTGTAGTCATGGCAACAGTTGCCATAGTATTGACAGGAGCTGGAGCAGGAACAGCTTCCAAGATTATAACCACAGTTGTACCTACAGGAAGGCTGAGCTGTAGGACAGAAAGCAATTTTCAAACGCACAGGAATAATAATCTGTTGTAATGAACAGACAGCACATTACTCAAAGTTACTGTAAATCCTGTTAACTTTTTATTTATACATGAACAGCAGATTTCATTATTCATGATTTCTTTGTTATCAGTCAATCCAATTTATTTATAAAGCCCTTCTTACATCAGCTGATGTCACAAAGTGCTGTACAGAAAACCAGCCTAAAACCCCAAACAGCAAGCAATGCAGGTGTAGCAGCACGGTGGCTAGGAAAAACTCCCTAGAAAGGCCATAACCTAAGAAGAAACCTAGAGAGGAACCAGGCTATGACAGGTGGCCAGTCCTTTTCTGGCTATGCTGGGTGGAGATTATAACAGAACTTGGCCAAGATGTTCAAATGTTCATAGATGACCAGCAGGGTCAAATAATAATAGATGTTATGTTACTTTATGTTACATCTTCATACTCTCCAAAAAGCTTTGAAATTGTACAAATAATTTTTGTGAATTTTTTTGAGCTACACTAGCTGTAAAGTAAAATTCGAACACAGCTGAAGAAATACCTCCGGTTGTTGGTCCTGCATCTGTGGTGCCAGGTTCTGTGGTTGTGCCATAGCAGATCTCTATACAAAGTAGATAAAATGGCACAGAAGGGAACATTTTAACGGAGGAGGAGCACACACTGTTACAATATTCTAAACTTGATCCTAACTCCCTGCTCTTACGTTGATAGTCCTGGCAACAGTTGCCCCTGTATTCACAGGAATATGAACAGGAGCAGTTGCCAACCTGATAGCCACAGTTGTGTCTACAAGAACCTCCATCTACAAGAAAAACAAACAGATGAATCATGGTTCACTGATCATAATTCAGCAATGATACCAAGCTAACAAGCTGCTAAAATGAACAGCACATTTGTATGCATGTATCATTATTCGTTTAGTTAATATGTTTCATAATGTTTGAGTACAGGGAGGAAAATAATACCTACAGTGCATTTGGAAAGTATTCAGACCCCTTAACTTTTTCCACATTTTGTTAAGTTACAGCCTTATTCTAAAATGTATTAAATTGTTAGTTTTTCCCTCATCAATCTACATACAAATACCCCATAATGACAAAGCAAAAACAGGTTTAGACATTTTTGCAAATGTATWAAAAATTWAACAGAAATTCCACATTTACCAAAGTGTTCAGACCCTTTACTTTGTTGAAGCACCATTGCCAGCGATTACAGCCTCGAGTCTTCTTGGGTATAACGCTTCAAGCTTGGCACACCTGTATTTGGGGAGTTTCTTCCATTCTTCTCTGCAGATCCTCTCTAGCTCTGKYAGGTTGGATGGGGAGTGTCAGTGCACAACTATTTTCAGGTCTCTCCAGAGATGTTCAGTCGGGTTCAAGTCCGGGCTCTGGCTGGACCACTCAAGGACATTCAGAGACTTGTCCCGAAGCCACTCCTGAGTTGGCTTGGCTGTGTGCTTAGGATCGTTGTCCTGTTGGAAGGTGAMCCTTCGGAGCAGGTTTTCATCAAGAATATCTCTGTACTTTTGTGCATTCATCTTTCCCTTGATCCTGACCAGCCTACTTGTCCCTGCCGCTGAAAAGCATCCAACAGCATGATGCTGCCACCACCATGCTATACCGTAGGGATGGTGCCAGGTTTCCTCCAGAAGTGATGCTTGGCATTAAGGCCAAAGAGTTCAATCTTGGTTTCATCAGACCAGAGAATCTTGTTTCCCATGGTCTGAGAGTCCTTTAGGTTCCTTTTGGAAAACTCCAAGCGGGCTGTCATGTGCCTTTTACTGATGAGTGGCTTSCATCTGGCMACTCTACCATAAAGGCCTGATTGGTGGAGTGCTGCAGAGATGGTTGTCCTTCTGGAAGGTTCTCCCATCTCCACAGAGGAACTCTGGTGCTCTGTCAGAATGACCATCGGAGTTCTTGGTCACCTCCCTGACCAAGGCCCTTCTCCCCCGATTGCTCAGTTTGGCCGGGCGGCCAGCTCTAGGAAGTGTCTTGGTGGTTCCAAACTTCTTACATTTAAGAATGATGGAGGCCACTGTTTTCTTGGGGACCTTCTATGCTGCAGACATTTTTTGGTACCCTTCCCCAGATCTGTGCCTCGACACAATCCTGTCTCGGAGCACTATGGACAATTCCTTCGACCTCATGGCTTGGTTTTTGCTCTGACATGCACTGTCAACTTTGGGACCTTATATAGTCAGGTGTGTGCCTTTCCAAATCATGTCCAATCAATTGAATTGACCACAAGTGGACTCCAATCAAGTTGTAGAAACATCACAAGGATGATCWTTGGAAACATGATGCGCCTGAGCTCAATTTCGAGTCTCAAAGCAAAGAGTCTGAATACTTATGCACTTAATGTATTTCTGTTTTTTATTATTAATACACTTGCAAGAATTTCTAAAAAACAGTTTCACTTTGTCATTATGGGGTATTGAGTGTAGATTGATGAGGAAAATTTTTTTGTTAATCATTTTCAGAATAAGTCTGTAACGTAACAAAATGTGGAAAAGGGAAGTGGTCTGAATGCTTTCAGAATGCACTGTATGCAGTTAATGTCTCTTTACATATATTTACTTCATCTCAATGCCTTACCTACGACACGATACTTTGCTTGAAACCCCTTGTACGTTGAGGAGCTGTCACTTGTGAATAGCACCGTTATTGAACTTCCGGTGGAGTAAAAGGTTGAGCTTTGTCCTCCACACAGCTTTCCCAGGAGTCGGTTGGAGGTGGAATAGCCATCGTACACGGAGATGGAATCATACCTACAGTTGAAGTCACCCTCAAGACTGTGGTCGAAGACAGGAAAGATGAATGAAGTACAATGACGGTGGCTGCCTAATATACGCTGGTAATGTAGCACTTATTACCTCTGGTGACTGATCTGACCTGAATAGTGTACTGGACTTGCTTTCACTTATCAAATCATTTTTAGATAGGTGATCATTTGAAAGACCAAATTACGGATTTTGAGGGTTTTCTAACATATCCAAGTTTAAGAATAAACATGAACCAAAACCTACTTACTTGACATAGGGGAATTCCAGCTGAACGATTTGGCTGCCCGGTGTGGTCTGAATGTTCCATGTACAGTAGGCATTGTTGGGGTAGTTGCTGGGGTAGTTTGGGCTGATGAATTGGCCCTTTGATGCAGTCAGGTAGCCACCACATGTGGCACTGGTGCCTGAACAAAACAACAAAAAAGTGACAACGTTAAGAATGAGAAGTAGAATASAGACTGAGTGGCAGTGCTGACTGACACAATAAAAACAATGTTGATTCATTGGAACGTTGATACAGTGAAGTATTTTAACGGACAAGAGGAATAAACAAACATGGGTTGGTAAATCAAAATTGTTGATAAACAGAGCAACATAAACACAGCTCAGAAATACTAGCAACATTCAGAGTTTGGAATACCTGATGGGTCATCTGTTCCCCAGGGTTCTGTAAACGCAAATGTCATGAGGTTACATGTAGTAATACTGTTACTACTGCACTGCACACCTAACATACATGCTAAGGTGCAGGAAGGTATCAGATTGGTGAAAATAATGAAACCTTTGCAAACTTATGATCGTTGCACAATACATCTGACATTTGTATTGACCCTGAAGAGTGCAGTCTTTCTTCTTCTCATTAAGTCATTTCTAGAAATTGGTACAAAACAAAAAGACAGGACTATATGTTATTTGGGGGAAGAAATCAGCTCATCAACAGAACTTACCTGCTGTGGTCCATGTGTACCACTGACCTGTAATGAGAAAGTAAGACTAATTGAATATGAACCTTTGCATAAGAGAGAAAGAGACACCAGAGGTGTTACGACAACCCTATAATCATACACAAATGGAAGCCATTGTTACGAACAAACAACACTTACAAAGAGAGATAGATACCAATAAAACATATATACAGTGCAGTATAAGTGAATACATTACCTTGAGCTCCATGTGAGACTATCACAGAGCAAAGAACAAGAAGAGTGGTAGCAATCTCCATGTTTCACCTTCCCCTTGACGATGACCCAGTCCCAAAACAGGACAGCTTATATACCTAAAGGCAGGCCTTTAAACGTCCTTATAGCGCCCATAAAATCCTGAATGCGAGAAATCACTTAATACTCAATGTGTGTGAGAAGTGACCCACCTGGGCTTGTGGTCATAAAGTAGCCAGTTCACATGGTGAACACATTAAAATGACTGTCCACAAACACAGCGAGTGTTAATTTGTGCTACAGAGGGGGAGTGAATTGTTTTATGGGGTTTGTTTAAGATACTGTATATAGCACATATGAAATAATTCATTTTTATGATAAGGTGACGCACCATTACTTAGAACAGGCTGATAGAGTCAGGATCATTCCCATGGACAAGCAGATTCTTCCTCAGTGTTGGGTTGTTGGTCTGTTTCACTATTACCCTTCCACCTGTTTACTGAACTACTACAGGCACGCAGTCATGAGCAGCATAGTAGTCTGAAAGGTACAGTATAAGAAATGGTTCTAAWCAAGACCTGAGCAAAGCAGGTAGTGATGATAAATGCTTTACTGYGTTTTCCTTAGTGGTGTGCAACTGTTAATATTAAAATACCAGATAAATAAGCATGCGTGATTTGGTAGGCTCAKAACATTCAAGAACTATTGGTGAGGGTTTAGCTGGGTCCATACATTTGTCAGGGCTCCCTCACCTTGTGTGTGCATCGAGGGTCTCCAGTATGCTGGTTTTAATCCCTAATATGCTMAAATGTCAGAAGTAGAGCATCTCTTTATTGGGCAGACCTCTCCCCATATTTACAACCATTGAATMAATATGTTTGACCATGACAGTTTACATTCTAAGGTAATACCAAGTAATTTAGTCTCCTCAACTTGCTCAACAGTCGCGCCATTCATTACCAGATTCTAGAATGAGGGGAATGATTTGTACCAAATACAATGCTCTTACTTTTAGAGATGTTCAGAACCAGTTTATTACTGGCCATCCATTCTAAAACTGACACATATAGGGTTGATTCATCAGCATATATACAGTGTAGACAGACAGGCCTTGTTAAATGSCAGTGGCAGGTCATTGGTAAAAATAGAAAAGAGTAGAGTGCTAAGAGAGCTTCCCTGCGTACCGTACAATCACACTTTACATGTTTAACATTAGAGAAGCTTCCAGTAAAGTAAACCCTCTGGGTTCTATTAGATAGATAGCTCTGAATCCATGATATGGCAGAGGTTGAAAAGCCATAACACACACGTTTTTTCAACAACAGGTTATGGTCAATAATATCAACGGCTGCACTCACAATCTTCTTATTATCAATTTATTTCAACCAATCATCAGTCATTGTCACGCCCTGACCTTAGTTATCTATGTTTTTTATTTTTATTTTGGTTAGGTCAGGGTGTGACTAGGGTGGGTATGCTAGTTTTGTATTGTCTAGGGTTTTTGTATTGTCTAGGGGTTTTGTAGGTCTGGGTATATATATGTCTATGGTGGCCTGATTATGGTTCCCAATCAGAGGCAGCTGTTTATCGTTGTCTCTGATTGGGGACCATATTTAGGTAGACATTTCCCTTGGGTATTTGTGGGTTCTTGTCTATGTGTAGTTGCCTGTTCAGCACTCATTTGTATAGCTTCACGGTTCATTTTGTTAGTTTTGTTCAGGGTTCATTCTTATTAATAAAGAAGAATGTATGCCTACACCTTGGTCTCCTCCTTTTGACGGCCGTGACAGTCATTTGTGTCAGTGCAGTATATGTTGAGAGCCCTTCTCTATAAGCATGCTGAAAATCTGTTGTTAATTTGTTTACAGAGAAATACCATTGTATCTGGTCAAACACCATTTTATCCCCTAAAGTTTGCTAAGAGTTGGGAGCAAGCTGATTGGTCAGCTGTTAGAACCAGTAAAGGGTACCTTACCATTCTTGGGTTGCGGAACAACTTTGGCTTCCCTCCAGGTCTGAGGACAAACAGATTAAAGATATGACAAATAGGAGTGGTAATATAGTCTGTTACCATCCTCAGTAGCTTTCCATCTACGTTGTCAATACCAGGTGGTTTCTCATTACTGAGGACAACAATAATTTCCCCACGTCACCCACACTAACTTCACAAAATTTCACAACTCTTCAGTACAAAACTCCAAACAGATCATCAAAAATACTTTTTTGTATTATTTGTATATATATATTTTTTTTTTTACAATTGACTAAGTACAGCACACAAAATCACAGTAGCTTTTTCACCAAACATAATGAGTGTTTCATCGAGAAATACCTTTCAAATAAAGTAATAGCCTTTCACAATGCAACGCTCACAATACTTTTCATATGATTCACTCATTTGTTTAAAAATACATTTGACCATCACTTAATCCAAGCAAGGGCCCCATCAAAGAGGTAAAAGAGGTGGGCAAGGGCCCCATCAAAGAGGTCAAAAAGGTGGGCGTGGGCCCCCTCAAAGAGGTGGACATCGGAGAAAGGGAGGCAGACAGCAAGGAACTGTTGTCTCTCATGAAGTCCGGGCCATAATCTTGACAATGTGGTAAACAGAGGCCTTACCATTGCAGAGGCTGCCAGATTAGTTCAAATAATGACAATCTGAAAAGATTGTAGTGTCAATTCGATCATGAGAACATTTCGCCAAAAGAATGTTATGTATGGGGTAAGTCTGCAGGATGTGCACTATGCTTTACCATTACATTTACAGTAAATTACATATTGTAATGCATGTMAATTCACAAAACATGTTACAATATGACCGTTCAAGTGCCTGGACAACGTTGGGGAAACATCTCCATGTGCGYAGCTATCTCTGAAGATGGTGTGGTAGGACCTATACCATTACTTGGATCCTAAAACGCTGCACACATTGTGTTTCTCAATTAATTTGAGCAGGCCTGTCAAGGTGAAGGGGTCACCAATGTCATTGTGTGGGAAAATKTCAGGTTCCACCATGCAGAGGTGTGTCAGGCATGGTTTTGGGCCCATCCCTGATTTGTGACCATATACCTGCCCCCATAGTCTCCTTTCCTCAACCCTATTGAGTGTCACCCTCCTTCTGGCCATGGATGGGGCATGTGACGACATCAACGCAGACCAGTGTCAAGCTTGGATTCGCCATGCCAAATGGTATTTTCCGCGGTGCATGAACAATGAGGACATTCACTGTGATGTGAATGAGAATTTATGGCCAAATGCTCAAGACAGGCTTGATGATTAATTTATTATATTTGATTACAGACAGTGCACCTACGTTGCAATTATATCTGAAAAATACAGTTTTTATTTGTATGAATGATTGTAGATACAAATTGGATAGATATTATGGAAATKACAGATTTTCTGTCAATTTTGTTGGCTAATGTAAGTGTATTGCCTAATGTGAAAACTGTGTAATCAACAGTCATTTACAGTACTGTATCATATTGCTTCAGCACTTCTAAGGGCGATTTAAAACATGTATCTTGCATTGTTTGCTATTGGATTAACTGGTAGTTAAAACAAYTAAATTTAAAAGATATCATTATGTTGTGTTTTGGTGATTAAACCAATGTTCTCATTATATTTCACAATAAACTTATTTTGAATCAATGGTTGTGTTGTGAGAGATGTTTACAATCCAAATTAATCCAAATTAATGAAAGACTGGGTGCGTTAAAAGCAGTGGTGKAAAAAGTACACAATTGTCATACTTGAGTAAAAGTAAAGATCCATTAAGAGAAAATGACTCAAGTAGAAGTGAGTCACCAAGAAAAATATTACTTGAGTAAAAGTCTAAAAGTATTTGATTTTAAACATACTTAAGTATCAAAAGTAAAAGTATCAATTTAAAATTGATAATAATAATAAGATCAGGCGGCACAACGTTTTTAATAAAAAATGTAATTTACAGATAGCCAGGGGCACACTACAACACGCACATCATTTACAAACTAAGCATTTGTGTTTAGTGAGTCCTGCAGATCAGAGGCAGTAGGGGTGACCAGGGATGTTTTCTTGATAAGTGAGTAAATTGGACCACTTTTCTGTCCTGCTAAGCATTGAAAAGTACTTTTGGGTGTCAGGGAAAATGTATGGAAAGTGTACATTATTGTGTAAGAAGTTTATTTAGAAATGTAGTGAAGTAAAGTAGCCAAAAATATAAATAGTAAAGTGAAGTACAAATACCTAAAAAAAAAACTACTTAATTAAGTAGTACTTTAAAGTATTTTTACTTTAGTACTTTACACCACTGGTTAAAAATGTGACCAGTTTGCAGTTTTGTACTAAGAGTGATTTAAAAAAAATTGTAGTAGGTGCATGCTTATCAATAACTGGAAGAAACAATTTCATAAATGCATCAAGTGCAGCTTCTGGATGCTTCTCATTATACACATCAGACCAACAAGTATGATGTGTTGTTAGAATGAGGGGATTAGGAGTGTTGTGCAATGGCATTATGCTTTCTACAATTTACACTAAGAGCAGGAGGCCTATAGATATGTCTGGAAATCATCCTGCTACTGCAGCTGTACAATGTTTCCACTATAGATGAGAACATCTTGTTTGTGCAGCCGTGTTGACTCAGGTGTCTAAAAAGGATTAATGGCATCAACTGAAAATGGTTGTCTAGCAATGACCAACAACCAACTTGACAGAGCTTGAAGATTCTTGAAAAGAATAATGGATAAATGTTGCACAATCCAGGAGACTCACAGCAGTAATCACTGCCAAAGGTGATTCTAACATATATTGACTCTAATCAAGAAATGCAGGTGTTTTATGTTTCAATATTATTATTTTTTACAAACGTTAGAATTTTTCTTACACTTTGACATTACAGAGTATTTTCTGTAGATCATTGACAAATAATGACAATTACATCCATTTTAATCCCACTTTGTAACACAACAAAATGGGAGAAAAGTGGTTTGAATACTTTCTGAAGGCACTGTACAGTACATCGAGTCCGACTAAACTGCATTATCCTGGTAAATTGTAGTATTACCCTATGCATTGGCCTAGGGTCAACTGAAAAGCAAAGCAGTGAAATACATTTCTCCTTGTATTTTCTTACTGCTATTTACATTAGATATGCCAATTAGATGAATTGTTGAAATAATATTTGTTAGATTGTTAAATTGTTGGAGGTATGTTTAATCATCAATTTGAGAATACTGGGCCTAGCTGCTGCATATGATAGGGCAATGTGTGCTATGCCTGTGTTGTAWACGACATGATATGACAGTAGGCTACTAGTGTCTCTAGTTGATGTGATAGCAATAAGATCCGGCAAGTTTGTCTAAGGAGCCATGAGTAATAGCGGGCAACGGTGCTGGAGCTTTCTTTGACCAATATATCAAGTCTCTTATTTTGCATAAGAACGCAGTTCTTCTTTTGGACGCTAGATGGGGCATAAACGCATTATTTGACATAGTTAGCCTACGCTAAAGGCAGTCTGTTTGCCCCAGCACAGGACGAGGGAATGGGCTAGGCTGAATCAAGCACTCCTGCGTGAAGACAACTTGTGTAAGTTGCAAGCCGCCAAATACCAATGTAGAGTTTATTTGAGATTGACGTATTGGTAGCTAGCTAGTTACCAAGCTATAGTAAAAGCTTCGACGTGAACTGGCTAGCATTTGAAGTGCGTTTTGAACGTGCCATGCGTTGTTGGCTAATGTTATGCTTACTAGCTAACGTCATCTAGATGTCAGAGCTCATTCTGAGCCAGGTTAATAATAACAACTAACTACTGAGAAAAACGTCAATCCGCTGTATTATTTGCTTAAGAAGTTAACGTTAACTAGCTATATCCCGACTAACTTGGCTGGTTGTAGTTAACGCGTTCGCTAGCTAGAACTGATAGCTACTAACTACATGTCAAGTGTTTGTGTTTAGCTGTCAAGTTAGCGCTAGCCTTCTAACGTTAGCTATTTCATAACGTAATTAAAAGCCACAATCTGCAATTCGTTATAACTAACATTTGTTCAGCCAAATTAACGTTACTCCAGCCCCGTCATTTGTATTTAGTATGGGCCTCCTAGCTAACGTAGCTAGTTACTTTACACAGTTGCTATATTTTAAGTTGTGATGGGGTTAATTAGCTATCTACCTAACTACCCAAGACGGTTGTACTAAATTTGCTCTCTTGATGCGTTTACACTTTTTATATATAAAAAAACATTCATTCAAGTCATTCAGGTCCTGCACTCAGGTCCAAAGTTTGCCTCACGTGCTCGACCAGATTCATTCACTACTTTGCACTACTAGCCTATAGGGCATTGGGTGCCATTTGGGATGCACACTCCCTCTGTTCTACAGTCAGAAAAATACCTCGGTTACAAACATATTCCATAGGGTCTACTGCCAACTATGAAATGTGCTTCTTTACTCATCTGTTTGATCGCGCTACTCGACAGCTGCATCTCCAGTTCATGGTGAGCAGCGATTTGGTCAGGAAGTGTAGTAAACCATGGTCATAATACCAGGGTTAAAAATAGTGGTGAACGCTCAACCTGACATTGTGGTTTTGTGCAACCTCTTGAGGTTTTTCACAAGTTATGTCATTCATTCAGTATGCTTCTGGTTGCTGCTAGRTCAGACTATTATTGTGGTTAATCAGTGTTGAATAGACACTCTACGCCTGGTTTTATCTCAAGCTTTGCTAGGAGGGCTTTCAGATATCCTATTACACTTGTTTTGTTGCCTTSCGTGAAAGCAGAATTGTATAGAGAACTTTAGTTGTTTTCGCTATAAAACGACAAAGGCAATATTTTCGTTAACACTAGCCAACCTGTTAGGCATGTGATGTAACCTACTATTGCATCATACAGTATTTTCTTGCATCAAATACTGCCTATATGATGGACCACATCATCCAATTTACAGGACAATTTTTAGGACCAAGAGAGAAGGGGGTTCTGTGCCACTCTTGCCTCGAGTGTGTTTGAGTKCGTTTTTCAAGGCCAGGCCTTTTGTGAGACATTACAAGGTCCCTCTCAAAAATGTAATATGGACAAAAGCTAGCCTGCAAACAGAATTGAATTGACCTGTAAATTTAATTAACACAGTGGAGTGAGCAAGCCACATATATTACAGATGCTAATTGCCAAAACACAACACATGCACCTCTGTCTTGTCACATTAGCGCTCAGCAATTCATTTTCATATGCGTTATCGCAGTGCATTGCTGTTGTAGTGTATTTTGAGACCATCCAGCTATAGTTTTAACAAAGTTTGGTGGGTGGACTGCAGCGATTGACTTGGTCGTGATGCCTCCCCCTTGGCATCCCTGTGACCTACCTTTTCTTCTGCTTCTGCCTCTGCATTGCTTGCTTTTTGGAATTTTAGGCTGGGTGTCTGTAAMGCACTTTGTGACAACTGCAAATGTAAAAAGGGCTTTATAAAATACATTTGATCTATATATTTTTTTATAGTTTGGATATTACTCACAATGACACAGTAGGTAGCCATTGTTCCACAAGCCCTYCCCCAACCTCACTTTCTTACTGTTTCCATAATTCTCCTGTCTCTCACTTCCCCAATGATCTTTTTACTTTCTCCCTCCCTCCCTTCCTTCCCCTCTACTTTGGTGCTATTTTATTGCCCGACCACTTGGTTTCCAGTGGTGGACAAAGCGTTCTCTCACATACGAAGAATGAATGTGGACGCTGATGTTCGAGTTAGGACCAAGCACAGAGTCTATGGTTCGGTTCACTCCCCCCTCTGACCTTCTCTTGTTTGACCTTTCTAACGTGGTGGCTCTGCAGTCTATAGCTTGCCCTCTTCCGTCTCTGTTTTTGAGCGCTCTTTCCCTCACACATCGAAAACCCCAGTTTTTCTGCACAAAACAGAGGCTGTTGCTTGTCATTTTGTATTTATGGATCCACATTAGCTGCTGCCATGACAGCAGCTACTCTTTCTGGGGTCTGACAAAATTAAGGCAGTTATACAATTTTTAAACATTACAATACATTCATAACAGATTTCACAACACACTGTGTGTGCCCTCAGGCCCTTACTCTACTACCACATATCTACAATATAAAATCCATGTGTACGTGTGTGTATAGTGCGTATGTTATCATGTGTGTATGCATGTCTCTGTGCCTATGTTGGTGTTGCTTCACAGTCCCCGCTGTTCCATAAGGTGTCATAATAATCAATAATATTTCAACCGGACAAAAGCTTTGTCAATATAAAAGGAAAACAAGAAAGGCGCGCTCTTGGTCGTGCGCATGAAAAACCTCTGGGACACTGCAGTTTCCACTCATTCAGAGTGGTCTTACTCCCTCATTTTTCAGAATACAAGCCTGAAACAATTTYTAAAGACTGTTGACATTTAGTGGAAGCAATAGGAAGTGCAATTTGAGTCCTAAGTCATTTGAATCTGTATAGGCAGTTGATGGAAAACTACAAACAAAAATCCATCCAGGAAGTGGGATTTCTTTTCAGGTTTTTGCCTGTCATTTCAGTTATGTTATACTCCCAGACCTTATTTTAACAGTTTTAGAAACTTTAGAGTGTTTTCTATCCAAATCTACCAATTATATGCATATCCTAGCTTCTGGGCCTGAGTAGCAGGCAGTTTACTTTGGGCAATCTTTTTTATCCGGAGGTGAAAATAGTGCCCCCTACCCTAGTGAGGTTAACAAGTTAGAAATGATTTAAACACACTTTTCTGTAGGCTACTATTTACTAGTTAACAAAAAATCATGTCATATAAAATATATTTACCCCACCCAGTATTGTAATCAAAACTTACCAGAAAGCATGTAGTCCTTGGCTCAGACAGTGTAGTAGTGTGGGCTCAATAGCGTCTCATTAGTGTGCAAGATCTTGAGAATCAGCTGTACATGTGTTGGATGAGTGCACTGCACATGTGATTGAAGAATGCACTGTGCATGCAGAGTGTTAGTTTAACCAAAATATGACATAAGACTCTTTTGATGAATATAAGCAAAATTCCCTATATTCTCGCACTTAACTTCCCTGGAAATTTACCGGAAAGTTTCCAACCCTAGTTGTTTGTAACTACCCTGGTAGGTTGACTGAACCTGAACCAGGTTGCAGGCACTGGTTACAGTATGAAGTTTCCTTGAAAGCAGCTTCCCACAAGAATGGGCTTTAGGTGTAGGCAGATGAACTGTAGCCATATTACTTCACAGTATAACTTAACATGAGATCTCTCTAATCTTTACAGGCGTGTGCTTCTGAGAAGCAAGCTCAACTGGCATTGTATTTTTGTGTTGCTTCCACTGTATCATCAAAGGTATTGTCTGAGTTTCAGAGATGGTCAGAATATGAATTGTATTTCCACCAACCCTCTATGATGCCTGACACAGTCAGTGTCAATTGGAGTTACAGGCATACATGTTGCAGCACTATTGAAATCTCCCCAAGAGGATATTACTGGAAGTGTGTGTGTGTGTGTGTGTGTGTGTGTGTGTCACTGTTGACCAAGAAACATCTCAGGCTAGTCTGAACCTCACCTTCATACACTCTTTAAAGCCAATGTTTAGGATCAGCCCTGACAGGGTGTTTGTCAAGTGTGTGTGTGTGTCTATGGAATGACTCCAGTGGATGCAGAGGCTAGCCCTGACGTCACCCCTTTACACAATGCACAACAAGCAGGCCTTTTGTCACCCTTATCCTCCCACATACTGCTCATAATGTCCCGGACTCTTTCTCTGAATCAGAGGGAGGGAGAGAAAGAGGGTCCTTTATCGTCGACACCAAAAGGTCTGTTTCATGCCAATTCCTTCAGTCAGAAATGATGACAGTAGGGGTGTTAATCGGTTAGCCAGCAGAAATACATTTGACCTGTCATGCATATCGGTCTGTAGGTTAATTTGCGCACCTCTCGTTCTTCATTCGGATGCATAGGCTATAGCCTGCCTACCTTTGATTATCAGCGCGCCTCCCACCACTTTGCAATGTGAGCTTGTGGCAGTATAATTGTTTGAAACTTGAACGTTTTACTTTACTTATAACGAGGTAAGTCTTACCTTGCTTCAAAGTAGCCTTGTGAAAATCCATCCATAGAAATGTAGAGGCAATTCTTTTATAAAGAATTGCTCGTGCCGTTAACCAGCATTTTTGTCCTGTTTTATTGGTTTTCATATCAACTTTGTTTTGTTGTCCAGAAGCCAAAAGCACAATCCTAGTCATATTAGCAACCCATCATAGTAGTTGCTATTAGATTCCACAATTTTCTAAGTTTCTAATGGAAATGTTCATCTGTCACGTGGAAYTACTCACATTAGGTGCGCAGTTTAGAACTGTGATTTCCGCAAATTGCTTTTGGGCAAGTGTTTGAAAATGTTTTATATTAGCTGCTTCATTACAGGAGTTCCATGTTCAATAATAGGCCTTTTCACTGTTTCCATTAAGCTCTTAATAAAAAATGTTCGGTCCTTGTATGCATGCATAGTTTCAGAGAGGAAGAGGCGAAGCGAGAGGTTTCACTTTCTGTCCAAAATAAGTCCAATGTATTTCTATGGCTTATTTTGGGCCTAAGCTTGTCACCTGSCTTCTCGTCTTGGTACGACTCCCTTTCGTTAGGGCGAAAACATAAGCATCTTGTCATTATATACCGATCTCTGATAGTATTTTCTGTTKGTCACTTCATTTTACTGTTTGGAAAAAATGTAACCGTTTTGTTGACCAGTTAATGAGGGTCAGTTAGTCAGCAGCAAAATTGACAAATGTGCATCCCTAGATGACAGTTAAACCATGCTACAGCAATGTGTGCAGTATTATATATAGTTTTACGTTTAMCTACAAGTTGTAATCTTTCACTAGTCTTTTGAGTTGGAGAGTTGAAATCAATATTAGTAATTTGAACCACCAGGAGATGTCAGTCAGTTGGTTGGCTGGCTGCTCAGTCTTTGAGTTAATAAATATTGCTCACCCCAGCTCCTCAGAGTATCTGGTTGTTGAGATGTTGACTGAGCTCCAGGTCTGTACTGTAAATGAAACTGTTCTCAGTCAAGTTACCGTCTATGAAATTATTTCTCATCTAATTCTCAGCTTTGAGTTTGTAGAGGCGAAAGAAAGGCTTGGGTAGACGACAGAGGCTTACCAGATGTGAAGGGAGGGAGGAGAAAAAAGGAGAGAGAGGGGGATGGTAGAGTAGGTGACAGAGGGAAACTGATTACATGGAAAGGGATAAATGAGATGGAGTTGAAGTTTGTCACACGATCCTAGTACCAGGTGGCAGAGAGGCTGCCAAGGCTTGCCAGAGAACACTGGACTACAACTCTTCATTACACCTTATCCACTCACTTCCCTCTCTCCCCTCCCTCCAGGCTCTCCTCCATCTAACCCCTTCCCCTCCTCTCTCCCGGCCCCTGGGTCAGGGAATGTGCCAGCCCCGGAGATGCCTTACGTGGATCGGCAGAACCGGATCTGTGGCTTCCTGGACATCGAGGAAAACGAGAGCAGTGGGAAGTTCCTGCGCCGCTACTTCATCCTGGACACCCAGCCGGGCAGCCTAGTGTGGTACATGGATAACCCTCAGGTAACATACAGTAGGACAGCTGGCGAGCATTAGCAGTTAGCATTGTGGCTGTTACTGTTAGGGATGGGCATTTTGAAATATTATATATTACAGGTAACTGCCAAAATAATAGGGTGTTGGGCCACCACAAGCCGCCAGAACAGCTTCAATGCAATTTGGCATGGATTCTAAAAGTGTCTGGAACTCTATAGGAGGGATGCAACACTATTCTTCTACATGACATTCTATMATTTGGTGTTTTGTTGATGGTGGTGGAAAATGCTGTCTCAGGTGCTGCTGAAGAGTCTCTCACAAGTAGGGCCCTGTAAAAGTGTTCCTTTTTTTTTACTTCCTCAAAGTCCTTTTTATTTTTTCCAGGTGTCTGTTTACCCCCAGCTTTTTTCTTGCAAAATCACACTTTTTTTTAATAGAACATCCAATTGAGTTGTTTTTCTATGTTGACTACAATTCTTAAACCACATCAGGAGACCATGTTTTAGGTTTTGGATTTTTTTGTTGTAAATGTACTCATTAATTCCAATACGCACATAGCAAGAGGCTGTTGGTTTTTGTAACGCACGTGATGGTAATCATGATATTATTCTGCCAGGTAAGCATAGGCTACTATGTAGTTAACATTGAACTGTTTTTGGGAAAGCCTTTCCATCCACCAGAAGATTTTTCATTAGCATCATCGCTAACGGCTACACAGTGGTAGCTGTGCACACCGTACATACACAGAGGGGGACTCTCGTTGCCTCTTCAAAGTCACTGATGCAAGTCACTGATGCATTCTGTTCATGTCTTATTACAAACTTAGTTTTTTTTATTTGTTAAGATAAATAAATGTTTTAATATTGTTGAATTACGTTTTATTCTCTGGATTCCGTGATTCCGTCCGTGTTTTCCGTTTCGCAGATTTTATATGGCCCCACAAGTGTTCAATTGGGTTGAGATCTGGTGATTGACACACACCCTTTAACCCCCCCCCCCCCCCCCCTCCCCCCCATACTCCTTTTAAGAAGGAAGTGGTCCGATGAAGCAGATGCTAAGCTACAGGACTAGCACAGACTGGAATATGTTCCTCGATTCATCTGATAACATTGAAGAGTTTAACACATCACTCATCGGCTTCATTAAACCCCTAGAGCAGTGGTCACCAACCTTTTTTGAGTAAAGATCACTTTCACAGTCAAAAAGCCTTTTTTTGCATTTACCAAATAAAAACWGTTCTGTAGGAATGTGGTTTTTGCAGTAGGCAGGCCTAATACATTATCACAGTATATTGGCTATATGCTCGCCTGCCAATATTGTTTTTCTCAGATTTCAAAACTATATTTCAAAACTAGAGCTTTGATAACAAAATAGATCACTTCAGGTCCTGAAACTAACTTTTTTGTTTAAAAATCTACCAGCCACTGAGATGTTTTTACCAGCCAACACGTTTGTGCCATTATTACACCAAAAACAAAAAACGGATGAGCATGCTTTGTAATGTTTCAAAAACAAAGGTATTACTTGTAAGCAGTTGTGACCCTTCATTCAGGGCAGGGTGGGGCAGAGCCACCTGTTTTGAGCCCCACCTGTTTAGCTAAAACAAATATATTTTTTGTTTTCCTGTTTTTGCATGTTATTTTTGGCATTAATACATGTCACATATCAGTTTGCAAACAATGTAAAAGTTAATAAGGCCACACACAACTATGGTCTCTTATTTGCTTTCTTAAGGCGGCTCCAAAATGCAGGTGTTTCAGCCTCGCTCAGTGCTTTCTGTTGTGGTGGGGCAGTCAGCAGAAAATACACAGCGTAGGGGTTTTCTTATGTTCTCTAGTTGTGCCGGAATTGGCTCAGTGTTCTGTCACTCAGCGCAAAATCTACAGGGWGAGATAGAAAGTTCAAGCCCCTTGGGTGCTGCCATAGATTTATATTAGAAGTGCCCATCCAAGAAGGCTCAAGGTCATAAAATGACGTCAAATCACGTTATATCTACCRTAGCTTTGTTTGGACTGATCATGTCAACATCATACTTTCAAAAGCTTAGCTAGCAAGCTAGACAAGCAGTCATCATCATGAATCAAGTCGACAATTTACTGGCAAATCTTTTTCAATCTTTGTCATATGAAGAGAAATTGAAGATATAACCTATCGGTGCTCATCGGCCATTGGACATAAACATTAGACAACAAGTTGGAAATCTCAATTTCAAAAATGAGTGGTTTGGAAAGAATCAGTGGCTAACTGCAAATGTTGCAAAGCAATCACTAGCCTGCTATTCAGTGGAGAGGGTATGTGGTCCAAGTCTGGGTTTAAGGGTCTMTTTTCCAAGCTTTAACGGATAAACATGCAACACYATGGGCCAGAAAAGGTTGAATACATTGACAGTATGGCCAATCAAGCATGAMTTCTGCCGCGCTCAAAACAAATGGAAACTTAGAACTGGGAAATCTCAGATTTCATTGAGTTCAAGACAACTGAGAACTCTGGAATAAAAACTAGCTCTGACTGGGGAACTCGGGCCTCTTTCTAGAGCTCCGACCTGAAGATCATTGACATCATGATTCGACCGTGTTTTTTTCTGAGTTCCCAGTTGTCTTGAAAGCACCATAAATCCAGAGAATGCCAGACTTTGATGACAAAGTTTGATGACAAAGTTTGACCACAAGAAGGACTGCTGCGCCATCTTGTTCAAGTGAGCACAGCACAACAAGGTGAGTCCAAAAATTTATTGTATGCTGCTGCATAAATTATGTAATATGCCAGGGAGATCTTTATACTGTAGCAAAGACGGTAATACTAAGTGKATGCTGTGTATTAAGCTGTTAATAGCCCATGTGCCTCAACCCAATAATTGGTACCTTTCCCCTATAGGCACATGTAGCCTGTAGCCTGTTTTAGAAAAACTTCATCATTGAATATTGTAAGAACTTCAATTGTCTGCTTATATGCCCCCTTTAWTTATCCTATGGTACTGACTTTGTGTACAGGAGAATATTGTAAGAAAGGCCCATGTTCTGAATTCTGATCAGCTATGTTTTTTTTAAAAAGGCAGTAAATGAGGCTGAATGAACTGTTGCGCTGCCAGACAAGGCTCCACTGATAACCAGGTGTAGCAGTGGTAAGGATTCACKCCATGGTGCTGAAAAGAAAGCTCTGCTGTTGGGACAGCTTTATGTAGGTCATAACAGTTGTTGGKCACCGTTTGTCACCATTATAGTGCAATTATAATGTGTAGTGGCTTTGCTGGCATTCAACAACAAATATTTTTGAGTTTGCCCCACCAAGATTTACATGCTAAAATCACCACTGCTAGTAAGAAGTGATGTCGTAAATTGCTAAATGTTATAACATTTTGTGACCCGTGTCTTTTAACCAAAATATCACAGATGAGACTAATGTTCAGCTGCTGAAGCGTACACTCCAAATATTGAAAAACAACCTAGCTTGTGAACAAAACAGTGTAAATAGCAAAGGCTCACTTTAGTAGACTTTTGAGTAAACTAGACCAACTTTTATGACTGTGCGCAGCACTTCAAAAAATGTATCTTCACTTCAACCACAGTTCGCACAGCTCCCCACCAGGCAGTCTTGATGCGCAGTGCGTGAGGTGGGATACATAGGATTCGTAGGTCTTGGTGTGATTAGCTACCAGCTATGAAACAAAAAGACATAAACACTTACAAAAAAGCTACTGCAGAATTGATTTATAAATGTGCTCATACTTGACCTATTTTATTCACAAATACGAGTGAAATGCTTGCACTGTGGAACCCTGGCTAACCTCCAATGTGGCTGGAGAAAGACATTTTGCCTGCCAATTCCAAAATCTATCCTACATTTGCGGTGTGGCGGGTTTTCATTTTAGGCCCTGGATTAGTTGGTGTATCACTCACGATCGACTGGTTGGTGACCACTGCCCTAGAGTCTTGACGCACTGATGCTTCAATCTAAGTAACATACAAAAGAAATCCCCATCATAATCCACCAGTTCCAGMTAGATATCTGTTACTTTGCATTGGCTGCGTTTTATTCCACTGCATCCGCCTATAGTCGCCATTCCCCATCTGCGGTGGTTTGTGGCATAGCTACAGCGCTGTTTGTTAGGTCAGGAGACATCCCGAAAATTGGTCTTTTCACCAAAACGTCTGTATCATCAGAACAGTTTGACCACATATGACCATTCTATAGAAAGGGGAGACTCTCACAAACATGATGGTGTTTGCTTGAGGCAGACCTGTTACTTGAAACGCATTCCTTGTGACTACCTCATGAAGCTGGTTGAGAGAATGCCAGGAGTGTGCAAATGTGTCAAGGCAAAGGGGGATACTTTGAAGAATCTCAAATATAAAATATATGTTGCTTTGTTTAACAAATCCATATGTGTTATTTCATAATTTTGCGGTCTTCACTATTATTCTAAAACGTAGATTTTTTTWAAAAATAGAATAATCTTGGAATGTGTAGGTGTGTGTAATATATATATAAACTCAGCAAAAAAAGAAACGTCCTCTCATTGTCAACTGCGTTTATTTTCAGCAAACTTATTAACATGTGTAAATATTTGTATGAACAAAAAGGGACGTTTCTTTTTTTTCCTGAGTTTATATAGAAACACWTTGAATAAATCAATAAATCATAAGGTTTTGAAGTGTCTGTCATATATCAAGGCGATAAGCTCAGGATATATATAACTCAGCAAAAAAAGAAATGTCCCTTTTTCACGACCCTGTCTTTMAAAGACAATTAGTAAAAATCCAAATGACTTCACAGATCTTCATTGTAAGGGTTTAAACACTGTTTCCCATGCTTGTTCAATGAACCATAAACAATTAATGAACATGCACCTGTGGAACAGTCGTTAAGAGATTAACAGCTTACAGACGGTAGGCAATTAAGGTCACAGTWATGAAAACTTAGGACACTAAAGAGGCCTTTCTACTGACTCTGAAGAACACCAAAAGAAAGGTGCCCAGGGTCCCTGCTCATCTGCGTGAACTTGCCTTAGGCATGCTGCAAGGAGGCATGAGGACTGCAGACGTGGCCAGGGCAATAAATTGCAATGTCCGTACTGTGAGCGTACTAAGACAGCGCTACTGGGAGACAGGACGGACAGCTGATCGTTCTCACAGTGGCACACTACGTGTAACAACATCAGCACAGGATCGGTACATCCGAACATCACACCTGCGGGACAGGTACAGGATGGCATCAACAACTGCCCGACTTACACCAGGAACGCACAATCCCTCCATCAGTGCTCAGACTGTACGCAATGGGCTGAGAGAGGCTTGACTGAGGGCTTGTAGGCAACAAAGTTGCCTATGGGCACATACCCACCGTCGCTGGACCAGACAGGACTGGCAAAAAGTGCTCTTCACTGACGAGTCGAGGTTTTGTCTCACCAGGGGTGATGGTCGGATTCGCGTTTATCGCCGAAGGAATGAGCGTTACACAGAAGCCTATACACTGGAGTGGGATTGATTTGGAGGTGGAGGGTCCGTCATGGTCTGTGGCAGTGTGTCACAGTATCATCGCACTGAGCTTGTTGTCATTGCAGGCAATCTCAACGCTGTGCGTTGTAGGGAAGACATCCTCCTCCCTCATGTGGTACCCTTCCTGCAGGCTCATCCTGACATGACCCTCCATCATGACAATGCCACCAGCCATACTGCTTGTTCTGGAGTGATTTCCTGCAAGACAGGAATGTCAGTGTTCTGCCATGGCCAGAGAAGWGCCCGGATCTCAATCCCATTGAGCACGTTTGGGACCTGTTGGATCGGAGGGTGAGGGCAAGGGCCATTCCCCCCAGAAATGTCCTGGAACTTGCAGGTGCCTTGGTGGAAGAGTGGGGTAACATCTCACAGCAAGAACTGGCAAATCTGGTGCAGTCCATGAGGAGGAGATTCACTGTACTACTTAATGCAGCTGGTGTCCACACCAGATACTGACTGTTACTTTTGATTTTGACCCCCCCCTTTGTTCAAGGACACACTATTCCATTTCTGTTAGTCACATGTCTGTGGAACTTGTTCAGTTTGTCTCAGTTATTGAATCTTGTTATGTTCATAGAAGTATTTACACATGTTAAGTTTGCTGAAAATAAATGCAGTTGACAGTGCGAGGACGTTACTTTTTTTACTGCGTTTATTAAAGTAGTAAAGGCCTAATTCAATATTTGATCAAATCATTTAAAAACTATTTTTTTATACTTAAATTGATCCTTAAATTCATAATCAAATATCCAAATTATCCATGGTATGACCTTAAAACAATTCCAAATGTCAGCTTAGACTTTTAAGAATTAATAAGTGCATCAACAACGTTTTCCCCACAGTGACCATACAATACGTACAGTGCCTTCAGAAAGCATTCACACCCCTTGCCTTTTCCACATTTTGTWSTGTTACAAAGTGGGATTGAAATGGATTTAATTGTTATTTTTTTGTCAATGATCTACACAAAATACTCTGTCAAAGAAGAACAATTCTAACATCTGCTGTTTCCTGAAGTCCACGATCATCTCCTTTGTTTTGTTGATGTTGAGTGAGAGGTTATTTTCCTGACACCATACCCCGAGAGCTCTCACCTCCTCCCTGTAGGCCGTCTCGTTGTTGTTGTTAATCAAGCCTACCACTGTAGTGTCTTCTGCAAACTTGATGATTGAGTTGGAGGCGTGCATGGCCACGCAGTCATGGGTGAACAGGGAGTACAGGAAGGGGCTAAGCACACACCCTTGTGGGGCCCCAGTGTTGGGGATCAGCGGGGTGGAGATGTTGTTTCCTACCTTCACCACCTGGAGGTGGCCCGTCAGGAAGTCCATGACCCAATTGCACAGGGTGGGGTTGAGACCCAGGGCCTCAAGCTTAATGATGAGCTTGGAGGGTACCATGGTGTTGAATGCTGAGCTATAGTCAATGAACAGCGTTCTTACATAGGTATTTCTCTTGTCCAGATGGGATTGTGCAGTGTGATGGCGATTGCATCGTCTGTGGACCTATTGGGGCGGGAAGCAAATTGAAGAGGGTCTAGGGTGACAGGTAAGGTGGAGGTGATATGATCCTTGACTAGTCTCTCATAGCACTTCATGATGACAAGTGAGTGCTATGGGGCGATTAGTTCAGTTATCTTTGCATTCTTGGGTACAGGGACAATGGTGGCCGTCTTGAAGCATGTGGGGACAGCAGACTGGGATAGGGAGAGATTGAATATGTCCGTAAACACACTAGCCAGCTGGTCTGGGCATTCTCTGAGGACGCGGCAAGGGTTGCCGTCTAGGCTGGCAGCTTGTGAGGGTTTTACTCACGTCGGCCACGGAGAAGGAGAGCCCACAGTCCTTGGTAGCGGGCCGTGTCGGTGGCACTATATTATCCTCATAGCGGGCAAAAAAGGTGTTTAGTTTGTCTGGAAGCAAGGTCAGGGTTCTGTGCAGGCCAGTTCATCTCGACAAACCTTTTCTGTGTGGACCTCACGGGGCGTTGTAATGCTGAAACAGGAAAGGGCCTTCCCCAAACTGTTGCCACAATGTTGGAAGCATGGAGTCGTCTAGAATGTCATTTTATGCTGTAGCGTCAAGATTTCCCTTCACTGGAACTAAGGGGCCTAGCCCGAACCATGAAAAACAGCCCCAGACCATTATTCCTCCTCCACTAAACTTTACAGCTGGCACTATGAATTCGGGCAGGTAGCGGTCTCCTGGCATCCGCCAAACCCAGATACTTCAGATTGTGAAGCGTAATGCATCACTCCAGGGAATGCGTTTCCACTGCTCCAGAGTCCAATGGCGGCGAGCTTTACACCACTCCAGCCGACGCTTGGCATTGCACGTGGTGATGTTAGGCTTGTGTGCGTGCGGCTGCTCAGCCATGGAAATCCTATTCATGAAGCACCTGACAGACAGTTCATGTGCTGACGTCCTGTTTTGTGAACTTGTGTGGCCTACCTCTTCGCGGCTGAGCCGTTGTTGCCCCTAGACTTTCCACTTCACAATAACAGCACTTACAGTTCTAGCAGGGCAGAAATTTGACAAAATGACTAGTTGGTGTAATCCTATGATGGTGCCGCGTTGAATGTCACTGTGCCCTTGTTTGTTGATGGGGTTTGAAAGGCTGTGTAGTCGATTTCTATACACAAATAGCCAAATCCACTAATTTGAAGGGGTGTCCACATACTTTTGTATATATTGTGTAGCTACCGCAATTACCTCATACCCCAGCACATTGACTCGGTACTGTTACTCCCTGTATATAGCCATGATATTTTTACGACTAATTGTTATGCGAAATGGCCCCGCTTAATGTCAAAATTGGCATTTTTGTTCAAATGTTTTGCGCTTGTAATGCATCATAATGCATCTTTGAAAAACAACTATGACATACCTAATGAATAATACACGGCTTTGGTGAAACCCCCCTGTGTATTTGGAACTTTTGGAAATGAAGCTTCTCCTCCCTGTGCCAGCCCTACAATCTTTACAGACTTAGCGAGTGTGCTAAAACATAAGTTATTCATGCCTTTTGCGGAGAGTGAATAATTCCCCCATGTTCTTTTTATAGAGAGAAAATCTGTAAGTTCAATCAGAATCTTAATAACCAAACAATGTAGCCTAAATCCACTTTTGTTCTCATTTTTTGTTGAAGTTCCCCCGTAACCCGCTCTCTTCTTTAGAATACCCCAAATGCATAATATGAGAGCACCCCGCATATAAGGTCATGGTTTGCATCAGAGTTTATAACAATATGCAGTATTCAATGCTATATAATAGTTCCTCACCTAACTATTTCCCATATAGAACCTGCCCATTGGTGCGGTCTGTGTTGGCTCACTCAAACTGACATACATCTCCAAGGTAAGAGATTTGCTAATGAATTTGCACATCATTGATTTTATACTTTCTCGATAGGTGCTTGTTGAAAAAAGGGATATTAATATACACTGAGTAAACCAAACATTAAGAACATCTTCCTAATATTGAGTTGCACCCCCCCCCCCCCAGACACAAACCAATTTGCCTGGCATCTGATATCTCTTTAACCTGGCTTCTTCCCTTCATCTACACTGATTTGAAGTGGATTTAACATCAGTAAGGGATCATAGTATTCACTTGGTCACTCTGTCATGGAAAGAGCAGGTGTTCTAAATGTTTTAAATACTCTGTGTACGTTCACTGTGAGCAATCGTTAATTGTGGTTTTTGTACTTCTCTTGCCTTGTAGGTCAGCGACGCCACTAAGCAAAGACCAAAGGCGGAGTTTTGCTTTGGTAAGATTGTTTTGAGAATAACTATTCTCTTTCCTCTGCTCAATTCATATGGAAATGTTTGCGACTTGGCTGGGCTTTTTATGACCTTTTCAGTATTTATAAACCATAGCCACAGATACTGTATACAGAGTTCTGTAAACTTAGTTCTAGATTTAGAAGGTTAGTGGACMTCTAAACTGTAGTGGACATCCCCATACTGTATTTATTTATCTTGCTCCTTTGCACCCCAGTATCTCTACTTGCACATTCATCTTCTACACATCTACCATTCCAGTGTTTAATTGCTATATTGTAATTACTTCGCCACCATGGCCTATTTATTGCCTTACCTCCCTTATCCTACCTCATTTGCACATACTGTATATAGACTTTTTCTACTGTATTATTGACTGTTTGTTTATTCCATGTGTAACTCTGTTGTTGTATGTGTCAAACTGCTTTGCTTTATCTTGACCAGGTCGCAGTTGCAAATGAGAACTTGTTCTCAACTAGCCTACCTGGTTAAATAAAGGTGAAATAAAAAAAAGTTAAAATAAAGTTTATATGGCCATGGGCTCTTTTTCCCCAGTTGTGTGAGCTGAATTGGCCAAATGATGAAGTCATATGAGGGTAGCTGAGTCCATGTTTCTGTCCAGCAATACATTCATATCTTTTCAGGATTGACAATGACCATCTGTCTGCCCTGACAGATGCCACTATGTACACAAGGCTAGAGTGTTTAGATTAACTTGAACCTGAGGGAGGAATGCATACTTGCCCTTCTCTCACCTCTTTCACCTCTGCTTGCTTTCCCCTTGACATGCTAAGGACATCCCTGCTTAGCTTCAACAGAGGCATGCAGGGTAGCAGCTGACCAGGGTACTTACTGTATATGGTCCCTTCTTGCCCTCTTGGTTTATCTGGTTCAGAATTGTGTGTGTGTGTGTCAGCATTTAAAGCTGATTTTATGGTCATTCCGGCATCTGCATTGGCCGTACAGCATTTACTGCGATGCGGCCTCCGTAGAAGTCAGGGCATTCATACTACTTGTGCTTTGCGGTGCAGATCTGTTGTCACGGATGTGATTTTGTGTTTATACAGGACGTACAGCCCCACCTACCGTCAACCAATCATGTCAGTGTGCAGCTATACAGAGCCCTCCGCATTGCTAAAACATTTGGGAGGCGCACAGCCTGTCTCTTATACACATCTAGATGTGTATAAGAGACAGCCTCAGGACCGTATTGCCACATCAGGCATAAATTGGCTTTTAGGCTTGGGTGGTATACCTTATAGCGGCATATTTGGAAATAGCCACTGTATGTTTTTTAGTTTTTTTCAATATTGTCAATACCGTTAACTATTTATTTTGACGTTTTTTTAATACATTTGAATATTTGTAACTACTTTTTAACCTCTTAAATGTGAAGTCCCACGTTTGGGGGACCTGCGTGGTTCTGGTACCGGTTCCGACCGACATCTTTGCTTATAAATTGATCTGTGGACACCATAGATCGAAATGAGCGATAGCCCTGGTTCCCAACGGACACAGTAGTGTAATTTTTTTTTAGCCCGTGTGACGTAAGATGTGAGATCTGAAACCACTTGTATCTGGGATGTCCCTCCTACCATTTAATTTGCTCTTCCGACTTTCCATCAACTCTTGGCTGAACTCACCACTGACAAAGCACATGCGTGCAATCCTTACATTGTAGTGCAGTAGGAGAGAGTGGTTTCATCACTGTAGCACATTCAGAGATTGATATATAGCCATTCATCTAAAATAATTCAGATTTTAAACCAAAAAAAATCACTTTTAGAAGGACAATATTAATGAGATGAAAGGCGAGTTCCTAGCAAGTTCAGGAAGACGGGGCAGACGTTTTGATCAAGAGAAAATATGCAATGTTTCTCTAACACTAAACATACAAATATGTATTTTACAGTTATAAGGAAGGTGAAATCTTAGTAATTTTATAATTTGATGACACTATATTTATAAAGCATACAAGTCCGTTCAAGCCTTGTTCGTACAGTTTTGTTGAATAGGATATGCATCATAAAATATTTCATATTATACTTGAACTTGTGTCCTGAAAAGTGACTACACCTCAGCAGTTTACTTCTTCTTTTTTTACCAGAAAGATGAGATTTTAACCTTTTTATTTGAGTATGCAGCATTACTAGTTATTGTTGTTTATGGCCATCTCATGTTAAACAATAACTTTTGGGGGGTTACGTAGATTTACATTTAACTGGTTTTATGTAAATAACTGCAGTCCTCTTGTGCAATACGTTAGGAGATACATTTTTCAATTTGAAGCTTACCGGTTGTCCCCAGTTAGGTGATGTTTGTTAAAAAGCACACAACGACGAGAGAGCCTTGTGAGTCACTCACTGTTGTGCAGTACACGCCAGGTGATTTAGTTACAGTATGGAATTCACAACTAAATGTTTGCCGGCTAAATATTTTTTAACTATTAAGTTAAGTCTGAAATGTGCTAAATGCTTTGCAATAGGGCATTTGGTTTGATCATTTAGTAGCTAGTTGACTGTCTAGCGAAGGGGTTAGCTTCTTCCAAAAACAAGCTTCACTTGGTAACAGCAGAGAATCCCCTCCTGGATCATAATGTTTGTTTTGTGCATGCAACAAACTGTGAGTATAACAATTTGTTTTATTATTTGTATAGCTTTATAAGCTGGCATATATGTCCTTAAAATAGATCAGTGGGGTTTGAAAATAGTGCACCTTGTGTTGAGTTCCGGTATTTCTGAATATCCTGAGGTGGCACAAGGTTGGTATGACAATCTGGAAGTCCCCCATCGTCCTCAATTGGAGGAAACACTACGTTTACTGTCCCTGTTTGGGTTTTGATAGGATGCTGGCATCCTAATCGAACCCATTCTAGATAGTCTGGGGCATTTTTAAAACCGCTGTTTGCGTGTATTGTTTTGTTGATTTCGACTATAATTACCACCGCGCCTCCCTACCGCACATGTGTTAATGGGTGTTTTCATTGAAAGCTGTTTGAGAAACGCAGTCATACTTCCCAGATGGACTTACAATAAAATGAGAGTCAGAGTGGCAAGTTCATGTCTGTGTGTTTGTGGCTCTGATGCTGCTGTGTGACTCAACCACACACGTTTTGTGTGTATGATTGCAGCTGTGAGTCAGATCTTAGACGACCTCTCCCAGCTTGTTAGTCACTTCTATTGATAACCCCCACCACCTTTGGTACACACCTCTTCAGCCAGACTGTGTTGGTACAGCTTAAAGTGGGGTAAATTGTTTGTGGTAACATGGTATATACACCCCTGTCAGATGATACCATTTTAGTTTCATTTTAGCACATTTAGATTAATTGCCTGATCTTATTTTTTCCCATGGTCTACTTGTTTCAGTATGTTTAACAAAATGCCCATGCCATGTCTGCCTGTTACTGATTCTCTCCCACTCATTGAATCCACAGCATTAATGTTCAATCAATGGTGATGATCTCTCTGCTTTCAGTTTCTATCACTGTGGGATTTGTGTGGACATAACAAGTGGGGATGTGACTTGTGAGCAGGACTCTAAAGTGCAACCATCTTATTGTCAAATATTTTGCTGTGCCAGATAATTTTTGTAATGATTAGGCTTCGCTGTACTGCTGTTTCTGAGTGCCCTAGAGCACAGATTCGTGACCATGGTGGTTGCACCATTACTACAGAGAGCCACTTGTCTCAAAAGTTGTCACCCATATTACCGGCATAAAGTTTTTTTCCTTCTATTGCGCGTTGGCGCTGGTCTGGGTGCATCTCTGTTGGCATTTTACATTATTAAACTGTCGCAGGCTGCTCCAAAACCACTTGCGGGCCATTAACACCGTGTCAGTTATGTTATCTCTAGTCCAGCAGATGAAATAATTGTTCCATTTTATGATGCAAGTATCAAGCTTGGTACACTAATACAAGATACCTTAAGGAACATTTTTAAGACTGGAGGCAGTCTGGGAAGCCTGTCAGTCAACCGGATTTCCTGTTGGAAGAAAATAGGGTAAAACAGAGAAAGAGGCGAAGTTAGAGGGATAATAAGAGGCCAAAATCTGTCTTCTCCAGCAGGTGCCGTTTTTTCTTATTTCTTTGCTCACCAAGCAAGGAGTTTTGTATTGGCGGTCAATGAGTGTCGAATTTGGATAAAACATTTTATGGCTTATTTGCTACGTGTGGCTTATTTGATCGAATAGAAGTTTTGTAATGCCTAGATTGTTATGAGTGTACTGATTTAACTTTGAGAAAAAACACTATCGGAATTGTGCCTTTTGTTCACACGCGTGTAGCCCTCTCATTGGCCCACCTGATCTTGCCTCCACCCGACTGTTTTCCATTTTTGAAGAAATATATTTTCATTGTTAGAGCGGCCACTAGAGTATCTGGTCAATATAATCGGTAATCTGTGGGTTAAATCATTCCAAACAGTATTGAAATTAATTGTATCTAGGCTTGTGCGGTATCCAGATTGTCATACACTACATATTCAAAAGTATGTGAACACCCCTTCAAATTAGTGGATTCGGATATTTCAGCCACACCAGTTGCTGACGCGTATTTTTTTTTGCAACCAGCCATGCATTCTCCATAGACAAACATAAAATGGGTTTCTATGGCCAAGCAGCTGCACACAAGCCTAAAATCATCATGTGCAATTACAAGTGTCGGCTGGAGTGGCGTAAAGCTCTCTGCCATTGGACTCTGGAGCAGTAGAAATGTGTTCTCTGGAGTGATGAATCACGCTGAGAGAGTGAGAGAGACTTAATGATGATGGTGTTGGAGTTGTGCTTGGCCACGCAGTCATGGGTGCACATGGAGTACAGGAGGGGACTTAACCCCTGAGGGGCCCCCGTGTTGATGATCAGCATGGCATAGGTGTTGTTGCCTACCCTTACAAACTGGGGGTGGAGGGAGGTCTTTAGTACTGGGGTCCTTAGCTTAGTGATGCACTTTGTTGGCACTGATGTTGAACGCTGAGCTGTAGTCAATGAACAACATTCTCACATAGCTGTTCCTTTTGTCCAGGTGCGAAAGGGCAGTGTGGAGTGCGATTGAGATTGTGTCATCCGTGGATCTGTTGGGGCGGTATGCGAATTGGAGTGGGTCTAGGGTTTCCGGGATGATGGTGTTGATGACCAGCTTTTTAAAGCATTTCATGGCTTCCGACATGAGTGCTACGGGCAGTAGTCATTTAGACAGGTTACCTTCGCTTTCTTGGGCACATGGACTATGGTGGTCTGCTTTAAACTTGTAGGTATTACAGACTCAGTCAGGGAGAGGTTGAAAATGTTGGTGAAGACTCTTGCCAGTTGGTCCGTGCATGCTCTGAGTACATGTCCTGGTAATCCGTCTGGCCCCGTGGCCTTGTGAATGTTGAACTGTTTAAAGGTCTTTCTCACATCGGCTACGGAGAGCGTGATCACAGAGTCATCCGGAAGAGCTGGTGCTCTAAAAGGTATTTAGCCCGTCTGGTAGGCTCGGCTATGATGTAATTTAACACATTGATCAGAAGGGGAGAAGGCGACGAGTAGAGGAAGTTGGGGATTAAATAATTACGAGAGAACGATGTATGGAGACAGGAGTGCTCTCTGTGCCAGAATCAGGAATTGACCTAAAACCCCTTTGTGATTGACAAGTGCGTGTGTGATTTGTGATGGCCTCGAGCCCTTTTTTGTTTATCTTGTTAAACAAACATTTTCATGTCAACTTTTGATTTGGGTCACTCACTATTGTCTTCCTTCTCTTTCTTGGCCTTTCCCTTCCTCTTTCTCAGTCATCAATGCTGGCATGAGGAAATTCTTCCTCCAGGCCAATGATCAGCAGGACCTGGTGGAATGGGTGAATGCTCTCAACAAGGCCACCAAAATCACTGTGAGTCTCACTCAATTCTGCACGGTCTTCTATTACTAAGAACCTGAAGACCCTGCCTAGTCCTCTTTAGAAAATGATGATTTCCTGTCCGTGACTGAATATTTCCTTAAAGTGAGTAAAATCTCAAGATTTCACTTGTATGTGAGTCAGAGAGTGACTCAGGATGGTGTATTCTTGGTACCTTTCTGCCCTTGAGTTGGGGGAGCTGTGCAGTACTCCCACTCTACTCTTGGAATCCCTCCAACCTCAAAAAAGGGCTAGGAACAGGAGCGGATGTCTGCGGCAGTGATTAACCAACATACACAGAAATATGGTTGTCCTAAGGTGTTATCCCCCTGAAACAGTCACAGAATCGAGGTCTACTGTACATGTTATGAATGTTTGTCACACTGTTTTCTCTTGCAGGTGCCAAAGTCATGTAATGCCCAACAGAATGTGGAGAACCAGAAAGCTCTTCTGGACATCCTGGGACCCAAGAAGCAGGTCTCCTACAGGACTGACATCATTGGGGGAGTTCCCATCATCACCCAGACGCAGGTAGCCAAGGCTAGCCGCCCTACCTATCCCTAACCCTAGCTAGTTGCATGTCAATAGAGTTGCAGTTGATAGTTTGAGCATCTACAGTCTTTCTTTAGGGTACTATCCAAATAAAGTGGGACTGAATGTGCCATAATGACTTATGTCTACCCCCATAACTCGGCCTCACTAGATATAGCCTTACCTAGTCAGCCTCTTATTTAGTTGTAAATTAACTGAGATGTTGTGGATGTAAATCACCTATGGTGTATTTCCCTCCAACAGCAGGAAGGGGGTGAGGGCCAGGAGGGTTCGGAGCGTGAGTTGCTGCGGAGGTCGTACAGCCAGCTGCCATACTTTCTGGGAAGGCCGACCCAGGACCGGGCGGTCATCAAGTCTGGCTACTGTGTGAAGCAGGGAGCTGTGGTGAGTGTAGTGGGGTACAGTGAGGGGCTCTGAGTTTGGGGTATTTTAGGTTAAAGTATGAGGCCATGAGTATGAGGAAGTAAATTGCTATTTTCTTTTCCCCAGATGAGAAATTGGAAAAGGAGATATTTCTTACTGGAGGAGAACTCAATGAGTTACTTCAAATCAGATCTGGTAAGCAGTTTTCATTAACGCTGGAAAGCATACCAGAATGACTTTTTACACACTCACACTGGGTTTGTCCGCTCCACCTCAAGTCCCTGGAATCTTATGCCATTTCTACACATGTCCTAGCATGCCACTGTCTCTGTGCCCTACCCACACACACACACACACACACACACACACACACACACACACACACACACACCACAAAGCACTTCCATGCTTGCCCATATTTTGTACCAGCATGTGTCTATTTGGCATTAACAGTGGACAGTATTTCTCCCTTGTCTTCCAAATATACTGTATCAATAAGGTCTTGAAAGTTGGTTTTACTCGACAAAGAGGATTCCCAAAGACTGTGGAGCAAGTGTCATAAGGATATAGCACACGTTATAGCACTATGTTATACATTTTGGGCTCTTAAAATGTTATTTTTCATTTTCTTGAACCGCTCCCCCTCTTTCTTCAGGAGAAGGAGCCTCTGAGAATGATTCCATTGAAAGAGGTCCACAAAGTTCAGGAGTGCAAACAGAGGTACTGCACAACTCAACATTGTCATGGTAAAACGTAGCCTCTACATCCACCTACATTTAGCATGTAGCCAACTTTGATTTTGATCACTGTTGGCTTTGTATTTCCAGTGACATCATGATGAGGGATAATCTCTTTGAGGTCGTCACCACTTCTAGGACTTTTTACATCCAGGTGAGAAGAGACCAAACATCTTTTTACCAACACACTATTACATAATGTCTAAATCAGGGATGGGCAACTTTGGTGGGGCTGGCGGCCACAAAAAATCTGAACTAATGATGAGGGGCTGGAGTGGCCGCTGGCGTACCATCCGGGGGGACCCACAGCCATACACTGGCTGAAATCAGTAGATGATAGGACATTGACAAGTTGTAAATACAACAACTACTGATATTTTATCATACAAAAATTGAGACATGTATGGTCTGTTTACATACATTTTAAAGGCTATTTATACWGAAAATGTGTATAAAACCCGTATAAACTGTATTTATGATTATATGACAATGTTTTAGGTTGACAATAATTATATTACGCAATTTCTGATATCTCCTGCATAAATAAAATCAGGATTATGCCTGTACAGCCATTCATTCCAATTAGACTGGTTTGATATTCTCCCTAACTAATATGTCTGCCATTTTCACCCCATTCTGGAACTTAGAGGGTTTATGACATAGCCCCTCTGGTAATTTAATAGAATCTCTATGGTCGCCCCCCTTTGGGCCAATTGAGATATCACGTGTGACCTAGTACATTTCTGTTAATCACGATAGCTCGTGCCTTGGGCCAATCAGTGTATTTTTGTAAATGCTGGCTCTATGGTAAGACGCATAATTTACCCAAGTTTCATCAGAATCGGTCCAGTGCTGTCTGAGATATCACGTACAGCAGCCGGTCCACAGTCCCCTCCCCAATTTCACCTTGGGGGACAATTAGCAGTTTTATAGCTAATTTCCTGCAATTTTACATATTTTGACATGTTAATATAATATCTGAGTGAGAGTGACTTTTAAAATCATTGGGGCCCCACCGGTCAGTAATTCGACCATGATTACTACAAGTTTAGATAGCTAGCTAGACTAATTTACCAATCCTGCCCAAAAGATTTGCTGACATGGGCTAATTGAGTGATAATGAATCATGTTCTAAAAGCAGCTCTGCAGTGGTCACTAGCTGGCACAGCCACAAAGTCATACAATCTGATTTTAAACCTAACCTTAACCACACTGCTAACCCTAATGCTTAACTTTAAATTAAGACCAAAAAGCTCATTTTTGTTCATGAATTCTTACAATATAGGTAATTTTGATTTAGCAGAAGGCCTATCTAAGGGGATATCGCTCACTTCTGCCTCCAGGACAAGACTTGTAACAATAAATGTCAACCTGTGACTGACATAACACAAAAAAACGCTGATGCACAACCACATTTCAAATTCGCACCTTGTGTATTCTACTATTGTAACTCATCCGTAAATTGAGAACCCCAAGAATGTTTTGAAATATATTTTTGGGAAATTGATCCACGGGCTGGCAGCCAGTTGCCAATCCCTGGTGTAGATTAATGTCAAGAATTTTACCCCTTCAGTATATTTCTTTCCCTCACCCTTGACTTTCCCCACTTTACTATTTGCCCCTTATCCCCACTCCCTTCCTCCATCCCCCTGCCTCATTCTCCCGTCTCCTCTTTCTTTGCAGGCTGACAGTCCAGAGGAGATGCACAGCTGGATCAAGGCTGTCTCTGGTGCCATCGTAGCCCAGCGGGGACCTGGGAGATCTGCAGCCACAGTATGTAACCACCCAGCAGGCCACTGTGGTTATAGGGCTACTGCATGCGCTGTCACTTCTGGCCAGTCTCCTGTCTGTCTGGTCCTTAGTAGCAACACAAACTGATCTGATCTCCATTTGTTTCACGTGTTCATGGCAGCCCAAGCCAAGAGAGATGGCTCAGACACACACCACACACACACAAACAGTGAGGATGCAGGGAGGAGTGAAAAGTATGTCACATTCTGTACTGACTGCAGAGGGTAGAGGTTGGCATTCTCACCCAGGTCCCCCTCCTACTGTAGGTATTTGCCCTCTTTGTGACAGTGGCATTGCATAGGCAATCGCCACATCAGGGTTTCCGTTAGAAAAATGTGGCACCGGACATTTGACCGGCAGCAGTTTAATTTACTGGACATTTGAGAAATGTACCAGACCCATATCCATTGGGTGCGTAACCTGATAAGGGCGTCCACCCACTGTGCTCAAAATGACAAATCACATTTAGATTATGGTAATTCTTCTTAACAGAACATGCAAGTCAAGGATGCAACGACAAATTCTGATGTGCGTTTGAAGATGTTAGCGTAACTGTCCACGTGTACTTTTCCTCAGCCAACAAGACGAGTAACGAACAGCAACATCACTAGTCTATGTCAATCTACTATCCCCCGTAGTAGAAAGGTGTACCTATTCTATTGTTCAGCTTTTCGTTCTGTGCGAGGAAGAAATAGCGTATTCCAAAAAAACTCTGGGACAGTTGTGGGAGGATACATCACAAATTCATACAGCCAGTAGCCTAGACTACATCAAAAACATTTTAAAAAGCAATGAGGCTGATGCAACAGAGCAGAACGTTTAGCATAAAATGTTGATCAACTATTATTTGTTCACATTATAGGCGCAGCAATGTGCACAATGCGGTAGACTACTTGCTGATGTTCGTTGCATAATGCAGTTAGCAGTAAAACACTGTAGTCAAAAGTGCACTGCACATGCGAGCGATTTCATGAGACTGAGATGAAAATATCTGTCAGAAAAAGGGGAGGTCTGTTTTCAAATGATGGCGCAAAGAACATTAACAACTTCATAGTTAAGAACATGATAAAAATATGGAAGAAAATGTAACGGATTCTACAAGAATCAATATCACTCCCTAAAAACACACCCCTTATGGAACAATCCTTGGATAGCTTTTCAGAATTCACAGATAACTTGTCCCGCATAGAAACTGTAAATTACTTGGTAATAGGAAATACAATTATTTCCATGACAGAATTAAAAAGCAATTTTGGTGCCACCAGAGTCTCTGGGTTCGCGCCCAGGCTCTGTCGCAGCCGGCCGCGACCGGGAGGTCCGTGGGGCGACGCACAATTGGCATAGCGTCGTCCGGGTTAGGGAGGGTTTGGCCGGTAGGGAGGGTTTGGCCAGTAGGGATATCCTTGTCTCAGTATGTAAAAAATGTAATAAAATGTATGCACTCTACTGTAAGTCGCTCTGGATAAGAGCGTCTGCTAAATGACTGAAATGTAAAATGTAAAATGATACTCGTATGATAGGTAAGATATATACTAAACCTTGCAAAGATCCTATCCAACTGACAATCGCTTAGAAAAAAATATGAACTACTTGTACCTAGACCTAAAAAAATCTGATATCGGCACAAGATGGAGTATTGGAACAAAACTAACACAATTATAGTTAATTAAAATGTATGCTTAATCCAATATTGACTAATGTACAGAATGTATTATACAAGAGACTAAATTCAGAAATTCTACAGCACAACGGTTGAGTCATGTCTTAAGCGTAAAACCAACACTGACTCGATGATTCATGCCTTCTGGGAATGCTATAAAGTCTGAACGTTATGGGCGGAGTTAGAAAGTTGGCTGTCAGAAGTTTTACAATATACAGTTACCTTAATTCTGTCTGTCTACATATTTCAAGACATGGCATATGAGGGTTGGGTGAGACCCAATGGGTTGTACTGTACTTTTCTCATCAATCATGTAGAAAATTTTTGCTTAACTGAAAATCCAAGTGATCCTGCATTGTTGGGATGGTGGAAGAATCAAATGCATTATTATTTGAATATTGAAAGGGTGTGGGCGACAAAGAAGGGCAGAGTGGTGCAGTTTGAGGTCATGTGGAAAAGAGTATTGCAGGTGCTGGAGATTGAGGTGGTGGAAACGTGAGTCTGGGCAGATGCGATGTCGAAGTTTGCATGCGTCTGTCTTGTCTTTTGTCTGTTTTAGGTTTATTGTTTGACAAATAAAATTGTACAAAAAAAGAAAGAGGCGAGATCGTTTAGCTGCTGGACAATGAAAGATAATTGATTTGAAAGCCAGTAGAACATGAGAGAAATAGGCTACTGGTTTCAATGGCATATGGAAGACTTTATAAAATATTTGCCTCCACGTTTGGTCATATTTTGGCTAGGCTACTTTGAAGCTAGGTAAACAAGCCTCATATATGTAGTACAGCATTCTGGTTTCAAACAATTAAGGATATGTTTAAAAAAAAAAAAATGCATACTGTTTCCAGATCATTGCATAGTGGTGTGTGACGCGCTGAAGCTTGCCTACCGTTATATGCACTTGAATGGTGAATGGGAAGTGAGCTTCAATTATCAGTTGAGAAATAAAAATATCAGCTCTTTTTAAATGGTGGCAATCAAAGCAGTTAACACACAATTTTATTAAGAATTGTTTCACAGTGATTAGGCTTATAAAAGCTCATTTCACTCCAGGAGTTGTAGCAGCAGCTCTCGCACTGTCTGAGAGATTTTTCACTTAAACTAGGCTCTGTATCTTTATGCTGTGCCAATTTAATTCCACAAAGTTATGCAAATGAACCCATCGACCGATAAGCATGACATCGACTGGTATTTCCATTAATGAATAGGCTAGAAAGCATTTTGCAATGGGATTTTTTTTAATTCTCCCGGACAGTTGGCTGGCGCCAATTTTATTTATCAATAAAAATATCGGCCAAAAGCAGGCTATTACCGACTAACGGAAACCCTGCTCCACATGTATACTTCTCTTTCTACCACTCCCTCTCTTCCCCCTGTACTGTGGGCTAGGCTGGCCCTCCCCAGCCTGCTCTAATCCAGCTGTCCACTGTGTTGTTGCAGATGCGGCAGGCCAGACGGCTGTCAAACCCCTGTATACAGAGGTATACGGCCCGAATCGGGGAGTGCAGCACGTATGTCAGCTCCTGTACCCCAAAGTGCCTTCTATATACTGTTGGTTTTCACTCACTTTTTGTTTTTTTATGTCATGGTGTGGACTGGAGAGTCACCCATCTGCCTCCCTAAAAACCAAACTGTACATGTCCCTCCCTGTGCGGGCTTTAACCCCTCCACCCCGCTGCCCATTCCATAACTCCAACTCAAAGTCCTCCTCTCCTCTACCTCTGCTTTTTTGCTTTTCCTCTCTTCCTCTTCATGCTCTATGTCAGCCCTGGGGTTAGTCCCATAAACTCATTCCCTTGACTTACTGTAGCTTAACCTCCCTGGACCTCTGCAGCTAGTCACTACCTCCCATTCATTCCCACTTCCACACCCCACTCACTCCCACTTCTTGCAATTGATAGGCCCTGTTGTCACCATTGTTGAAGATGACAAAACTTTTTAAACATCCCTCTGTAACTTTGAAACCCTTACCACACACACAACTAATGCCTCTCTGGTACAGTGATGAAAGCTGTTGCACAGACCTGTTTCCTGTCTCTGTCCTGTCATGTCACTTCATATGTCTCTGACTCTCCTTGTCTTTCTTTCTCTCTCTGCAGTCTCCTGCAGCTGTGTACCTGTCTTAGATGTCTCACATCCTGCCTGTCTCTAGTTCTACCTCCTGTCCGCTGCCTGTATGTGTGTTTACTCTCTCAAACTGTTGACTTGCATAACCCAGTTAACTTCTCATTTTCTAAGCCAAGACAACTTGAAGTCTGAATTAATGTTGTCTTTGGGAACTAAACCCTAGTCTTCTTAACATCAATAACAGTTTAGCTGTTGGTGTGTTTTGTGTTCTGCATGTTTGTATGATGACGACTTCTGTATAAGCACATGTACTCTGAAGCTCTTAAACTAACCGCCCTGGCATACTTGAAGAATCACTCAGCCCTTTGTTTACTCACACATAAGCAGTTGCGGTGTAGGTGTTTCCGTTGCATGGTCTGCTTCAAGTCATGCACATATGTTTTGGCAAATGTTCTGTGCCCGGCTGCATGTTTGAATGCATGATACAGAATTATGATGACTTTGGTGATGCTTTACACAACATAGATTTGGTAGAAAATATATTTTTGAATAGCCAGCAAAGGCAATCGGGAGTTATTTAAGTATCCGTCACTAACTCTTTTTGCTGGGTAAATGGATTGGGTAAGTAGGTGCTACTGCGTATGTTCCCTCCCAATAACAACACCAACTGGTCACTGACATGTTTTTCTTTTTTACTTACTTTATTCCCCACCCCCTCTTGTTTTGTTTTTTACAGAGATTGAAATCTGACAGTGAAATACTAACTTTAAAAAAATGAGCACTACCACTTCTTCTGCTTTTCACTACCACTGCACTCCTCCCTGTACCCGTCACTGCTCTGCTAGCACTTCTACGGTCTGCAACTGCGGCTACCACTACTTCTACTACTACCACTGCTGCTGCATCAGCCGCTACACCAAAAGTCTGGCACTGGCTCTATTCACAACTCACCATGTTTCCCATCTGACTGTGATTCTGTGGGACACACGCCTCCCTCCTCTCTCAGCAGGAGCACTGTGGCCGTTCCTCCCCTTCCACATTCTACCGCAGCCAACCGGGGCCCCCCGTCCCTTGCTCGCCCATATCTGCAGTGCCACCCTACCCAGGGTGCCCTTCTGTCGCGGGCGGTGCACGCTCGGAGCCTTGCGTGGGACAGCGAGCACTTCATGAGCCTCTTGCCGCGACCCAACCACGCCCGACTGTCCCTGCAGGAGACACGCCTGTCCAAGTGACCGCCGACACTGCCCTCGAGTCGCCATGGAGACGGCGCAGCAGCTTCGAGCCCTACCCACCTGAACCCCCCCTTGACCTGGACGCTGATGACCTGCCGGTCAGCGAAGTCTGACCCATGAACTACCCCCACACTACCCCGTAACCTGGCAGAGGGGGTGGGCTACAGAGGAGAGGCTGTATGACAACAGTGATAGTGGGGGAAATGAGAAGAATGCTTTTGAATATCCGAGGGCAGCTGAACAGTGGGCCGCTTGTCTCATCTCCACCAAACTGAACAGAAGTCATTTGGATGGAAATGACAGAAAGCAGGCACTGGATTCCAAGCCAAAGTTAGTCTATAATGTGTCTGACTTCCAACCATCTCAACCCCCTGTTTGTGAAGCTGTTAATCTTCCCCAGCTAGTCAACCCTAGTCACATTAGAGTTGGAGGTCACTCAGACAAAGAGACAGGGGGGTTACGTTCTCTCCTTGTTTTCATTGTTTGGCATCTACTCAGTGGTCAAGGCCTGTGGACATTCACATGAAGTCCTGGAATCAGCTGTCTCTGTGTGGGCTGGGAGGGTGAGATTCACACTGAACTCTACACCAAAGATTCTGCGCCATTTGCCATTGTCTCCCACCTGCTTGCTCTCTTCTTTTTTATTTAATAGGGTTAATTCAGTTTAGAAAACTTTTTTTAAATATATTTTTTTATGTTGATTTAAAATATACACACTGAGTGTACGAAACTTGAGGAACACCTTCCTGATATTGAGTTTCATCCCCTTTTGCCCTCAAAACAGCCTCAATTTGTCAGTGCATGGTGTCGAAAGTGTTCCACGGGGATTCTAACCCATGTCGACTCCAATGCTTCCCACAGTTGTCCAGTTGGCTGGATGTCCTTTGGGTGATGGACCATTCTTGATACACACGGGAAACCCAACAGCGTTGTAGTTCTTCCACACTAAAACTGGTGCACCTGGCACCGACCATACTCCATTCAAAGGCACTTCAATCTTTTGTCTTGCCCATTCTCCCTCGGATTGTGTGTGTGCCATTCAATGTCTCAATTGTCTCAAGGCTTAAACATCCATTCATCTACACTGACTGAAGTGGATTTAACATGTGACATCAATAAGGGATCATAGCTTTTACCTGGATTCACCTGGTCAGTCTGTCATGTAAAGAGCAGGTGTTCCTAATGTTTTGTACACTCAGTGTATACCTGCAGCTCATGACTATGTGGACTCACACAGATTAATTCAGCAATTTGTGAGGATAATATTTTATACCACTCTGTGCCAAGCAAGCAAGTAAGTGGATATTTTAAAGGTCCAATGCAACATTTATCTCAATATCAAATAATTTCTGGGTAACAATTAAGTACATTACTGTTAAAAAAAATACGAAAATAGCTTCTTAGCAAAGAGCAATTTCTCAATCAAGATTTTTGCTTGGTCTTTCTGGGAGTGGTCTGAGTGAGGGGCATAATTGGAAGACCCTAATGGGACCTGAAAACCATCTGTTCCTGGCAGAGGTTTGAAACTCCTTTTTGTTTGTGGTTTATTCATTTATACCATCACCAGGCAAGCCAAACTCATACACAAAACAGCTCTTACACAAAAATGGCATTATCTTAATCTTCACAATTTCAAAGTATTATTCCAACCTCATAGTGTGGAAATATATATAAAACACAGAAAAATCATGTTTTTGACTGCAATGCGCCAAGCTATATTCTCTAATGACTGAATAGTTGTCAAGTAACATAGAACTAATCATACCTGTTCATTTCATGCATGCACTGTTGTTTTTATTGAACTAATGTTGTCTTTAGTTATTTACTTTAATTTATAGTGTATGACCAAATTATTCTAACATACATTTTCTTTATCTGACTTTAAAACCTACAACAATCCCACTCTACCCACACTATAGTACCACAGTTAGAAAGTTGTTGGTACACACTGTGGACTGGTACGAGAGGACTGTGCAGTTCTTAACCAAGCCATGTACATTTGCCTAATCCTAATCCTGCAGGGTATTGTAATGGGGTTTGGATTTGTACCAATAGGACTTYGGTGAGAGAGTGAGTTATGCGACAGAGCGAGGTGGCTTCATTAAGGGACCAAAGTGAAAAGCAGTTACTTCTAGGGTAGGGATGGTCATTGTCTTGCAAAGATGTTTAAATTAATACTCCTACTGGCCACCAACATGCTTTACCCCTGACCTCTTCATACCTGTATACTGTACAGTGGCTTTAACCATTTTTTTAGTGACTGGTACCTGATTTGTTAAGTTATGACAATTGACACTGACTGCTTTGTTCTGCGTGTGTGAAAACATGGTTTTCTTTGGTGACAGTTTGTTGGGATTGTTTTATTTTGTTATGTTGTAATATAATGTGTTTAGATGTATATTTCTGTTTGAACTTCCCTGTGCCTGTATTGCAAGGTAGTGAAGGTTAACCCAACCATGCTACTCAATTGTCTTTTTTCAATAGATCTCATTAGTGGTTCTGCAAAACCATACAGCTGCTCAAGTGCCTGCATAAATTCTATTAAAAAACAAAGCTTTTCTAATCCATTTTGTCTTGTGTACTAGATTTTAATTGTCGCTATTTATTACGGTGATGACTTGGAAGAAATAAACACTTAGAAAATGCTCGTGTTGATTTGAATTATTGCAATTCCGTTCAACCTAGATGAGCAGTGGCTCATGATCTGCTCATCCAACTTTCCCACTGGCCATTTACACATTTTGAAATAAAATCAAGGACTAAATCCAGATGACCTAGACAATTCTAAGAAATCATAAACCGTGAAATAAACTATGCTAAATACTAAGAAATGGTTCAACCTCTGTTACTCAGCCTAATAGTTAATTGTATGACTACTCTGCCCCCTGGTGGTGAAATGTTAACATTTTGCTTTTTTCCCAGAGTAGAAATGTCACACTACATTTGACTCACTCCTGTACAGACTGACCTTTGGTAATAGTCAGTTAGCAGTCAACAATGTTAGGGTGTTCTGTGTGAGCAGTGTGTGATATAAGTTGTGTGTGTGGTTGAATGGAGGCCCACGGTGACCAATGATGTCATACAGTTGCTTGTGGACAACAAAAACAACATCTGGATAGACTGTGGGCCAGTACGGCTCTCAGCGCCTGGGGTAGCCCAGCCTCTCTGCCTTTATTGGCCTACAACGGGCTTTTGTGGGGCTTCTGAGAGACAAATAGAGCTGCAGTTGGCCCTAAGAGACCTTTGCATGTACTCATGCAGAATGATACATATCACACCAACAATGTGTCCAAGTTGAGATTTGTCTTGCTTTATTTTCCTTATTAGGGTGTAACCTAAAGTCGTTTTCAATTGGGTTGATATTGTCCCTATAGGTTGCCATGTCATTTTTACAAAATACATTCAAATGGCAAGAGTGTTTACAACACCAAACGTCATGAACTCCAATGTCAGTTCACTCCCCTCTTAGCAAGGCAAGACAAAGTGAACCATTATGAAAACAGGACCCTCTCCATTGGGATGGAGGAGGATGTTAAACAAGCCCCATAGCCCCACAGGGGGCCCTAGGCAACCTCCATCCCAGTGCCTGGGCCATGAGTATTGGTCCAACCACCTCATTAAACCATAGTCATTAAAATATCCCTGGCCCATAACCAATCATAGTATGTGAGAGCGGTTTATGACCGTGATTCATTGGTCCATTGTTTGCTGGATCTTTTACAGCCCACCACAGGCATCTAATGTAACAGAGATGTGTTGTTCACTACACTATATAAGCCACTAGCTATAACATTGGAATTTCCGCTTCTCACACATGCAATTGGCCAATATTTCCAACAATAACAACAATTTGTTTAATCTTCAATWTGTGCAACTTCAGAAAACTGTTTGGATTTCTGTTAGAATACCACAAAGAGCAGTTAGCTAATTATCATAGGATCAATGTTTGTTGAAATAAAAACCTTTGAATGTTAGCTTTGCTTACAAAATTGATTATGATTCATCCCCACCCAAGTTCCCCTCATATTGGTTTCTGTTTTGTTTCATTCATTTCTGACCACACATATGGCATAATTAATGAATTAAGAAATTGTGTCTTTTTTTTATAAGATTGAGCAATAATTATTTTATAAATGGCTTATAACCCACAGCCACCATAAAACCCCTCACACCATCCCTCGCTGTTGTTTTTGTAGCCTAATTACATGAGTTGAGTAAGTTGCTAAAAGTGACTAGTTCGTATAGGGAACAGTAAAAAACTGGATTTTAGGAAAATCCATTATCTCCCTGGCAGAATTATACATGCTTCATGACCTGGGGTGTAAAGTACTTAAGTAGTACTTTAAAGTATTTTTACTTAAGTCGTTTCTTGGGTATCAGTACTTTACTATTTAGATTTTTTTATTACTTTTACTTCACTACATTCCTAAAGAAAATAATGTACTTTTTACTCCATACATTTTCCCTGAAACCCAAAAGTACTCATTACATTTTGAATGCTTAACAGGACAGGAAAATCATCCAATTCACACACTTATCCCTGGTCATCCCTACTGCCGCTGATCTGGTGGACTCACTAAACAAACATTCTTTGTTTATTAGTAATGTCTGAGTGTACCCCTGGCTATCCGTGGAAAAAAGAAAAGAAAATGTTGCCGTCTGGTTTTTAAATAAGGAATTTGAAATGATTTATACTTTCACTTTTGATACTTAAGTATATTTGAGCAATTACATTTACTTTTGATACTTAAGTATATTTAAAACCAAATACATATAGACTTTTACTCGTAGTATTTTACTGGGTGACTTTCACTTTTACTTGAGTTATTTTACCCGGTCACAACTAATAGACTTGTTTACGTGCTGCTGTGCGGTTTGTTGCTAACGTTACTTTGCTACCTGCCAACTACAGTTTTTACTTTTCAATTACCGTTTTATATTGAACATTTTTCCCTCGCTTGACTTTTCATTCAAGTTTTTCACCCTGTACGCTTTATCTGTACATGGTTCTACACGACCTCCACCAGCCGAAGTTAAGTAGTAACATTAACATTATGCCTTCTAATTGCAGTCGCTGTACTCATCATACACAAGAGAACGGTCACCTTATGGCGAGGATAGCCGTGCTGCAAGCCCAGCTTCAGACGCTGAAACCGAGTCTGTGCCACCAATAAGTACAGATAGTAGTATAAATCCCCTCGCACAGTCACCGCAACCGTACAATTTTCTCATGGCTTCTGGAAGGAAATGCTGTAGGAATGCTCAACCGGTGTCGCTCATTCAGCCGACAGAAACTTTCAACCGGTTCGCCCCATTAAGCAACGAGTCCGAGTCGTCTCTAGTCTCTCCTCCACCCGTTACGGGGTCAGACGCCAAAGCGTCCCACCATTAGCTCTGACAAATTGAACACCCTAGTCATTGGCGACTCCATTACCCGTAGTATTAGACTTAAAAAGAATCATCCAGCGATCATACACTGTTTACCAGGGGGCAGGGCTACCGACGTGAAGGCTAATCTGAAGATGGTGCTGGCGAAGGCTAAAACTGGCGAGTGTAGAGAGTATAGGGATATTGTTATCCCGTCGGCACCAACGACGTTAGGATGAAACAGTCAGAGGTCACCAAGCATAGCTTCAGCGTGTAAATCAGCTAGAAAGATGTGTCCGCATCGAGTAATTGTCTCTGGCCCCCTCCCAGTTAGGGGAGTGATGAGCTCTACAGCAGAGTCTCACAACTCAATTGCTGGTTGAAAACTGTTTTCTGCCCCTCTCAAAAGAATGAATTTGTAGATAATTTTCTGGCCTGCTGTGGAGTGATGGACTCCATCCTAGCTGGAGGGGTGCTCTCATCTTATCTATGAACATAGACAGGACTCTACCTCCTCTAGCTCCACAATGAAATAGGGTGCAGGCCAGGCAGCAGGCTGTTAGCCACCCTGCCAGCTTAGTGGAGTCTACCACTAGCGTAGTCAGCTCAGCTATCCCCCATTGAGACTGTGTCTGTGCCTCGACCTAGGTTGAGAAAAACTAAGCATGGCGGTGTTTGCCTTAGCAATCTCACTGGAATTAAGACCTCCTCCATTCCTGTCATTATTGAAAGAGATTATATCTCACATCTCAAAATAGGGCTACTTAATGTTAGATCCCTCACTTCCAAGGCAGTTATAGTCAATTAACTAATCACTGATCACAATCTTGATGTGATTGGCCTGACTGAAACATGGCTTAAGCCTGATGAATTTACTGTGTTAAATGAGGCCTCTCCTCCTGGTTACACTAGTGACCATATTACCATAGTGACCACAGTTACCATAGTTACCATAGTGACCACAAAGGCAGAGGAGTTGCTAACAATATCAAATTTCAATTTACAAAAAAGAAAATGACTGCGTTTTCGTCTTTTGAGCTTCTAGTCATGAAATCTATGCAGCCTACTCAATCACTTTTTATAGCTACTGTTTATACGCCTCCTGGGCCGTATAAAGCATTCCTCACCGAGTTCCCTGAATTCCTATCGGACCTTGTAGTCATGGCAGATAATATTCACATTTTTGGTGACTTTAATATTCACGTGGAAAAGTCCACAATCGCACTTAAAAGGCTTTCGGAGTCATCATCGACTAAGTGGGTTCTGTCCAACATATTCCCGGACCTACTCACTGCCACAGTCATACTCTGGACCTAGTTTTGTCCCGTGGAATAAATAAGATCCACAATAATGTTTTTCCTCATAATCCTGGACTATCGGACCACCATTTTATTACGTTTGCAATCGCAACAAATAATCTGCTCAGACCCCAACCAAGGATCATCAAAAGCAGTGCAATTTAACCTTGCGTAATACCCTAGATGCAGTCGCACCCCTAAAAACAAAAAACATTTGTCATAAGAAACTAGCTCCCTGGTATACAGAAAATACCCAAGCCCTGAAGCAAGCTTCCAGAAAATTTAAACGGAAATGGCACTACACCAAACTGGAAGTCTTCCGACTAGCTTGGAAAGACAGTACCGTGCAGTATTCGAAGAGCCCCCACTGCTGCTCGATCATCCTATTTTTCCAACTTAATTGAGGAGAATAAGAACAATCCAAAATGTATTTTTGATACTGTCGCAAAGTTAACTAAAAAGCAGCATTCCCCAAGAGAGGATGGCTTTCACTTCAGCAGTGATAAATTCATGAACAACTTTGACGAAAAGATCATAATCATTAGAAAGCTAATTACGGACTCCTCTTTAAATCTGCATATTTCTCCAAAGCTCAGTTGTCCCGATCTGCATAACACTGCCAGGACTTAGGATCAAGGGAGACACTCAGGTTTTTTAATACTATATCTCTTGACACATTGATGAAAGTAGTATTGGCCTCTATACCTTCAAGCTGCACACGGAACCCTATTCCAACTAAACTACTGAAAGAGCTGCTTCCTGTGCTTGGCCCTCCTATGTTGAATATAATAAACTGCTCCCTATCCACCGGATGTGTACCAAACTCACTAAAAGTGGCAGTAATAAAGCTTCTCTTGAAAAAGCCAAACCTTGACCCAGAAAATATAAAAAAACTATCGGCCTATATCGAATCTCCCATTCCTCTCAAAAAAGATGTTGTGCAGCAACTCACTGCCTTCCTGAAGACAAACAATGTATACGAAACACTTCAGTCTGGTTTTAGACCCAATCATAGCCCTGAGACTGCACTCGTGAAGGTGGTAAATTACCTTTTAATGGCGTCAGACCAAGGCTCTGCATCTGTCCTCGTGCTCCTAGACCTTCAACCCAAATTGGTCTACACGGACAAATTCTGGCCTGGTTTAGATCTTATCTGTCGGAAAGATATCAGTTTGTCTCTGTGAATGGTTTGTCCTCTGACAAATCAACTGTACATTTCGGTGTTCCTCAAGGTTCCGTTTTAGGACCACTTGTTTTCACTATATATTTTACCGCTTGGTGATGTCATTCGGAAACATAATATCAACTTTCACTGCTATGCGGACGATACACAGCTGTACATTTCGATGAAACATGGTGAAGCCCCAAAATTGCCCTCCCTGGAAGCCTGTGTTTCAGACATAAGGAAGTGGATGGCGGCAAATGTTTTACTTTTAAACTCGGACAAAACAGAGATGCTAGTTCTAGATCAAAAGAAACAAAGAGATCTTCTTGGATCTGACAATTAATCTTGATGGTTGTACAGTCATCTCAAATAAAAGGACCTCGGCATTACTCAGGACCCTGATCTCTCTTTTGACGAACATATCAAGAATATTTCAAGGACAGCTTTTTTCTATCTTCATAACATTGCAAAAATCTGAAACTTTCCGTCCAAAAATTATGCAGAAAAAGTCCTCCATGGTTTTGTCACTTCTACATTAGACTACTGCAATGCTCTACTTTCCAGCAAACCGGATAAAGCACTAAATAAACTTCAGTTAGTGCTAAACACGGCTGCTAGAATCTTGACTAGAACCCAAAAATGTGATCATATTACTCCAGAGCTAGCCTCTTTACACTGGCTTCCTGTTAAGGCTAGTGCTGATATCAAGGTTTTACTGCTAACCTACAAAGCATTACATGAGCTTGCTCCTACCTATCTTTCCGATTTGGTCCTGCCGTACATACTTACAAGTACGCTACGGTCACAAGACGCAGGCCTCCTTACTGTCCCTAGAATTTCTAAGCCATCAGCTGGAGGCAGGGCTTTCTCCTATAGAGCTCCATATTTATGGAATGGTCTGCCTATCCATCTGAGAGACGCAGACGCAGACTCGGTCTCGAACTTTAAGTCTTTATTGAAGACTCATCTCTTCAGTTGGTCCTATGATTGAGTGTAGTCTGCCCCAGGGGTGTGAGGGTGAACGGAAAGGCACTGGAGCGACGAACCGCCCTTGCTGTCTCCCGTGGGGGGAGGTCTTCGTGGGCTATACTCAGCCTTGTCTCAGGGTAGTAGGTTGGTGGTTGAAGATATCCCTCTAGTGGTGTGGGGGCTGTGCCTTGGCAAAGTGGTTGGGGTTATATCCTGCCTGTTTGGCCCTGTCTGGGGGTATCGTCGGACAGGGCCACAGTGTCTCCCGACCCCTCCTGTCTCAGCCTCCAGTATTTGTCCTGCAATAGTTTGTGTTGGGGGGCTAGGGCCAGTCTGTTATATCTGGAGTATTTCTCATGTCTTATCCGGTGTCCTGTGTGAATTTAAGTATGCTCCCTCTAATTCTCTTTTTCTCTCTTTCTCTCTCTGTCACACCCTGGCCTTAGTTATCTTTGTTTTCATTATTATTTTAGTTAGGTCAGGGTGTGACATGGGGAATGTATGTGTTTTGGTTTGTCTTGGGGTTTGTACGTTTAATGGGTCAGTGTCTTGTCTAGGTGTTTGTACGTTTAATGGGTCAGTGTCTTGTCTAGGTGTTTGTATGTCTATGGCTGCCTAGATTGGTTCTCAATTAGAGGCAGCTGTGGTTTATTGTCTCTGATTGGGAGCCATATTTAAGGCAGCCATAGGCAGTTGGGTTTTGTGGGTAATTGTCTATGTTGTACGTTTGTAGCTTGTGTGTGCACTTACGTTTATAGCTTCACGATCGTTTGTTGTTTTGTTTAGGTTTATAATAGTGTTCGTTTCGTGTTTTTCAAATAAAAGAGAATGTATTTTCCACACGCTGCGCCTTGGTCCTCTCTCTCACCCATAGACGATCGTGACACTCTCTTTCTTCTCTCGGAGGACCTGAGCCCAAGGACCATGCCTCAGACTACCTGGCCTGATGACTCCTTGCTCTCCCCAGTCCACCTGGTCATGCTGCTGCTCCAGTTTCAACTGTTCTGCCTGCGGCTATGGAACTCTGACCTATTCACTGGACGTGCTACCTTGTCCCGGACCTTCTGTTTTGGACTCTCTCTCTACCGCACCTGTTGTCTCTAACTCTGAATGATCGGCTATGAAAAGACAACTGACATTTACTCCTGAGGTTCTGACCTGTTGCACCCTCTACAACCACTGTGATTATT
>NC_036858.1:41238695-41300746 GCF_002910315.2 Salvelinus sp. IW2-2015
GGAAGCTGGAGCGGCAAATGTTTACTTTTAAACTCGGACAAAACAGAGATGCTAGTTCTAGATCAAAAGAAACAAAGAGATCTTCTTGGATCTGACAATTAATCTTGATGGTTGTACAGTCATCTCAAATAAAAGGACCTCGGCATTACTCAGGACCCTGATCTCTCTTTTGACGAACATATCAAGAATATTTCAAGGACAGCTTTTTTCTATCTTCATATACATTGCAAAAATCTGAAACTTTCCGTCCAAAATTATGCAGAAAAAAGTCCTCCATTGTTTTGTCACTTCACTATAGACTACTGCAATGCCTTACTTTCCAGCAAACCGGATAAAGCACTAAATAAATTCATGTTTAGTGCTAAACACGGCTGCTTAGAATCTTGACTAGAACCCAAAATGTGATCATATTACTCCAGAGCTAGCCTCTTTACACTGGCTTCCTGTTAAGGCTAAGTGCTGATATCAAGGTTTTACTGCCTAACCTACAAAGCATTACATGAGCTTGCTTCCTACCTATCTTTCCGATGTGGTTCCTGCCGTACATACTTACAAGTACGCTACGTCACAAGACGCAGGCTCTCCTTACTGTCCTAGAATTTCTAAGCCATCAGCTGGAGGCAGGCTTTCTCCTATAGAGCTCCATATTATGGAATGGTCTGCCTATCCCATCTGAGAGACGCAGACGCAGACTTCGGTCTCGAACTTTAAGTCTTTATTGAAGACTCATCTCTTCAGTTGGTCCTATGATTGAGTTAGTCTGCCCCAGGGGTGTGAGGGTGAACGGAAAGGCACTGGAGCGACGAAACCGCCCTTGCTGTCTCCCGTGGGGAGCTCTTCGTGGGCTTACTCAGCCTTGTCTCAGGGTAGTAGGTTGGTGGTTGAAGATTATCCCTCTAGTGGTGTGGGGGCTGTGCCTTGGGGCAAAGTGGTTTGGTTATATCCTGCCTGTTTGGCCCTGTCTTGGGGGTATCGTCGGACAGGGCCACAGTGTCTCCCGACCCCTCCTGTCTCAGCCACCAGTATTTGTCCTGCAATAGTTTGTGTTGGGGGGCTAGGGCCAGTCTGTTATATCTGGAGTATTTCTCATGTCTTATCCGGTGTCCTGTGTGAATTTAAGTATGCTCCCTCTAATTCTCTTTTTCTCTCTTTCTCTCTCTGTCACACCCTGCCTTAGTTATCTTTGTTTTCATTATTATTTTATTAGGCAGGGTGTGACATGGGAATGTATGTGTTTTGGTTTGTCTTGGGTTTGGTACGTTTAATGGGTCAGTGTCTTGTCTAGGTGTTTGTACGTTTAATGGGTCAGTGTCTTGTCTAGGTGTTTTGTATGTCTATGGCTTGCCTAGATTGGTTCTCAATTAGAGGCAGCTGTGGTTTATGTCTCTGATTGGGAGCCATATTTAAGGGCCAGAGGCAGTTGGGTTTTGTGGGTAATGTCTATGTTGTACGTTTTGTAGCTTGTGTGTCACTTACGTTTATAGCTTCACGATCGTTTGTTGTTTGTTTAGGTTATAATTAGTGTTCGCTTCGTGTTTTTTTTTTCTCAAATAAAAGAGAATGATTATTTTCCACACGCTGCGCCTTGGTCCTCTCTCTCACCCATAGACGATCGTGACAGAATTACCCACCTGAATCGGACCAAGCAGCGTGTAAAGCCAGCAACGGAGCAGCGCATAAAGGATTCATGGACATGGGAGGAGATATTGGATGGAAAGGGACCTTGGGCACAACCGGAGAATATCGCTCCCTCGTGAAGAGCTGGAGGCAGCTAAAGCCGAGAGGAGGCATATGAGGAGGCAGCACGGAAGCAAGGCTGGAAAGCCCGCGAGTACAACCCCAAAATTTCTTGGGGGGGCTAAAAGGGGGTGTGGCGAAGTCAGTAGAGACCTGCGCCTACTCCCTGTACTTACCGTGGAGAGCGAGAGTACAGGCAGACACCGTGTACGCAGTAGAGCGCATGGTGTCTCCTGTACGTGTGCATAGCCCCGGTGCCGTACATACCAGCTCCTCGTAATCGGCCGGGCTAGATTGATATTGAGCCAGGTGCCATGAAGCCGGCCTCAACGCGTCTGGTCTCCAGTGCGTCTCCCGGGCCGGCTTACATGCACCAGCCTTACGCATGGTGTCCCCGGTCGCCTACATAGCCCGGTGCGGGTTATTCCCCTCCCCGCACTGGCGGCGACGGGGAGCATACAACCAGGTAAGGTTGGGCAGGCTCAGTGCTCAAGGGAGCCAGTACGCCTGCACGGTCCGGTATTTCCGGCGCCACCTCCCGCCCCAACCCAGTACCACCAGTGCCTACACCACGCACCACGCCTCCTGTGCGTCTCCAAGTCCTGTGCGTACTGTTGCTGCTCCCCGCACTACCCTGAGATGCGTGTCCCCAGCCCCGGTACCACCAGTGCCGGCACCACGCACTAGGGCCTAATGTGCGTCTCCAGGGTCCATTATGCACTGTTCTTCTCCCGCACTAGCCCTGAGATGTGTGTCCCCAGCCGGTACCACCAGTGCCGGCACCACGCACTAGGCCTAATGTGCGTCTCCAGGGTCCAGTATGCCCTGTTCCTTCTCCCCGCACTAGCCTGAAGGTGCGTGTCCTTAGCCCCGGACTCCAGTTCCGGAACCACGCACCAGGCATACAGTGTGCCCAGCCGCAGAGCGCCCGTCTGCCAAGCAGCGAGCTGCCCGTCTGCCAAGCACCGTCTGCTGCCCGTCTGCCAAGCACCGTCTGAGCTGCCCGTCTCGCCAAGCACCGTCTGAGCTGCCCGTCTGCCAAGCACCTCTGAGCTGCCCGTCTGCCAGCACCGTCTGAGCTGCCCGTCTGCCAAGCACCGTCAGAGCTGCCCGTCTGTCCCGAGCCGTCACAGCCTGCCCGTCTGTCCCGAGCCGCTAGAGCCGTCCGCCAGACGGATCAGCCAGAGCCCGTCCGCCAGACAAGATCAGCCAGAGCGTCCGCCAGACAAGATCAGCCGAGGCCGTGCCGCCAGACAAGATCAGCCAGAGCCGTCCGCCAGACAGGATCAGCCAGAGCATCCGCCAGACAGGATCAGCCAGAGCCGATCCGCCAGCCATGCAGCCAGAGCCGGTCCGCCACCGATGCAGCCAGAGCCGTCAGCCAGCCATGAGCAGCCAGAGCCGTCAGCCAGCCATGAGCAGCCAGACGCCAGCCAGCCATGAGCAGCCAGAGCCGCCAGCCAGCCATGAGCAGCCAGAGTGGCCAGCCAGCCATGAGCACCAGAGTGCCAGCCAGCCATGAGCAGCAGAGTGGCCAGCCAGCAGCCATGAGCCAGCCAGAAGTGGCCAGCCAGCCATTGAGCAGCCAGAGTCGCCAGCAAGCCATGAGCAGCAGAGTCGCCAGCCAGGGACTTCCAAAGCCGCCCAGTCAGCCAGATCTACCAGAGCCCCAAAGCGGGTATTGACAATGGCTGGAGTGGGGGCCACGCCCCGCACCCGAGCCGCCGCCATAATAAGGCCACCCGGACCCTCCCCTTCAATGTCAGTTGTGCGGTCGGAGTCCGCACTTTGGGGGGGGGGGGTACTGTCACACCCTGGCCTTAGTTATCTTGTTTTCATATTATTTTAGTTAGGTCAGGGTGTGACATGGGGATGGATGTGTTTTGGGTTGTCTAGGGGTTTGTACGCTTTAATGGGGTCAGTGTCTTGGTCTAGGTGTTTGTATGTCTATGGCTGCCTAGGATTGGTTCTCAATTAGAGCGCAGCTGTGTTTATTGTCTCTGATTGGGAGCCATATTTAAGCGCAGCCATAGGCAGTTGGGTTTTGTGGGTATTGTCTATGTTGTACGTTTGTAGCTTGTGTGTGCACTTACGTTTATAGCTTCACGATCGTTTGTTGTTTTGTTTAGGTTTATAATAGTGTTCGTTTCGTGTTTTTCAAATAAAAGAGAATGTATTTTCCACACGCTGCGCCTTGGTCCTCTCTCTCACCCATAGACGATCGTGACACTCTCTTTCTTCTCTCGGAGGACCTGAGCCCAAGGACCATGCCTCAGACTACCTGGCCTGATGACTCCTTGCTCTCCCCAGTCCACCTGGTCATGCTGCTGCTCCAGTTTCAACTGTTCTGCCTGCGGCTATGGAACTCTGACCTATTCACTGGACGTGCTACCTTGTCCCGGACCTTCTGTTTTGGACTCTCTCTCTACCGCACCTGTTGTCTCTAACTCTGAATGATCGGCTATGAAAAGACAACTGACATTTACTCCTGAGGTTCTGACCTGTTGCACCCTCTACAACCACTGTGATTATTATTATCTGACCCTCCTGGTCATCAATGAACATTTGAACATCTTGGCCATGTTCTGTTATAATCTCCACCAGGCAAAGCCAGAAGAGGACTGGCCACCCCTCAGAGCCTGGTTCCTCTTTAGGTTTCTTCCTAGGTTCTGGCCTTTCTAGGGAGTTTTCCTAGCCACTGTGCTTCTACATCTGCTTTGCTTGCTGTTTGGGGTTTTAGGCTGGGTTTCTGTACAGCACTTTGTGACATCGGCTGATGTAAAAAGGGCTTTATAAATACATTTGATAGATTTTCTATTAAGGTATCTTTACTTTTACTCAAGTATTACAATTGAGTACTTTTTTCACCACTGTTCATGACATCTCATCTCTCCTGTTGTAAGGCAGTCTGTGTATAGCTTCCTATTGATTGCAGAATTATCATATCAAGTTAATCAATGTTATGATGGCCCACACACATGAATGGGAATATATTATTCACTATTTAATTTTCTAAACAGCTAAATTAAAATGTTTATCTAAAGGCACATAAGGAAAGTATTCAGACCCCTTCCCTTTTTCCACATTCTGTTACGTTACAGCCTTATTTTAAAATGAATGAAATAAAAAATGTACACACAATACCCCACAATGACAAAGCGAAAACAGGTTTTTTGATTTTTTTGCAAATGTATTCAAAATAAAAAACAGATACCTTATTTACATAATACAGACCCTGCTATGAGACTCAAAATTGAGCTCAGGTGCATCCTGTTTCCATTGATCATCCTTGAGACGTTTCTATAGCTTAATTGGTGTCCACCTGTAGTAAATTAAATTGATTGGACATGATTTGGAAAGGCACACACTTGTCTATAGGTCACTCAGTTGACAGTGCATGTCAGAGCAAAAACCTAGTCATGACGTCAAAGGAATTGTTTGTAGAGCGCCAAGACAGGATTTTGTTGAGGCACAGATCTGGGGAAGAGTACCAAAACATTTCTGCAGCATTGAAGGTCCCCCAAAACACAGTGGCCTCCATCATTCTTACATGGAAGAAGTTTGAAACCACAAAGACTCTTCCATTGAACTGGCATCCCGGCCAAACTGATCAATCAGGGGAGAAGGTCCAGAGTTCCTCTATGGAGATGGGAGAACCTTCCAGAAGGACAACCTTCTCTCCAGTACTCCACCAATCAGGCCTTTATGGTAGAGTGGCTAGACTGAAGCCATTCCTCAGTGAAAGGCACATGACAGTCCGCTTGGAGTTTGCCAAAAGGCACCTAAATGATTCTCAGACCATGAGAAACAAGATTCTCTAGTCTGATGAAACCAAGATTTAACACTGTCCTAAATGCCAAGCGTCACGTCTGGAGGAAATCTGTCACCATCCCTACGGTGAAGCATGGTGGTGGCAGCATCATGCTGTGGAGCTGTTTTTTAGCGGCAGGGACTAGGACACTAGTCAGGATCGAGATGAACAGAGCAAAGTACAGAGAGATCCTTGATGAGAACCTGCTCCAGAGCGCTCAGGACCTCAGACTGGGGTGAAGATTCACTTTCCAACAGGACAACGACCCTAAGCACACAGCCAAGCCAATGCAGGAGTGGCTTCGGGACAAGTCTCTGAATGTCCTTGAGTGGCCCAACCAGAGCCCGGCCATGAACCCGATCGAACATCTCTGGAGAGACCTGAAAATAGCTGTGCAGTGACGCTCCCCATCCAACCTGACAGAGCTTGATAGGATCTGCATAGAAGAATGGGAGAAACCCCAAATACAGGTGTACCAAGCTTGTAGCATCATACCCAAGAAGACTCGAGGCTGTAATCGCTGCCAAAGGTGCTTCAACAAATGACTGAGAAATACTTATGTAAATGTGAGATGAGTTTTTTAAAAATTATAGATTTGCCAAAATATCTAAACCTGTTTTTGCTTTGTCATTATGGAGTATCGTGTGTAGATTGATGAGGGGGGGGACTATTTAATCCATTTTGAGTAAGGCTGTAGAGTAACAAAATGTGTTAAAAGTCAAGGGGTTTGAATACTTTCCGAATGCACTGTATCTAACTACCATCGTGGGTTCGTCCAGCCTGTTCAAAGGGTCTAGTCATTCAGGCCAGTCCTGCACTTCGATCCACTGTATATTCCAAAAGTGTAGCATATTCCAAGTTAAGCCTATATTCCAAAATGGAATTAATTCAAATAGGCCTAAATGCTAAATAAATAAATATCGAAGCCTTAGGGCGTCACACTCATACACCAATTGCAATGCGTGTTATTGTCTGGAAAGTGTGCCGGGTCATGTGGAATTGAATAGGCTTTTATAAATGCAGTGCCAGCAAAAAAACGTTAAATCGCCTATTGGTGCGCAGTGGAAGTGGAGCTTTTCCAAATCCCGCTGTATCTACAGTGACTGTTCTGCTCTACACTTTTCAGTCAACATATTCAAACGTAATGCAAGTTTTAGAGTAGCCCGGACACTTTTTGTTTACTTCACAATTTTTGGGCAACAGTCCGTTTCACAGTAAACCACCATGTTTTGGTCACTATTGTGCGTAACCGTTTGCTTGGCATCCCTACCTGCCGAAGCACAGATCTCTAATAGGTACGTTATCGGATGTCCCAGTCGTTGTGACAAGGCGATGTGTCCACGTATGCCAGCTGAGTGCTTAGCAGGAAAAATCCTCGACCACTGCAACTGCTGCCCGGTGTGCGCCTCTGGAGAGGGCGAAGCGTGCGGCGGCAATGGGAAGCTTGGAGACCCGGTGTGTGCAGATGGTTTGGAGTGTTCGGTATCGGGCGGAGTGGGCTACTCTGCCACCGTCAGAAGAAGAGGGAAGAGCGGCGTTTGCGCCTGCAAAACTACCGACCCTGTATGTGGCAGCGACGGTGTATCCTATCGTAACATCTGCGAGCTCAAGAGAGTCAGCAACCGGGCGCTGAAACTTCAGCAGCCACCTGTTCTGTTCATTCAACGGGGAGCTTGTGGAAAAGGTAACTTATTTATTAGGCATATTCTTTCATTCCACCACTTGAATGTGCTAATTGTTTTATCATTCCTTCTGGTGGCTTCCTAAATCAGTGCTAGTGTTACTCAACTTTAGGCGCAAATACAATACCTTCAGAAAGTATTTATACCCCTTGACTTATTCCACATTTTGTTGTTACAGCCTGAATTGAAAATACATTTTTTTTTTCATCCATCTACACACAATACCCCACAATTACAAAGTGAAAACACGTTTTTAGAAATGTTTGCAAATGTATTGAAATACATAAATATCACATTTACATTAGTATTCACACCCCTGAGTTAATACTTTGTAGAAGCACTTTTGGCGGTGAATACAGCTGTGAGTCTCTTTGGGTACGTTTCTAAGAGCTTTGCACACCAGGATAGTACAATATTTGCCCATTATTTTCTAAATTCTTTAAGCTCTGTCAAGTTGATCACAGCCACTTTCAAGTCTTGCCATATATTTTCAAGCCAATTTAAGTCAACTGTAACTCGGCCACTCAGGAACATTCAATGTCATCTTGGTAAGAAACTCCCGTGTAGATTTGGACTTGTGTTTTAGGTTATTGTCCTGCTGAAAAGTGAATTTGTCAACCCAGTGTCTGCTGGAAAGCAGATTGAATAAGGTTTTCCTCTAGGATTTTGTCTGTGCTTATAGCTGTATTTGGTTTATTTTTATCCTAAAAAAAACTCCCTACTCCTTGCAGATGACAATCATACCCATAACATGATGCAGCCACCACTATGCTTGAAAATATGAAGTCATACTCAGTGATGTGGTGGATTTGTCCCAAACATAACATTTTATATTCAGGACAAAAAGTTAATTTCTTTGCCAAAGTTTTTGCAGTATTACTTAAGTGCCTTGTTGCAAACAGTATGCATCTTCTGCAATATTTTATTATATACAAGCTTCCTTATATTCACTCTGCCATTTAGGTTAGTGTTGTGGAGTAACGACGATGTTGTTGATCATCCTCTGTTTTCTTATATCACAACCATTGAACTCTGTAACTGTTTTAAAATCACAATTGTCCTTACGGTGAAATCCATGAGCAGTGTCCTTCCTCTCCGGCAACAGAGTTGGGAAGGACGCCTGTATCTTTGTAGTGACTGGGTGTATTGATACACCATCTAAAGCCTAATTAATAACTTCACCATGCTCAAAGGGATATTCAGCATCTGCTTTTTTTATTTTTACATACTGTATCTAGCATCCGGTGTCTCTTTGAGGCATTGAAAAACCTCCCTGGTCTTTGGTGTAATCTGTGCTTGAAATTCACTACTCGATTGAAGGACCATACAGATAATTGTACTGTATGTGTGGGGTACAAAGATAGTGGTTAACATGATTTATTAATGACACCCTATTATTGAACACCAAATGAGTCCATGCAATTTTTACTCCTGAACTTATTTAGGCTTGCCATAACAAAGGGGTTGAGTACTTACATTGAAAGTATATAGTGCAAGTGATCAATGCTGTTCAAGATTCTTCACAGATTATTAAAGCAATTGAGAAGATCTCCACGGACCTGCAACCTTTGCATGCAATATTGAACATGCACACTTTCTATTATTACATAAGAAAAAATGTACAGTTAGACTACAGTAGGCTAGCCTCAAAATGTGGCAATGGATGTTACTCATTTGAAGGTTGGATAAATACTGTTAGGCCTAGTTTGTAAGAGAGCCTTAGCTTCAGGCTATTAACTGTATTTCAAAGTAATATTGAATTGTTTGGTTGACAACACAAACATATATCAACATTTAATGCTTGGATAGTTACATCTGAGCCACTGGCTTAATCTTATTTTTTTACTTTTAATTTTTATTTCGATGAAGACATGAATCAAAAATATAATTTGTTAACTTGTCGACAAGTTAATAGGCTATTTACTGTATTGCAAAAGTGATATTGAATTGTGTCTCAACGCAACCAAATATCAACATTTGAAGATTTATATTTTATGTCACTGACTTATTCTTGCTTTGATTCCAGTTTGTCTACAAATGAATGATTCATACTTACTGTATGTTGGATTTACGTCTCCATCTCAACCAAACATCTACAGTTGAAGTCGGAAGTTTACATACACTTAGGTTGGAGTCATTAAAACTCGTTTTTTTCAACTACTCCACAAATTTCTTGTTAACAAACTATAGTTTTGGCAAGTCGGTTAGGACATCTACTTTGTGCACGACACAAGTAATTTTTCCAAAAATTGTTTACAGACAGATTATTTCACTTATTCACTGTATCACAATTCTAGTGGGTCAGAAGTTTACATATACGAAGTTGACTGTGCCTTTAAACAGCTTGGAAAATTCCATAAAATTATGTAATGGCTTTAGAAGCTTCTGATAGGCTAATTGACATCATTTGAGTCAATTGGAGGTGTACCTGTGGATGTATATCAAGGCCTACCTTCAAACTCAGTGTGTTTTTGCTTGACATCATGGGGAAATCAGCCAAGACCTCAGAAAAATAATTGTAGACCACAAGTCTGGTTCATCCCTGGGAGCAATTTCCAAATGCCTGAAGGTTACCACGTTCATCTGTACAAACAATAGTACGCAAGTATAAACACCATGGGACCACGCAGCCATCATACCACTCAGGAAGAAGACGCGTTCTGTCTCCTAGAGATGAACGTACTTTGGTGCACTTCATAAAATAGATGGCATCATGAGGTAGGAAAATTATGTGGATATATTGAAGCAACATCTCAAGACATCAGTCAGGAAGGTAAAGCTTGGTTGCAAATGGGTCTTCCAAATGGACAATGACCCCAAGCATACTTCCAAAGTTGTGGCAAAATGGCTTAAGGACAACAAAGGCAAGGTATTGGATTGGCCATCACAAAGCCCTGACCTCAATCCTATAGAACATTTGTGGGCAGAACTGAAAAAGTGTGTGAGAGAGCAAGGAGGCCTACAAACCTGACTCAGTTACACCAGCTCTGTCAGGAGGAATGGGCCCGAAATTCACCCAACTTATTGTGGGAAGCTTGTGGAAGGCTACCCAAAACGTTTGACCCAAGTTAAACAATTTAAATGCAACGCTACCAAACACTAATTGAGTGTATGTAAACGTCTGACCCACCAGGAATGTTATGAAAGAAATAAAAGGTGAAATAAATCATTCTCTCCAATATTATTCTGACATTTCACATTCTTAAAATGAAGTGGTGATCCTAACTGACCTTAAACAGGGAATGTTTACTGGGATTAAATGTCAGGAATTGTGAAAAACTGAGTTTTTAAATGTATTTGGCTAAGGTGTATGTAAACTTCCGACTTCAACTGTGTGTTAAAGAATAGGACTAAATCTAATCAAACTTGAAATGCACTTTAAATAAAGTTTGATTTATTTCTATTCTTTGACTTAGATTTTTGGTTGAGATGGAGACGTGAATCCAACACAATGATTAAGTTGCAGATTACTTTTGAAATCAACCTCAGCTTGAAAATCTAGGCCGCCTATATGTTTTGTCTATTTTACATTTAAGTCATTTAGCAGACGCTCTTATCCAGAGAGACTTACAAATTGGTGCATTCACCTTATGATATCCATTTTAAGYTGAACCCTGGGTTGAATTGAAACACCAGCTGTTGATGACGTTACAAATGCTATATAGGCCTAAATAGTATCGTTGTTGTTATACTGTATGATTTATCAAGTATGGGTACACTTAATTTTCTCTGTTAAACCTACACTATGGAATGACTGATAGCTAAATATATTCACTAATGCTACTAAAAGAACTGTCAATAATCGTTCTCATGATACGACATTGATGGTCGTATCATTACGTATCATTGATCGGTCCCGTGTGGCTCAGTTGGTAGAGCATGGCGCTTGCAACGCCAGGGTTGTGGGTTCATTCCCCACGGGGGGACCAGGATGAATATGTATGAACTTTCCAATTTGTAAGTCGCTCTGGATAAGAGCGTCTGCTAAATGACTTAAATGTTAAAATGTTAAATTACAAGGTTTGTCTGGGCATAAGCAACATTAGAATACACAAGGTGCAATTTCAAAATTTGGTTGTGCATCAGCAGTTTTTCTCTTGTAATGTCAATCACTGACAGTCACTCAATTAGCCATGTCAGCTAACAATTTTTAGCGATCTAAACTTGTAGTAATACAGGGGGCCCCCATTGATTTTCAATTTTTATTTGTCATATACACATGTTTAGCAGTTATTGCGGGTGTAGCGAAATGCTTGTGTTCCTTTCTCCAACAGTACAGTAAGTCACTCTCACTCAGATATCATTAAAGAGCAACAGCCCCTAAAAAGCAACTTCTCATTTTGAAAATGGTCTATGTGGCATCGATATGAGTCAGAATATTCTAGTGTCAAAATTGACTACTAAGTGTAAATAGGATAATTTTGGTCATAAAGTCAGCCTAGTCCAAAACCGAGATTTGCGAGCTGATAGGAAAAAATGATATGTCAAGGAATGAAGGTTACCATATCAGTTTTCTGTGGGTTGGGAATATTTTAATCCTGCCCACAGCTGGCAGCACCCAAGTAATCATCAATTCGAGCACAGCTGCACGCGACCCAATCATAATGCGGTGGTCAGTTTGTGTTGACATTCAATATCTCTATGGGGCTAGTTAGGTCCCATTTACATTACATAATGTAAATGGGACAATATTTTTAAAYGTCAAAGGCACAAAATATTAATGACTTAACGTCATACCAACTATAAGTTGTAGAAATTCRTATACAAATATTGGCACTGCATCTGTTCCTAACATTTTCAAAATGCGAATGACGCTGAGGAGGAGGATGCAGAGACAACCTTTATGCTCACACCTCACCCACAGATGGTAGAGATCAACAGTTCTTTAACTGTGTTTGTATGTCTGATGTGCTCCATGTGTTTAGTTCTTATAGTTGGATCACGCCCCAACAGCAGAATCCACCTCTAGGCAAGGAAACTTTCACTGCGCCAGCTGCTGTGTGTGTGCATGTGCTCAGTGCGTATCACAGTATTTGTTTTCAAAACGCTGCTTCATTGTCAGACAGTTAATGTAAGTGTGCATGCACATACTGTACAGTATGTGCATGACAGAAGGCTATCTGAAGCTTTTTGAAGGTCTCCGTGTGTCCTCATGTTGGAAAAGGTATACACATAAGGCAGGCCGAAGTGATGTCTGAGCAAACATTTGGGATGCAAATACTTGATCCAGCTCTTCTCCAGCTCCAGTCAGCCTAAGAAAGCAAAGTGCAGTTCTGTGCCAAGCTACATGAAGGCCCCTGGCCAAGTAAAGAGAGGCTCCAGACTACTGGCCTCACTTAAAGTAAACACATGAAATTACACTTGGTACATGATGTCATTTTCATCTAGTTTCTGAAGTTGTCGATTATGCAAGTTGTTTGAAGTGGCACAGGATTTAGGTAAAATGTTGCTTTCCCATGGGCCCCTCTTGTGTTTTCTCAACTCAGTTAGTCACAGAAGGGCATATATGACCTGCAAAAACTAGTTTTAGATTTATTGGTATTTTACAAAAGGTAAGATAATACAAATGTTGACTTTAGGATGTTGAGAACAACCTTTTCATTCATTTAAATTCACACCCAAAGGAACAGCAACATTATGCATATCTCTGGTGATTGATTGGTGCTTGCTGCTTTTACAATGGCAAGCTGTGTTGATGTGCTTTCAAATCAAATCAAAGTTCATTGGTCGCGTACAATGSAGAATGTGAATTGTCTTTGATTATGCTTGGTGGCTCATGTACAGTATGCTGATCGTGCACATATTTCCTCCCAGCCTTCTGGTCTCTGCCTCCCTTTTGCCACTCTTCCTGTTTCTTTCTCTATAACCATGTTTCCATCCACAGTTTTTCAGCGAGTCAAGTCATATTGTATTAAAAAAAAAAATCATGACAGCTGTGATGGAAACAGGAGGTTTCGGTGTAATTTTATAAATGCCGACAGATAATGTGTTCGTCCTATATGGTGGGATCGTTTTGTGTTGGTAAAATTAATTATGTAGGAAATGGCATTGGAAACCCCTTTATGCGCAAATATTGATATAATAACTATCATATCGAAGTACATTTGGAGTCATGCGATAATATGGTGTTTGGTCCTCCCACTAAAATTTGGGAAACCATGCAGTTTTTAGGCTATAGATTAAATAAATGGTGATGAACTTCACAAGTTGGTGTATGAGTATGATGCTCCTTTCCAATAAATGTTGAAGGTCCTATTCTGGTGACAGGATGATCGATGCTTGACTGCCGTTTGACAAATACGAATATTCTTGCTGTTATCCATAATAGGCGAATCTGTGCAGGTAGACTAGCCAACCTGCACAGCCTACCCGTACTGTCTGCGAGCTGTTGGCTAGAGCGCAGGTACCAAGACCGAAGGAGGCCATTTGGTATTTAACGGAACAGTTTTTGTGACAAAACTATCGGTAGAGTTGAAAATGCTATGGAAACACATTGCACTTTAGATTTGTATTCGGTACATGAGAACTTAAGCGAAAACATATATTTTGTGTTCACTACGTCATCACGCTGTGATTTTTATCTGCAACAAGTCCATTTGGTGGAAACGTGCATATTTTCTTTATGTGGAGTCTAGAATATTCTCATGAAAATATGTCGTCAATTTGAAGAGAACCTAGTTTACTCCTTCCTCTGCTTTATCATTCTCCATATTTCTTTCCCCATTCCTTTCCCAGTCTCTGATCCCAAATATAAGGCACATTCCTAGACCGTAGTTCACTACCCAGTCCTCTAGACTATACCCTTTCTAGCTTCGCACTTTCAGTTCATCAGCAAGGGTCTAGGCCCTAGGGACAGTGACCAGGGATTGAATTGGGATTGTGCTTTTCTGTGTATGTTCACAGAGTTCAGTGACTATGTTTCCTTTGACTTAGGGACTCTCTCAAAGGCTTAGTGAGTGTGTATTCAGTGCAGCCAATGCATTTGCTGCATCACAGCCTCGCAGCAAGGGACGTGAATTACAGTAATACTGCAGAAGGAATGCAATCCCACGGACACTGCAACCCAATCCCTCTGCATGTAGGATGGGGATAAGGAAGAGCAGCTTCCTTAGGGAAAAACTCTAACTACTAACAGTGTGTACAGGCACGCAGACTGGTGTGTGTTGGGGAGTGCTTGATAGAAGAATGAAGTTTGATTTCTTGGTGAGGTCAGTGAGTTGGAGTGTGTCTAATTAGAGGGAGAGATACATACCTGGGTGGAATGTCTCTTTGAGAGGAGGTTACTGAGCTGGCCCTTGGAGATCATGACTTTCTAAAGAAGCTCATTGTTTCATGAGCATTTGAGTGGTTTGTGTGTTGCTACATGTTGCATAGACATAACGAGACATGTAGAGAGAAAATGTGGCTCCATCCTCCTCTACTCTTTCCCCCAGTTCCCCCACTTCTGAGGAGGTAAAGTTGAGGGCACAAAGTTGAGGGCACGGCCACTCTGCCAGACAGCCAGGCCAGACGAAGGTAACTGATAAGACAACGTGGACTACCTTTCAGGGAGCCAGAATAGACACGACTACCATGTAGCCTGCAGGGTAGGAGTGTTTTGCCAGTAACCGAAAGGTAAAAATCTGTTGTTCTGTCCCCTGATTAAGACATCTCCCCACACCTCTGATTCAGAGGGGTTGGGTTCAATGCGGAAGACACATTTCAGTTGAATGCATTCAGTTGTACAACTGACTAGGTATCCCCCCTTTCACCCTTAGATGACGATAGGCTTTGCTTTGCTTCTGATGGTACCCCTCTCTCTTCCTCTGTCTCTGTCTGTAGTAAAGCATGCCTGCCTGGAGATTGAGCACTCAAATCAAAAAGCCATCTGTCYCAGTTTAACTGTTTGTTTGTAGGACCTTTTTAAGTATATTTTATTTGACACAATTCAACATTGAAAAAAATATTGCCAGTGAATGTGGGTCGACTAAACATATACAGTATATAATTCTGTAAGGAAGCTTATGCAGATGTCCTCTATTTCAGAACAGTAAAAACTGATAGTTAATAAAAACACTCATTTTTCAAAGGCATTCCAATGATATTCACGATTTTGGAGGGTGTTTAGTTTTTCTTTTTACCTTTATTTAACTATGCAAGTCAGTTAAGAACAAATTCTTATTTACAATGACAGCCTAGGAACAGTGGGTTAACTGACTTGTTCAGGGGCAGAATGACAGATCTTGACCTTGGCAGCTCGGGGATTCGATTCACCAACCTTTTGGTTACTGGCCCAATGCTCCAACCACTTGGCTACCTGCCGCCCAGGTTTAAGTAGAGGCTCTCCATCCTTGGTCCATATGCTTTTTGATTTGTCTCGTGGTCGACTTCATTCCATCCGGCGTTAACCTGATCTGAACCCCAGCTCCTCCGACAGTGTCTCATTAATAAATAACCTGTCACGGTCTATGTACAAGGCAATAGTACCTTACACTGTTATGGAAGGAGCGCACACTGACAACATCTGGTCGGTGATTTTCCCAAGTCCGCAAGAAAGGTTTCGTCATCAACTGGCACAAACCCACTCTCCTTCATTTCCACTGCAGTGATGTGTCTGTGGAAACAAATCAGGTATGTCTGTGTCAAGAGGGAGAGCCAAGTATCATCATAACGTTGAGAAGTGAAGAAGACAGGTTGTAAATTATGACCTCTCTAGAGTCTTCAGACTGATCATAGGTCTAGATGTGAGACTTATCCCTACTGTCCAATCCCATTGTGTTCGAGCTATGTTCTTTTCCATTCCGTGATTTTCTTGTCGTAAACTTTAAGAAGAATACTTCAGACCCTGACCTTCATTGCAGATCTACTCGAATCGTACTACACCAGCTCTGACGCTCGTCGGATGTGGCAGGGCTTGCAAACCATTACAGACTACAAAGGGAAGCACAGCCGAGAGCTGCCCAGTGACACAAGCCTACCAGATGAGCTAAACTACTTCTATGCTCGCTTCGAGGCAAATAACACTGAAACATTCATGAGAGCACCAGCTGTTCCGGAAGACTGTGTGATCACGCTCTCCGCAGCCGATGTGAGTAAGACCTTTAAACAGGTCAACATTCACAAGGCCTCAGGGCCAGATGGATTACCAGAACGTGTACCACAAGCATGCGTGGACCAACTGGCAAGTGTCTTCACTGACATTTTCAACCTCTCCTGTCCGAGTCTGTAATACCAACATGTTTCAAGCAGACCACCATAGTGCCTGTGCCCAAGAACATTAAGGTAACCTGCCTAAATGACTACCRATCCGTAGCACTCACGTCTATAGCCATGAAGTGCTTTGAAAGGCTGGTAATGGCTCACATCAACACCATTATCCCAGAAACCCTATACCCACACCAATTTGTATGCCGCCCCAACAGATCCACAGATGATACAATCTCTATTGTACTCCACACTGCACTTTCCCACCTGGACAAAAGGAACACCTATGTGAGAATGCTATTCATTGACTACAGCTCAGCGTTCAACACCATAGTGCCCTCAAAGCTCATCAATGAGCTAAGGACCCTGGGACTAAACACCTCCCTCTGCAACTGGATCCTGGACTTCCTAATGGGCCGCCCCCAGATAGTAAGGGTAGGTAACAACACATCCGCCGTGCTGATCCTCAACACAGGCCCCTCAGGGGTGCGTGCTCAGTCTCCTCCTGTACTACCTGTTCTCTMATGACTGCATGGCCAGGCACGACTCCAACACCATCAATACATTTTCCGATGACACAACAGTGGTGGGCCTGATCACCGACAACGACGAGACAGCCTATAGGGAGGAGGTCAGAGACCTGGCCATGTAGTGCTAGGACAACAACCTCTCCCTCAACGCGATCAAGACAAAGGAGATGATTGTGGACTACAGGAAAAAGAGGACCAAGCAGCACGCCCCCATTCTCATCGACAGGGCTGCAGTGGAGCAGGTTGAGAGCTTCAAGTTCCTTGGTGTCCACATCACCAACAACTAACATGATCCAAGCACACCAAGACAGTCGTGAAGAGGGCACGACAAAACATATTCCCCCTCAGGAGACTGAAAAGATTTGGCATGGGTCCTCGGATCCTCAAAAGTTTCTACAGCTGCACCATCGATAGCATCCTGACTGGTTGCATCACTGCCTGGTATGGCAACTGCTCGGCCTCCGTCCGCAAGGCACTACAGAGGTACCGCACAGCAAGCGGTACCAGAGCGCCAAGTCTAGGTCCAAGAGGCTTCTAAACAGCTTCTACCCTCAAGCCATAAGACTCCTGAACATCTAATCGAATGGCTACCCAGACTATTTGCATTGCCCCCCCCATCTTTACACCGCTGCTACTCTCTCAGTTGTCGTCTATGCATGGTCACGTCAATAACTCTACCCACATGTACATACTACCTCAACTAACCGGTGCCCCCGCTCATTGACTCTGTACCGGTACCCCCCTGTATGTAGTCACGCTATTGTTTTACTGCTGCTCTTTAATTACTTGTTATTTTATCTCTTACTCTTGTATGTTCTTGTATTCTTTGAAACTGCATTGTTGGTTGGGGGCTCGTAAGTAAGCATTTCACTGTAAGGTCGACACCTGTATTTGGCGCATGTGGCTAATACAATTTGATTTGATTTGAGATGCGATTGGGTGTAACAAACCCAGTCATTCATGGATGAAGTTTTAACATTAGCTTTTGTTAGACTAAAATGAAACAAGTTGCCTAAAGCCATCATGCTATATGACCCCCTTATTTTGGGGGGAAATTACAGCTATGCTGACGATATGAAATATGAATTCCATTTAGGAATTTCCCCTCTTGAACAGGAAAGAAATGGGGTATTCTGAACGTATAATTAAGTGCAGTATGTCAGGCTAGTGCTCATTCTACACCTGTGTTGGGCCTCAAGCAGAACGTTTTTTTATTCTTAACCCATCACAGTAACGTTAAAGTTAGACTAAAGAGATTTCGGAATAACTTCTAATCATTGGTAGACCTATTCTTCTAGGTTTATGGATGCCACTTTGCATTGGATGGCGCGTAATATAATTGAACTTAACAACCTTTATAAGTCCACTACAGCAAGGTGTAGAATTGTACGACAAAACATATTTTGTGCTCTCTTTCTATGTTTTTAACATGATTATTTGAGGAGGATGTGGAAAGATAAAACAGAGTTGTTAAAAGCATGATTGTTGTATTTACTTCAATGAGCAATCTGCAGTTCAAATAATAACAAAGCGGACACCCCACCTCGGTTTTGGTGAACAGCTCAGGAATTGGGTTGGAGAAATGTAATCACTCTCACATTCATAGACAGAGCTATGGATGCAAGGAATGACCGTCCCTGATATCAACATTATAGTTTTTAACCATGTTTTGAAGTTACATAGTCAATGTTTGTTTACAATTACATTGTTTACAAACTGTGGAGTAAAACAATCTTATATTTGAGGTTTCTGATCGGGTACAAAAGTTGAACTAAGCTCATGAGGCATTTTTTAAGTGATATTCTTCAAGAATCAATTAATATATAAAATCAGTGACCACCCCATTCACGAAAAAGGTTTGCGTGGTCGTGGCTTTCTAGGTAAAGCAGGCAGACAGGCATTCAGTTACTGTTCGATTGAACGTTMGAATGGGAAAAACGAGTGACCTAAGCAGCTTTGAGCATGGTATGATCATTGGTGCCAGGCGCGCCGGTTCCAGTATCTCAGAAACGGCCGGCCTCCTGGGCTTTTCACACACAACAGTGTCTAGGATTTACAGAGAATGGTGCGACAAACAAAAACATCCAGTCAGCGGCAGTCCTGTGGGCGAAAACAGCTCATTAATGAGAGGTCGAAGGAGAACGGCAAGAATCGTGCAAGCTTAAAGGCAGGCCACAAAGAAGCAAATAACGGCGCAGTACAGCAGTAATGTGCAGAGCGGCATCTCGGAACGCACAACTAGTCAGTCCTTGTCACGGATGRGCTATTGCAGCAGACGACCACACCGGGTTCCACTCCTATCAGCTAAAAACAAGAAGTGGCTCCAGTGGGCACACGATCACCAACACTGTACAATTAAGGAGTGAAAAAACATTGCCTGTTCCGATGAATCCCGCTTCCTGTTACGTCATGCTKATGGCAGAGTCAGGATTTGGCGTAAGCAGCATGAGTCCATGGCCCCATCCTGCCTGGTGTCAATGGTACAGGCTGGTGGTGTAAGGTTGTGAGAAATGTTTTCCTGGCACACCTTACATCTCTTGATACCCATTGGGCAATGTTTCCATGCCACGAAGAATTCTGTCTGTTCTGGAGGTAAAGGGGTGTCCAACCCGGTATTAGATGGGTTTACCTAATAAACTGGCCACAGAGTGTATATTAATTCAAAAGTAAAAAATAATGTATGTTACAATCACAGATTGCCGATTTTAAAAAGCAAATTGTCTATGATAATCTTCAGAAAAAGCTTAATTCACAACCTGGAAAAAGACAGCATGATATAATTACATGGTATATCATCAACATTTCCTGACTTGTCTTCTTACAGAAGACTTCAAAAGGCACTTACAGACACAAACACAGGATAGTGTCTATGCCACAAACTGTCATCGTTCCCTTTCTCTTCAGATAATTACCAGTTTCATATACTGGACTTATTCTTGCACTGCTGTTACATTTTGTCATTGTATTTGTGTTTCTGATGAGTAAATTCTTATTGCAACATCCTGTCTCTGTTGTATTTCTAGCCCAGGACAACCCTAACAGTCTGAGACACAAATACAACTTTATCGCTGACGTGGTGGAGAGGATCGCTCCGGCCGTGGTTCACATTGCACACTCTACCCGACAAAGTAGGAGACCTCGCCAACCCCCCACAACACACACGCTCGGTGTGTGGTGTGTGTTGCTCGCTGTGTGTGTGTGTTGTGTGTGTGTGTGTTGTGTGTGTGTGTGTGTGTGTGTGTGTGTGTGTGTGTGTGTGTGTGTGTGTGTGTGTGTGTGTGTTGTGGTGTGTGTGTGTGTGTGATGCACTGCCGAATTTGTGGTTGTGGTGCGCGAAAAAACCAACCCCAAAACAGCTCACCAAGCAAACAACAACAAAAAAACAGTACACCACCGCCGTAAAACAAACAAAAACAAAACAACATAACAATAAAAAAAACAAAAAAAGGGCCTCCAAAAACAAGCCAACCAAAACAAAACAGCCAGAAAAGACACACCCAGAAACAAACACAACACACGGAACAACCCAAAACAACAACAGAATAAAAGCCCCAAGCACACACATACTAAAAAGAACCAAACCTAACAGCGAAACGAGCGAACGAAAAAACAGAGCAACAAACCAAAACCCCACACAGCCCCAAAACACGCACACGGCGACAACAACCCACGAACCAAGCCGGACCACAAACAGAAACCTGACCACAAAGCCAAACACCAAACAACCGCCAGGCAGAAAGACCCGACAACAACAAACCCAACAGCCGTCAAAAAGCACCCAACCGCAACACCAAAAAGTAACAAGAAGAAAGACACCAGGTCAACCGGACACACAAGCAGCCAAAAGAAAAAGCAACGCACACAACGATCAAACCGCAAACAGACCAACAAGCCAAAGCAAACAGCGGGCATCACAGGCAAAGCAAAAGCCGCCAAAAACAAAAAAAACCCACACAAACACCAAGGCCCGGGCCAAACTCTGTTGGTCCTTGAATATCTGTAGACAAATACCAGAGTTTTCTTTACGACCCACCTGGATGTAAGAATACACTAGTTGGGACAACACTTAAGTACTTATCCTTTTTCATTATCCCTGCCTCTCTTTCTCCATATCCCCTGTCTCTCCATCCCCCTTCTCCCTATTTCTATTCACCCCTCCCTTTCTCTATAAATGTATCTCTCTCTCTCCGCATCTCTCCGCATCTCTCTTTCTTTCCCTTTCTACCTCTCTCTATCTTCCCCTCCCTCTCGCTCAGGATGGCATATTCTAAGAGGGAGGTGGCGGTGGCCAGTGGCTCAGGGTTCGTGGTGTCAGAGGATGGACAGATCGTGACCAACGCCCACGTTGTGGCCAATAAGCATAGAGTAAAGGTGGAGCTGAAGAGCGGCGCCACCTACGACGCCAAGATCAAAGACGTGGATGAGAAGTCCGACATCGCACTCCTCAAGATCGACTCACCAGTAAGAGTGATCACTAGAGGTCACGGTCATAGTTCCAAATCAAATTGAAATAATTTTATTCAAACAACTTACCACATCAATAATTAACATAGGAGCCAAACAGAGGCATAAGGAACGGGTTTGCAGTTAGAAACATTTGCAACATCTTAGTTTACTTGTGTGTGCCACCCACTCCTTCACAAAGATTGTCACATTATTCCTTCAAATGGAAACTTTATGGAATATTATAAGTGGCATAAATAGTGGGTTTGAGGAGTGTGGCTTTACACAGTAGCTCCCACGCTTCAGTCCTTTTTAATTCCTGCCTATGAGAGTGTGTGGGAATGACATTGACAGTTTCAACACCCGGGAAGCAGATTGGATTTTAAGTACAGCCTTCCAGGCCAACAGCAGCCATCTTGGTGCAGTACTTTATTTTACAACTGCATATCTAGACACCATTGGCAAAGTGATCAACAATTGAACAACACCAATTACTGAATATTATTCCCTATAAAACAGCAGGGGAGTCGGAATTGCAAGATGTTATTGATAGAAAAGTGTTGTTCAGCTTGATAACATAGAGAGGTGATTGTTTGAGTGGTTCAACAAGTGCAAACAAATGGTCCTTGTAAATGCTGTTGGCAATGGCATTCAGAAAAAAATACTCATTACTCAAATACTCATCATAAAACAACAGTCATTACGCAACGATTCTCAGGAATATACTTGGAAGATATTCTGCAAAGACTCATTAACAGCAGATGAAAACCCATGTTATGCTCCAATGAGAAAATTGTTTTGATTGCAAAAGTTTTGCTCATAAATGGCATGGAGGCAGGCCATGTAAGGTTTTTGCCACGGGAAAGTAGAGTAACATTGAGAGGCTGTTGCTTTGTGGACCAGCGGGATACACATCCCACATGAATCATAGTCGACAACCATATGAAGGAATGCCTGGCACCTAGTCAAAGCCACGGGCTATGAGTAACTGCACAGCAGAATGCCTCACCGAGCTTTCCCTCAATGCACAGCTGAAAAGACACTCACGACAAGGACAGGGCTACACACTGCATCGGCCCAAAACGTCAAGCCAAGCACAAGGTTGTTTTCTTTTATGCGGCCTACATTCGTTCCCCATACTGGCCCTGGAAGACCACTGTGCTATATTCTCTGGTCTACATTCAAGACCTATACTAAACAGTAAGGTGATATCAGACCCAAAGCAGTGATCCATCAATGTCTGAAGAAAAGATTATGGATGGAAATAGTTGTTGTAATGAAAACCAGCATAAATCTTATAGTTCTCAAAACAGGACCAGTTTCAAGACACTGAAAAGTAAAATGCTTTGTGCCATGGTGGTAAAGACTACCACCCAACTACTGGTGGACCATGGCAGCCCATACACCCGGGGCCCCATTGTGGCTCCATAGCTAAGACTTCTTTATATTTAGTTTATTTGGATCCCCATTAGCTTTTGCACAAGTAGCAGCTACTCTTCCTGGGGTCCACAAAAAGTAACAAAACACTGATACACTGATAGTCAAGGACAGTCACACCATTGATATACAAACAATACAACAAAAAGAATACAAACAATACAAATATATATATATATTTGTGTGTTAGTGTCTCTGTGTGTATTTGTTTGTGTCCCCTCACAGTCCCAGCTGTTCCAGGAGTTATTATTTAATCCGTTTTTAAAGGTCATTTTGCTGTTTGCTTGAGTAATTGGAGGTGGAAGGGAGTTCCATGCGATGATAGCTCTGTATCATGCCATGAACTCGTTTTGAACATGGGGACTGTGAAGAGACCCCTGGTGGCATGTTTTGTGGGGTATGTACGGGTGTTTGAGCTGAATGTTGTTTGATTATGCAGACAATCTGGAATTTAAGTCACAGTAATATTTATCATAAAAACTAGGAGAAGCCGTTAATCTCTCGTAAACCCTCAACCAGGAAAGACTTGCATGCATGTTGTTGATGTTAGTTCTGTATGTGCAGTTAATGGAAAGGCCTGCTGCTCTGTTTTGAGCCAGCTGCAGCTTTTCAATGTCTTTCTTTGCTGCACTGGATCATATTACAAGCCAGTAATCAAGATGGTACCAGAGCCTTAATAACTAGTACAGTTGATTTGTGTCAAAAACACAGGACTTATTTTTATAACAGACATATCCCTCCCCTTCTTCAGATCAACTTTGTCAATATGACTTGAACACGATAATTTGGGCTCCCGAGTGGTGCAGCAGTCTAAGGCACTGCATCTCAGTGCTAGAGGCGTCACTACAGACACCCTGGTTTGAATCCAGGCTGTATCACAACCGGCCGTGATTGGGAGTCCCATAGGGCGGCGCACAATTTACCTCCCTACTTAAATAAAGGTTCAATTTAAAAAAAATTTAACAATTGACAATCCAATGTTATACCTAGGAGTTTAGCTTCCTCAACTTGCTCAATGGTTACACCCTTTGTGTACAACTCCAGTTGAGGTTTAGGTGTTAGAGAATGTTTTGAACCGAATACAATGCTTTTAGTTTTAGATGTATTTAAGACCAGTTTACCTATTCTGATACTGACTGTAGCTCCTTATTAGAATCTCAGTGAGCTCACTGGCTTTGGCTACTGACATGTAGAGTGTGGAATCATCAGCATACATAGTCATTCTAGCTTCATGTAAGATCAGTCGCAAATCATTTGTAAAAATAGAGAAAAGTAACRGCCCAAGGCAACTGCCCTGAGGGATATGGCACTGTAGATATCGGATGTTAGAGAAGCTTCCGTTGAGGAACGCTCTGTGGGTTCTATTGAATAAATAACTCTCCAAACATGTGATGTGAAGCCATAGCAAGGGAGTTTTTTTCAATAACAATTTAGGATCAATAACATCAGAGGCTGCACTGAAATCTAACAATACAGCTCCAACTATCATCTTAATATCCATTTATTTTAACCAATCATCTGTCATCTGAGTCAGTGCAGTACAAGTTGAATACCCTTCTCTGTATGCATGCTGAAAGTCAGTAGTTAACTTGTTCTCTGAGAAATATAGTTCTATTTGGTCAAACAATCCTCTCCATCAGTTTACTAAGAACAGGCAGAAAACTGACTGGCCGGCTGTTAGAGCCAGCAAAGGGTGCTTTACTATTTTTAGGCAGTGAATTACTTTCGCTTCCTTCCATGCCTGTGGGCACCCACACTCCTTTAGGCTTTGGTTAAAGATTTAGCAAATAGGAATGGCACATACAGTCTGCTACCATTCTCAATAGTTTCCCATACCTGGTGGCTTATCATTATTGATGGATAACAATAGTTTTTCCACCTCTCCCACACTAACTTGACCAATTTCAAAACAGCCATCCTTCTCTTTCATTATTAGATATTTTATACAAAAATATGATTTTTCACTGTTCAATGTTGTCATTTCACTTCTGAGTTTTTCCACTTTACTAGTGAAATAATCATTAAAATGATTGGCAATATCAAAAGGTTTGTTATCGATAACCCATTACCTTCAATGGAGATTAATTGGGTTTTCTGCCCATGACATCATTTAAGGTACTCCAAACTATTTTTCCATTGTGTTGTATGTCATTTATCTTTGTTTGGGAATATTATTTTTTTTATTTTTTTTTGTCACAAAATGTCTCAATTTGTTGAGCCAGCTGTTGAAATCTTTGCCCCAGTTGTCCCTTCAATGTGAAACAGTTGAAGATAATGATACAGGGGGTAGGGGAGGGTGTTTGTGAGGGAAAGAGTCGAATAGTGATGGAGAGAGTCAGTGAAAGAGAAATTAGAGGATGAGAGAGGGAGGGAGATAATTAGATGGGAAAATAAAGGGAAAGTTGGAATTTCTTAATTTGAAATGTAAGGGAAAATAGTCAGTCGTCACAGTTTTGTCCTCGGTGCTTCAGGTCTGTACTCTTAAGTATTCATCTCTTTCCCTCTTTTCCTCACTCTCCCTCCTCTGTATCTCTCTTGCTTCAAGTGGGAGTCATTATGAGTAGGGGTTACTATTGTCAAACTTTGTAGTGCATATAAGCCCACTGACAAAGAATCAATCACACATGTGAGCTTTGAAAATATACTTTTTGGATGTAGAATACCCTCTCTTCCCCCTCAGTGCTCCATGAGAAACAGAGTTTATTGGTGGCTGGGTTGGTCCGTTCCTGGGTTGTGGTGTGGTGTACCCCCGTCTCTGGGGAAGACATTAGTCTGTCTGCAGCAGCTGGGACTTCAGAGGATGGGAAGGAGAAAGGGAAAAAGTGCTACACTCCTTTCTGACAGAAAGAGAGTGGGATAGAGAGAAAGGAAGAGAGGGAAACAGTTCCATATGTCTGGAAAGCTAAGTGTGCTAATAGGCTAATGAGTTCTCTGTGTGATATAGCGCTGGAACGATATTGAGAGAGGTCATCATGTAGGGGAAGGAGCAGCTTGTTAACCCTATCAACTCACTAACTTTAACTTGTCTCTCATACACAATAGTTCACTGACGATGTCCTCAATTTGGGCAGTGCCAATAAAAACTGAGGAATTCATGTCAACAGACTGATTGCGGTTAAACATACCTAGCCAAAAGAGGTCGCCACATCATCATCACTAAATGCATTGTTTCTCAGTCCCCTACCACAATGTTAGTCTGTAAGCTCGCCATGTAGTCCACCTCCCAGACGTCTGCTAAGATGACTGGCGCTGGCTAGACCAGGGCTCTTATTGGTTTAGGAGACATCCAGGACATGCTCTACTCCTCATCTTGTGGAAAAAGTGGTGTTCTTCTGGAAAGAAGCAGAGGGTAAATGAATCACATCCTCGTCTCATCCTCCATTTCACTCGCTCTCCCACAATCGTTCTCATCCATTTGGATGCAGCGTGTGCGGACGAGGGCCAAGGAAAGCCGACTGGCCTTGCTCTTCTATTCCATGCTGCAGACTTGGCCTAGTTTGTAGGTGGTTGTTTTCCAAGCCAGCGATGCAGGGAAGAGAGACCCAAACATCCCAACCGCATCTCGTCAGGTCTGCATGGCCCAGAGATCAAAAGTGTGTGGCGTCTAGCCGCCCGTCAGTGAGAGGCCATCCAGTCATCCAGTGTGTCTGTAAACCAAGTTGAAGGAAACACAGAGGTAGCTTTTGGTCACGTGTTTGCTGTTATGTTGGCTGTGATATTTACAACAATGTGCGCACCATATTGTTTTTCTGTCCGATATCAGTGAAGGTTAGGTTAGCCATCATGGTTGAACTGTGTTTATATTAACTAGCCTATGCTATTAAATATTGTTCAGATGGCTAGCAATCAATGAGGGAAGGGACATTTATTTTTCTCATGACATAAGACTTTTCCCAGCTCCTGTGATATACTTGGGTGTGTGCGTAACTCTTTCCCTGAAACTAGCTGTTATGTTGAGCTCACACACATACGTTTCTGCCACCCGTCAGCCAATGCCGATCCCCAGAGCTGATGGTTCTACAGATGTGAGCATGTCGTATCACGCTCCTCTTTATTCATTGTGGCACAACCCTTGGGCTAAAAGTTAATGTGTAGCCAAAGTACTGTACACCCACCAACAGTCACACCACTTGCTAGTCCTCCCCATGATATCTACAGTATGATCTCGGCATGGTAGCACAGTGCTACAAAGATAACATAATACCTACTGGCTTGAATTCCCCTTTAGSAAGAACCCAGTAGTGACCACAGTAAAGACCATAGAAGCTGTAATAGGTTTAATCACCAAACAAAGGGTGTGTGTATTTCACTGGCATGTCTCTTTGAACTAACGGGTGCCAACTGTGTTGGTGTCAGTTTACAGTTGTGAATTTGTTGGGTTAAGTCAAATTAACCCGTTTTCATATATTTACGTGCGCCTTTTAAACTATTAGCGACAGTCCATCACAGCATGAAGCTTGACAAAACAAGTTTGCACCTAGGCTCAAGTCATAAAATAGGAGTTAATGTAGTAGGTTTTAAAAGCGACTGCCAAAGCTGTAATATGAAACAAAGGCTTGTCTATGGCAACAAAGGAGACATTTTCCCTGTCGGTCCTTCCACCCCCTGCCATAGCAGACACTCTAGATGTACTGTACAATTTTCTACAGATGGTTGAGATGATGAATATATGAATATCTGGAATGATACCACCACTTCTAAGTGCCCCTGTCATGCAATAGTTTTTCTGGATGGCTACTAGTAAATACTGGCTTTTCTGTTGAAGTATACTGTCTCTGTCACTATCTCAGCCTCTATTCAAATCTGAAATTGTGCCATTCTCAGTTATGTATGAAGCAATCGAGAGCTTGGAAAACATTCATTTTTTAAGAATAGAGTGGTTGAAATTTCAATTAAAAGTTTTAACTTGAGATTGAGGACCAGGTATTAGTGCATTTAACTGAAAGCATCTCGCATGATGTTAGGGACGGCCAATGCAGGAGAGGGTTTCCTGCTCCTCGTCTTCTACCTTCAACCACCTCTTCTTAATGTGTAAAAACTGTTGGTAGATAAATCCGGCAAGAACTAGGACCATGAAAAAAAATGTCTGCGCAATTGGCTTCTGCGCCCTCACCCGCTAGTGACTGAATGCTGATATACTTGGTTCTRACTCACTACAGGCTGTCCGGCAAGAACAGTACGGAAGCTTCTCAGTCCAGGACTTTTATTATCTTCATCACCACACACTGTAGTGTTGTAAATGTTGGGGATGAGTGTTAAGGCATTAAGACCAGCCCATGGTTCAAAATAACCTGGTGAGTCACTTATGGTCAAGAGAAAGTCAGAACCACCAAAATGACATATACAGTATACGACACGGAATCCACAAGGACAAAAAGTAGCTGCAAGTGGTTAGTAGGTGATAGCTAGACTAACAGTCCTCACACATGAAGAGTCACTGCATTTAATGTTTCCTTTATGCCTCTTCACACACAGACACTCCCACCCTCGAAGGGCTCATATCAGCTAGTCTAGGCATTCAGTTTATGAGTGAATGTGTGTAAGCATGACTGTACCGCCCTCAAGACAGTGGCAGCATTGTGCATAAGCAGATGGATATGTACAGGTGTGTGTCAAGATGTGTTTTCATCATTCACTGGGCTGAGACATTTCAATAAGCACCAGTCGATTGTATAACAATCACGCTGTTATTACCACTATCACCACAGCAAGCGGCTGGCGGACAACCAGTCCTGACTGTCTCAGTGACTAAGACTCACSTGACTTCCTCTTGCCCCCGTGTGCCTTTTCTACCTCCATCTGGTTATCCCCTCACCCTGGTCAGGTCAGGGTAGGGGTGGTGTGTGTGTGTGTATTTCCTCACAAGGATAACAAAACAAGGAAAATTCAGACAAGTGGGGACATTTCGCCGGTTCCCACAAGGAAAAATGCTATTTTAGGCTTAGGGGTTAGGTTTAGGGTTACAATTAGGGTAAGGGTTCGAATTATGGTTCGGTTTAGGGTTTGAGGTTAAGCTTAGGGTTATGTTAAAGGTTAGGGTTAGGCTTAGGCTTAGGCAAAATAGGATTTTGAATGGGAATCAATTGTTTGGTCCCCACAAGGATATTAAAACAAACGTGTGTCTTTGCTCGTGTGTGTGTATGTGAGGGTGGGGAGTCACAGACTGAATAGCAGTTCAGACTGCTATTCCGGTGTCATGTCTGGATGAAGGGAATGACAGGGGGGAGGAAGAGAAGGTGGGATTGGGGGATGTGAAAAGTTCCCCTCAGTTACGCACTCTCATCTTCTCACTGTCATCTTCTATTAATACTTACGCACAACTCAGGGGCCAAGTTCACATTGAGTTCCCGCAAGCTAAAATGGCGTCTTATAATTGACATTCCATTTTTATGGATTAATACTATTTGTAGAGCTATTCAGCTATTGTAGGCAACGGTCAGCAGTAAAAAGTGTCTCTAATGTTGTGTAGGGATGCCAATCAACATGTAATAACCTAGTGTATACACTATATTGGAAAGGGAAATGTAGTGTTATCATATTTCATGATGGCAATATGAATATGCCTGGGTAGTTGACTACAGGGTGTGTTTTGGTGTTTGCATACAGAGACTTTTGGCTGTGTAGATGTTTGGCTTGTTGGCCAGTCAGTCTCAGTTACCTTAGCTTCCCACACTGTGACTCTATTTATAACCCAGGGTAAACAAAATGGATACAGGGACCAAATGGGAAAGGTCTCAAGATGGTGCTGTTGTCAGGGAATTCATGGTGGGCACTATCGGCTCAACATGATGTAGTAACGCTTCGGCTAGGACCATACACTCATTGGCTATGACTGGACAGAATGGAAATTATTTCATGCAGAGAGAAACTGTGGCTGGATAAATATATCCTCTGTCTGTCTGTCTAGGCACTGTCTCTGGCTTGTCATGGTTGCCTAGCCATGGAGTCTGTGGTTCCTGAGTTTAACATAAATGGATTTGTACTGTTTCATGAGGTACTGGCCAGTGGTCACTTATAAAATAGATGCACTGTTGAGGGGGTGGACTGACCATACAGTGAGAAGAATTGGAAGGGTCTATGGAATTGTGCTTGAAGGACTTTAGCTTCACTGTAAATATTGATGCTGTAAATAAATACGCCCTCCCTAACTTGTCCCCCTACAGATCAAGCTTCCTGTGCTGATGTTGGGGCTTTCGTCAGACCTGAGGCCTGGGGAGTTTGTGGTGGCCATCGGAAGCCCCTTCTCACTCCAGAACACAGTTACCACAGGAATAGTCAGCACAACCCAACGAGGGGGCAAGGAGTTGGGCCTACGCAACTCTGAAATGGAATACATTCAGACAGACGCTATTATCAATGTGAGTCTGTGAACACATGCGCACACATCCCAAAGGATTGTGAACTGAGAACTGAAGTGATGTCCTTTTTTTGTTGACAGTATGGTAATTCAGGAGGTCCTCTGGTGAATCTGGTGAGAATACTCTTTGTTTATTGACAGTTAAACAGTAGTTCTACATGTCTAATAGAAGGCAGACACTGTGTCTGCATGATGGCACATTGTAGTTTGAAACTGTATGCAAATGTGTGATTGTGTTAGAGTGTTATTAGTGTGTCACTATGTGTGGTTTTCAGACACTAAATTGACTATTGTATATTGTTGTTGGATGATTGTATTATTGACTTCATTAYTGACGGTATTATTGTAGGATGGTGAGGTGATCGGGATCAACACTCTGAAAGTGACAGCTGGTATTTCTTTCGCCATTCCCTCCGATAAGATCAGAGAGTTCCTGACTGAATCCTACGTCAGACAGTTCCGAGGTAGGACGTTGTATCCCTATAATCATCCTGGGTGTAACATCTAAATATGTCCCCCTAGTGTATGGTCCTGTTTACACGGAACCTAAACTGGCTGTACGCATGCGCCATCGTGCATAAATGTATTTTGTCCCCCTACACCAAACGTGATCACGACACGCAGGTTAAAATATCAAAACAAACTCTGAACCAATGATATTAATTTGGGGACAGGTCGAAAAGCATTAAACATGTATGGCAATTTAGCTAGTTAGCTTGCACTTGCTAGCTAATTTGTCCTATTTAGCTAGCTTGCTGTTGCTAGCTAATTTGTACTGGGATATAAACATTGAGTTGTTATTTTACCTGAAATGCACAAGGTCCTCTACTCCGACAATTAATCCACACATAAAACGGCCAACTGAATCGTTTCTAGTCATCTCTCCTCCTTCCAAGCTTTTTCATCTTTGAATTTATATGGTGATTGGCATCTACACTTTCATAGTATTGCCACGACAACCGGCTTTGTCTTTCAATCACCCACGTGGGTATAACCAATGAGGATATGGCACGTGGGTACCTGCTTCTATAAACCAATGAGATGGGAGAGGCAGGACTTGCAGCGCGATCTGCGTCAGAAATAGAAAGGAGCTCTATTTTAGCCCTTGGCATCGCAGACGCTCGTTGGCGCTTGCGAGCAATTATTGAATAACATGGATTTCTAAATTTATTTTGCGATGCTCGCGCACGCGACGTGTCCGGTCTGGTCAGCATGTTAGCCATGTTTTGAGGATAACCATAAACACTTACAGACATTTTGATTCAGACCCCATTATAACTAAGCATATCCAATGGCTCACATCAACACCATCATCCCAGACACCCTGGACCCAATCCAATTTGTAAAAAAAGATCCACAGATCACCAATCTCTATTGCACTCTACACCAGGGGCATTTCTTGGATTTGAAGACATTCGGGGCTTAGCCCAAAGCCAGTAGGGGCGTCCAAGGGGCATTCTTCCCTGGCCCCCAAAGAAAGGAATTTCAACAGCTAAATGCATGAATTTGGCGCATTTTGACACGAACACTGAGAGATTAGAACATTGAGAGCTTAGGAAATGTTCAGGTAAATTGTACCTTCCTACCTGCCACAGCAGACACTGCATTCTAACACTGCTAATATTCTTGTTAGAAGGTTAATATAGTTCATACATTATTTGATGCCTTAATTTGTAGTGCAGGACAAATGTGTTAGAATGAACTGAAATTAACTGCGGCAGGTAGCCAAGCAGTTAAGAGCGTTTGGCCAGAATGACGTCCAATAGCTTTAGGATGCTGAGCGCTAACGCTAGCTTATTAGCATTAGCCAGTCCTTATGCTAAAGGAGACTAGCTAGTTAGCTACCACCAACCCTGCACAAACATGTGGCTAAATCTGCTGCTGCTTAGCTGCAGTTTGACTGTCTGGCTGTTCTGTCCGCTCCACCTCATTCATTGCTGATTTCAACCGGCTCACTTTTTTTTGCCTCTCTTTCGGGAAGAAGTTCAAAATATCCATATTCGTTCTGTGCTATGCTGAAAACTCTGAGTGACATGCATTTTGCTGAGTGATGACATTGACATCTAACCAGTGCTGTACGGGTGAGCAAGGGGTCAAGGGACATGAGCAGTCCACTGTGTTGTGAAATCTTGACCAATCACAGCAGGCACTGTGACACAAAAGGCTTATTGCAGTGCCTTCTATTGCCTAGTGCAGTATATTGTATTGTTTATTTTTGTCATAAAAAAATGCCAGTATACTGCATCTCACAAGTGATGTGTAGTTATAGAAACTCATATCAGACTGATAAAAAAAGAAATTGGTGGTTGGACCAAAAACATCTGGGGCTGAAGCCCCAGCAGTCCAGGCCTAATGACGACACTGCTCCACACAGCCATTTCTCACTTGGACAAAAGGAACACCGATGTGAGAATGCTGTTCATTGATTACAGCTCTAGGTTTCAACATCATAGTGCCCTCCTAGCTCATCACTAAGGACCCTGGGACTGAACACCTCCCTCTGCAACTGGATCCTGGACTTCCTGACGGGACGCCACCAGGTGGTGAGGGTAGGCAGCAACACATCTGCCACGCTGACCCTCAACACGGGGGCCCCTCAGGGGTGCATGCATAGTCCCTCCTGTACTCCTTGTTCACCCACGACTGCGTGGCCACACACGCAGTCGTGGGTGGCCACGCCAACACCATCATTAAGTTTGCAGACGACACGACGGTGGTACAGTAGGCCTGATAACCGACAACGATGAGACAGCCTATAGGGAGGTATGGCAACTGCTTGTACATCACTGGGGTCGAGCTCCCTGCCATCCAGGACCTATATATACCAGACGGTGTCAGAGGAAGGCCCTAAAAATGTTCAGACTCCAGCCACCCAAGTCATAGACTGTTCTCTCTGCTACCCCACGGCAAGTGGTACTGATGTACTAAGTCTGGAACCAACAGGGCCTTGAACAGCTTCTACTCCCAAGTCATCAGACTGCTAAATAGTTAGTTAAGCAGTTTACCAAATAGCTACACGGGCTATCTGCATTGGCCCTTTTTGCACTAATGTTTTTGACTCATCACATACACTGCTGCTACTGTTTATTATCTGTCACTTTATTCCTAGTTATATGTACATATCTACCTCAATTACCTCGTACCCCTGCAAATCGATTCGGTACTGGTACCCCTTGTATATAGCCAAGTTATCATTACTGATTGTGTATCTATTGTTACTTTTAGTATGACGTGTTTTTCTTTTCTATTATTTCTCTATTTTCTTTCTCTCTGCATTGTTGGAAAGGGCCCAGAAGTAAACATTTCACTGTTAGTCCACACCTGTTGTTTACAAAGCATGTGACAAATAACATTTGATTTGACTCAGCCTCAGAATCACCCAGATATTCTTCAAGTCAAAAGCAAACCCCTTTTGCATATGATTAAAGAGCTGCCCTCTTCCTGATTTTTTTTCTTCTTAATGTGTTTCCTTAGGAAGAGCTGGGGCAAAGAGATACATTGGCGTGAGGATGATGACACTCACTCCAGCGTAAGTAGATCCTCATTAACTGGTCATATTTGTAATGAAAAGGATGGGACGTTTTCTTTTGTCAACTCCTGATAAATATGATGAAAGACTTGAGACTGTGAAAGTGTGCACTAAACTGGAGAATGTAGTTATCCAAAGCTGTCAAAAATAACGTATTTGAACTGGGCCTGGTGAACTGCATTTCAGTTGGATACAGACAACTAAGCACTTTTTCCTAATGGGTTACTTAATTTCTTCCCCTTCACTCTCTAGSTTGACCAAGGAGCTAAAGGTGCGACACAAAGACTTCCCTGATATCACCTCTGGAGCGTACGTCATGGAGGTAATCTCCAAAACACCAGCCGCAGCGTAAGTACAAACTAACAGGGAAAGAAAGTACAAACATACTCCATCTCACCAATAATGTGAGTTTCTTATGAGTGTGAGGACAAGTTGTCTGACTTTTTATGTGCTCAGGGGTATTGTCTTTGGCTCTTTMCACTGTATGTACACGTTTCAAATGTATATAGACAATCAACGCCCAACTCTCCCCACAAAAACCCACTTACATTCACACACACTCTCTCTCTCCAGTTTTCACTTGCACACACAACCCCCCTTAGTAAAACATTGCTTGTTCACCCACTCAAAAATCCTCCCCTCCCACATCCTCAGCAGCACATTCAGTGTGATCAGCTCTGGTGACCACAGTTCTACCAGAGAAGGGTTGTGGTTGGAGAGACGCTGAGGTCAGCTATTCCATTCATCCCTCAAGTAGCAAGGGGTTTGCTGTGGTTTTCCTGGTCCCTCTCACCCTGCCCTAGTTCTTATATTAGGCCTTCTGTGTCTCATTGGTGGTGTAAGTGTTAGTCTTGTTTGCCTGAGTACAATAAGGGGAATGTGCAAGTATTATCAGTGATGGTGGGAGAGTAGTTGTGTGAAAGTGGAGGCTTTGATATCACTTCTGGGAACCACTCCAGTCTTTGTGTAATTTAGTTTTACTAGATTTCTATTCTGGGTGTGTTTGGTCTGTGGGAGTGTTGCACAAAGCACTTTCCCCTGACTAATTATTGTGGTTCGGATGAAGGATACATATATGTTGTCATTTAGCAGAATCTTATCCAGAGCCACTTACAGGAACAATTAGGGTTAAGTGCCTTGCTCAAGGGCACATCGGCCAATTTTTTCCACCTAGTCGGCTCGGGGAWTCGAACCAGCGACCTTTACGGTTACTGGCCAAACGCTCTTAACTGCTTGGCTACCTGCCGCAGTTAATTTCAGTTCATTCTAACACATTTGTCCTGCACTACAAATTAAGGCATCAAATAATGTATGAACTATATTAACCTTCTAACAAGAAATATAAAGGCAACCTGGCCAATGGAATCCATTCCTAGCTGAATGTAGATGCAATAAAGAGCAATCATGAAACTATACCTTGAAATAACAATCTTATTATTACAGCTAACCATTCTATCCAGCATGTTTGTTGCTGTAGTTCTCATTCTGTTGTGTTCCTCCTCTCTTAGTGGCGGTCTGAAGGAGCATGATGTCATCATCTCTATCAACGGCCAGCGGATTTCCTCTGCAACCGACGTCAGCGCCATCATCAAGAAGGACGTCACGCTGCAGGTGGTGGTGCGCCGTAGTAACGAGGACGTCATCATCACCATCGTTCCCATGGAGATCGACCCCTGACCCCCCAGCCCCACCGATGAGCTGATGCTCATTAGCATCACTAATGGACCTTATATGGACATGTGTGTTTAATCGCGCTCCATGGAGAATCTGTGGCCTTTAGGGCTTTGTGGCACCATGCACCTGATCAGGTTAAGACTTCGCCTTGAAAAGGAACGATTGTATAGAGCATCTCAGCAGAGTTGTACTTCCTCATCCATGTGTATTACACTTTTATTATTGTACGCTTCTACTACTGTYTACTGTTAAACACTAGCTAGTTGACCTGTTTTGASTTGTTAATTCTGTGTTTTTTTATACTGACTGATTGTTCAGATGGAGGCCCACCATGGCAATGTAAAACAATGTAGAGAGCAGCTCTGTGCGAGTTGTGCAATTATTTTTTTCTAAATTCCTATTCTAAGTACTGTAGTTTTATGGTGTATTTGTCAATGACATTTACAGAGAAGAGAATAAAGTCAAGTGTTTTATGATGGTAACTTTGATGTTTGATGTTGGACAATCTTTTTCAAGCTCTTTCTCTACCCACCTCTCTTTCTATATCGCTCTCTTTCTCTCTCTCACTCACTCACTCACTCACTCACACGCACACATACACACACACCCACTCAAACATACAGACACACACACACACACACACACACACACTGTGATGGACTGCTCCCTGACTGAGATTAGATTTACAATATTTTCTTTGCATGTGTATGAGCTTAGCCATGACACACATACTCACACACACACACACACTCACAAGGAGGACATAAAATTGATGTGGGGCTGTTTTTTATTTAGTTTTACTGCCTCCATAAGGGTTTGATACTGGCCTGCTGTGGCAGTTGGGCTAGGGGCTCTGTAGGCTGACCTCACAGAGAGGATAATGGTCCATACACGTGATCCAGACAAGGTCCTACAGATGATGAGACACTCACATGAACACACCGTAAATGATACAGACAACATCTTAGTGTCATTATACTCCTTATAGTGTGTTGTAACATATGGAGTATGTCTAGATTCTGAACTAAAACATTTCCCATTGATTTATTCAACATTAAAAATATTAATATCTCAAAAGTAGATTTAGATTTAGTTCATTTTAAGACTTACTGTTTGGAACAATATACTCTACAAGTACATCCAATTCACAGAGTGGGCTCTCTGCTAATTCTGAAGCTCTGATAAATTTTATGAGCACCAATAGAGTGAATGAATGGTGCTCATAAAATGGATTCAAAGAGAACTCCCTCTGCTGGTGATTTTCAGAATGTGCAATCCTAAAAGAGGACTGTGATTGGTTAATGACCTGTAATGTACATTCTATGTGTAAAATTTGTAATATTATTCAAAGTACCAGAGAGCCCACTCTGGAAATTTGATGTTTGAAGAGTATATTGTTCCAAACAATATGTCAAAAAATAATGAATATTCATATTTTTTTATGTTGAATAAATTAAGGTGAAAAAATTGCCCTATATTATCCCAAAAATGCTGGAGTTCAGTTGATGAATAATATGATCAAGACCACTTGATCAAACCTAGAGGAGACAGTGCAGAGGGTGAGGCTCAGGATTTTAATCTTCCCAATGCAGTATTCACATGCTACACATCAGAGTAACATGAAGAGGAGAGCTTATATAACATGATATATTAGATGTTGTAGTGCATTTTGAAGTACAGTAAAAAGGAAACATGTTAAGCAACTGCTGCCATCTCACGGTTCTATCAAACACTACATCCTGGTACACAGAATCAAAACACTTYACTTTTTCTGTCTCGGTCACACAGATGTTTCAAAGTGTTGCGTTCATAGCCTTCACTCTGCAAAAACATTGTTCAAGTGGGGTTGCTAACTGACCCAGAGACAGTGAAAACATCATGCATATGTGACTCCATGAGTGTAGTCGTGGATTCAGCTGTGAAGGGCAGGGTGTGCCTATGTATGAAGTCTACTTATGCTCTGCCAGGGTGCCAGGGTTTGTGCCCAAACCATCAGTCATAAGGGCCATGATTCATGACGGTGTTAACTAATTTCTCTACAATCCCGAACTTAAAAGGGTCCTTAGGCTGTCCCCATAGGAGATGCCTTTGAATTACCCTATTTGGTTCCAGGTAGAACCCTTTTGGGTTCCATGCATAGCCCTTTCCACAGAGGGTTCGACATAGAACCCAAAAGTGTTTCACCTTGAACCAAAAAGGTTCTACCTGGAGCCAAAAAAGGGTTCTCCTATAGGGACAGAGGAAGAACCCTTTTGGAGCCCTTTTTTCTAAGAGTGTAAGCCATGTCTATTAGCCCTGAGGGGTATCCTATGAAGCAGAATTCAGGAGTTAGCGAGGTAACTTTGGTCAACTCTGAGTTCAACTCGGTATAACCGATCATACGAAAGTGGATCACCTTTTAGCCACGTCAATTTCTATGACAATGAATAAAATAACCTGCTTCAGAACTAACCTGCTCCGGGGCAGGCTAACTTTGGGCTAACTCCATTTATCCTGAATGAAGTGTCTGAGCCACGAGTTGAGTACCAATGAAATCAGAAAGGCTCCCTCTCGCAAAGATGGTGTCATCATCCCCTTCATTTGATGAAGACGACTGATTAAGTATTTTAGTAGGGAAAATAATCTTGAAAATAATCTTGGACGCAGTTTATGTTCAGTTTGAGAAGGAGAGCACGAAGATAACAACCAGAGGTCAACTTTGATAACGTGCTACGCCTGTATTGATTTTATTAAAAACAATATGTTTCTTRCCCATAATGTAGGCCTATTTATCAGAGTTATTGACCTGACAATAAGACAGATTCGAGCAGCAGACACGGCACAATCARTCAGAAATGGACAGCTCATGGCGCTGAAAGTAGGCAAATTCAAGTAGTCATAATTCATTTAAACTGGCTTCATTTTAATTAGACTTTACTAACAACAAGAGGGATTTGTGTTGGAGCCTATTTMTTCCTATTTAAGAAATGAGAGATACTGTACATTTATTTACCTGTTTGACAGACGAAATTAGGTTATAGGCTGCTATATCCATAGATTTGTTGGTCAATTCCTCYACCCACCATGCACTCTTTAAATATTCTACCAAGACTCGAATTGAAGGGGTTCTTTTTATTAAAGAGCATTTCAAAAAGCACAGGCCTACCCCTTGTTAGCTTAAGATTTTAAATAAAATAAAACGGATATGATTATATAAAGTTGTCTMGCACAGCGCCTTGGTCCGCATATCTTTATGCTAGAAACAAGCAGTAAAAAACCCTGGAAAGACGGGACTCCGATGCATATGGGGATATCATTATTTAATTTATTTGACATTGAGAGGCTGAGCTACAACCTTCTATAGCCGAGGAGACAAAAATGTACTTTGCTTGGGAAGTAAACTATTTCTGTCACTATCAATTGATTAAGCTGTTCACTTTCTGTACAATAACAGATGTTTAAACCCAGACAGCTTTTAGGGAAACACGTGTGACCTTCTCTCATTGGGTTAAGCTAAGGAAGAAGAGTAGCCAGCAGTTAAAACTTAAATGTTTCKGCATCTGTAGGCATACCCTGTCATGGGTGCAAAGGTAGGCCTAACTTTGGAAAGTAGGATACCTAGTCAGTTGAACATCTGGATTGTGTCTTCCACATTTAACCCAACCCCTCTGAATCAAAGAGATGCAAGGGGCAACCTTAATCAACATCCACAGCACCCAGGGAAAAGTGAGTTTAGCTCAAGGACAGAACAACAGATTTTTACCTTGTCAGCTCATGGAATTGCTCCAGCAACCTAGGCTACCTGACACCCATGCTCAGATTCCTAATAATGTTGTAGATTTAATTATTTGTTAACAGGGACAGTTTCATTACTAACAAGACATTTGGCATTGGAGAAATATGATAAGATGTACACATCTCTATCTCTCTATCCATTCTTAGCCTGTAATTTCAGTAACTTGTGTGGTATAATTTTTTCTTGCTACTATGTAAAATTACATAGTGACATTTTTATAAAGTGCCATTTTTTCTCTGACCTGCAAATACGATGAGATATTCATGCAATGCTTTACTTTAAAGGAGATCTTTCCACGCCTACTCTTGTTCACAGTTGTCCCACAACCTTCTGGCCTGCAGCCCTGTACACTATCAAAATACCTGCCTTGCCATGTAATGCTTACAGGAAGAAAAACATTTCCTAAAACTGTCAGTAGCAGTGCGTGGGTAAAATCACTGGGGAAGCCAAGCCAGAAAAAAAGCCTTATTTACAACCTAAACTCAGCAAAAAAAGAAACGTCCCTTCTTCAGGACCCTGTTTTTCAAAGATAATTCATAAAAATCCAATTAACTTCACAGATCTTCATTGTAAAGGGTTTAAACACTGTTTCCCAACGAGTAATCTAACCTAACAATTTCACAACTACTACCTTATACACACAAGTGTAAAGGGATAAAGAATATGTACATAAAGATATATGAATGAGTGATGGTACAGAACAGCATAGGCAAGATGCAGTAGATGGTATAGAGTACAGTATATACATATGAGATGAGTAATGTAGGGTATATAAACATAAAGTGGCATAGTTTAAAGTGGCTAGTGATACATGTATTACATAAAGATGGCAAGATGCAGTAGATGATATAGAGTACAGTATATACATATGAGATGAGTAATGTAGGGTATGTAAACATTATATTAAGTGGCATTGTTTAAAGTGGCTAGTGATACATTTTTACATCAATTTCCATCAATTCCCATTATTAAAGTGGCTGGAGTTGATGTTAGCATCAAATGTTAGTGGTGGCTGTTTAACAGTCTGATGGCCTTGAGATAGAAGCTGTTTTTCAGTCTCTCGGTCCCTGCTTTGATGCACCTTTGATGCACCTGTGATGCATCTGCTTTGATGCACCTATATTCAGTAGTTCCTCCCGACTGTATGTAATGAAACCTAAGATTACCTGGGGTACCAATGTAAGAAATAACACGTAAAAAAACAAAATACTGCATAGTTTCCTAGGAACGCGAAGCGAGGCGGCCATCTCTGTCGGCGCCGGAAGTAGATCAATGAACATGCACCTGTGGAACGGTCGATAAGACAATAACAGCTTACAGACAGTAGGCAATTAAGGTCACAGTTATGAAAACGTAGAACACTAAAGAGGCCTTTCTACTGACTCTGCGTGAATGTGCCTTAGGCATGCTGCAAGGAGGCATGAGGACTGCAGATGTGGCCAGGGCAATAAATTGCAATGTCCTTACTGTGAGACGCCTAAAACAGCGCTACAGGGAGACAGGACGGTCAGCTGATCGTCCTCGCAGTGGAACACCACGTGTAACATCTGCACAGGATCGGTACATCCAAACATCACACAGCGGGACAGGTACAGGATGGCAACAACAACTGCCCGAGTTACACCAGGAACGCACAATCCCTCCATCAGTGCTCTGACTGTCCGCAATAGGCTGAGAGAGGCTGGACTGAGGGCTTGTAGGCCTGTTGTAAGSCACAAACCTACGGTGGGCACAAACCCACCGTCGCTGGACCAGACAGGACAGGCAAAAAGTGCTCTTCACTGACGAGTTGCGGTTTTGTCTCACCAGAGGTGATGGTCGGATTCACGTGTATCGTCGAAGGAATGAGCGTTACACCGAGGCCTGTACACTGGAGCGGAATCGATTTGGAGGTGGAGGGTCCGTCATGGTCTGGGGTGGTGTGTCACAGCATCATCGGACTGAGCTTGTTGTCATTGCAGGAAATCTCAACTCTGTGCGTGACAGGGAAGACATCCTCCTCCCTCATGTGGTACCCTTCCTGCAGGCTCATCCTGACATGACCCTCCAGCATGACAATGCCACCAGCCATACTGCCCGTTCTGGGACCTGTTGGATCGGAGGGTGAGGGCTAGGGCCATTCCCCCCAGAAATGTCCGGAAACTTGCAGGTGCCTTGGTGGAAGAGTGGGGTAACATCTCACAGCAAGAACTGGCAAATCTGGTGCAGTCCATGAGGAGGAGTCGCACTGCAGTACTTAATGCAGCTGGTGGCCACACCAGATACTGACTGTTACTTTTGATTTTGACCCCACCTTTGTTCAGGGACACACTATTCCATTTCTGTTAGTCACATGTCTGTGGAACTTGTTCAGTTTATATCTCCGTTGTTGAATCTTATGTTCATACAAATATTTACACAAGATTGCTGACAATAAACACAGTTGACAGTGGGAGGACGTTTATTTTTTTTGCTGAGTTTATGTGTTGTGATAATTGCTTTGTTTGCTCTATAACCTGTTAGTTCACATGCCTTCCAACATTGATACTGTATATAGGCCTAAGGCCGAGACAATAAGGAGACACAGTAGCAGAATAAATTCAACCACACTTTTGTTTCATCACAAAACTGGAGAGCAACCTTTATTGCATGTAACAAACAGTTACATGACCTACAGCATGGTCCATCAAGTTAATGTTTAGATTACAACTATTAGAAACCACAAGTCGCAAAGAAAACAGCAGCTGCCTCCACTATTACAGCACCATTTCCACATCTACATTTCAACATCATCAAATAACCTAGCTATGCTTAGTCTAATACAATGACAAATAAAAGATACTAAAAACGATTTAGTCCAAGCAACGTAAGCTAAATATGATATTGGTGTCCATGGTTCTGATTTGTGTGTGTGTGTGTGTGTGTGTGTATGCAAGTAGAAAAAAACATGTTGACTCTTTTGTTGTCATAGGCTACCTGGATAAAATGCTTGCTCGCTAGCCTAACTTCCTTTCATGGGCAACGTTAGCGATTAGCCAGCTAGTTAACATTAGCCTTCTACATCTAGCTACATATTGAACTTCTATCCTCTCCATCCAGGGGCACAATGTGTATGAATTTATGRTTGGATCAGAATGGCCCTTATAATCATTGGCCAGTACGGAGAAGTCCAAATCCCTATCTCCCTCCATGGCTAATTTAGGAAAGGGACAATTTTAGCTAGCTCGCTAGCCACCAGAGGACAACAACACAACGAGATGCAACAATTCAAGTTGTTTCTGTCAATGACGTATTTCTCTTGAAGCGATGTGATAGGAGTGAAGCCAAATCCAAACAGCTTCACTTTACACTTTATTTTTGGTGCGCCAGGACCATTCACAGTTGAGCGCGCTCAGTTTAGCTCAACGCTGATTGGCTATTATTTTTTTATCAAGGGCCATCCATTTTTCAAGCTTTCAGGGAGGGTTTAGGTGAAATATATTTTGCTGAAGGGAGGACCATCCATTTTAATTTCAGAGAGGTCTGATTTTCCCCACGTAACCCTTATTATAAATAACTTTCACTCCCTTAATAAAACATTTTGTTTGTGTGCAAATTCTTTTAAAATTCACACACTTCAGAATCGGACCCTTTTTTTCAATTTTCGCCTAAAATGACATCATTTTCATCATCACCCAAATCTAACTGCCTGTAGCTCAGGCCCTGAAACAAGGATATGCATATTCTTGGTACTGTAACGGCTTTCTTCTGTGGACGAAGGAGAGGGACCAAAGCGCAGCGTGGTTAGTGTTCATCAATGTTTAATAAAGACAAAAAAACGTGAACACTACAAAATACAAAACAACAAATGTGAAAAACCGAAACAGTTCTGTCTGGTGAAGCACCACGAAGACAGAAGACAACCACCCACAAAACCCAACACTAAACAGGCTACCTAAATATGGTTCCAATCAGAGACAATGACTAACACCTGCCTCTGATTGAGAACCATATCAGGCCAAACATAGAAACGGGAAAACTAGACACACAACATAGAATGCCACTCAGCTCACGTCCTGACCAACACTAAAACAAAAGAAACACAAAAGAACTGTGGTCAGAACGTGACAGGTACCATTTGAAAGGAAACACTTTGACGTTTGTGGAAATGTGAAAGGATGTAGGAGAATATAACACATTAGATCTGGTAAATAATACATATGGTATTTTTTTGTACCATCATCTTTGAATGAAAGGTCATAATGTATTATTCCAGCCCAGGTGCAATTTTTGCACAGTGTATGTGCAAAGTTTCCGACGGATCCAATGAACCATTGCATTTCTGTTCAAAGTTGTGTGTCAAGATTGCCCAAATGTGCTAAATTTGTTTATTAATAACTTTTCCTGTTTCGAAACTGGGCACTCTCCTCAAACAATAGCATGGTATTCTTTCATTGTAATAGCTACTGTAAATTGGACAGCGCAGTTAGATTAACAAGAATGTAAGCTTTCTGCCAATATCAGATATGTCTATGTCCTGGGAAATGTTCTTGTTACTTACAACCTCATGCTAATCGCATTAGCCTACGTTAGCTCAACCGTCCCGCACGGGACCCACCAATCCTATCACATGACACATTTAGTAATGACAGCATTTGCTTGCCAAACTGTATGTTTAACGCGTGATTGTTTTATGAAATTTGCGGAAGACAAACTGACGACAGCATCAACCATAGACATAAGCTGTAGATGGCAGTTCCCATTAAATTCAAGACTGGCAGCCATTGCTAGGGTACCCATGAGTTTAACAGTAAAATTGCCAGGGTTAGAGGTTCCAAAACCCTTCTATGGATTATATGTCTATGTCCACAATGAAACAAGCTGTTCCGCAGATAGAAGGAGCGATAGGAGTGGGAAAAAGGTGCTTGTGAGTGCATTGATTAGCACACCAAAGACGGAATWAACGATAAGTAATAAAATAAAGACGGTACTTCTAAAAGCCTATTTCACACCACAGCCTGCTGAATGAGCTTTTCTTTCATTTTGAATTTGCCACAAATTAAAATGTGGTACTGACTTACCAATGGATTGATGTTATAGAATTTATCAATGAAGAGTTCGACATGCRCTTGCAGTTACAGTTAGCTTGCAGTTACAGCTAGAGTTAGCTGCTGGCGGACAAGCAATATCCACCATCATAGTTCGGATGAAGCCTGAGCTGGAATGTGAAGCTAACTGAAGTTGGTTAGTTTTAGAAAACCCTTCGTAGATCTAGCATGCTTCGTAGGCTACCCCTCAGCTGTGTCAATATGAGTTAATTGCCTTAGATTGGTTAATTGTGTTTCAAACTCAGAGATGGATCTAGATACAAAAATGGCTTAGACCTTCTAGTGTAAAATGGAGCCTTTTAAATGTAGCTACCTAGACGAGAATTGTTAGTGATGGGGAAACAAAGCTTCCTGAAGCATTGAGGCTTTCCAGCCAATTGTGTCGAAAATAGGTTCATTACYCTAGGCTTTGATCAACAGTGTACGGTAGTGGCACCTGCTGGTCAAAATAATTTAGAACAGACAYTTTTCTTAGATAACATCCCACATGCCGTAGCACTTGTGCAGCGTAGCCTTTTTGTCTTCTACCGAAACCAATACCAAATCAATCAGGTTCAACTAAATGAAGTTTCGGACGTCATTGATCACGTGTTTCTGATAAAGTGATAAAGGCATCGGCACACTGTTCTGAAGTATACTGCTTAGCGAATTCGACGCATGTCTCGGAGCTCCGTATCAAACGTAACATCACTAACCATTGCCCATGTTTAACCCAGAAATTGTTTCAGTTGATCATATAGACCTTGTTAGCCTGATGTAGTGGCCCATAGGTCAGAGGTACTGATCCAAATACTTTGCTTTGGAGTTTGAAATAACTTAGGATCAAGCTTCGCTATGTGATGTCATGCACATRGCTGAGCTAAACTGAATTCTAGGGGTTATGAGACCTGTGTTTAAAATTAGTCCYGTGGGAATCTCTATCAGTCACAATGAGTCATGTTCCACATAAGCTGCTCCCCTCTGTTTTTGTGATTGTATAGTCATTAACAAAAAGCTGTCCTCTCCTTGTTCAGATATAGGCCTACATGCCATAAAATTGTTCCGTGTAATTAAAGTCTGAGTAATAGCTAGTAATTTCAGTGTTGATACAGTTGGGACAACTTGCCCCAGAGATGTTCATGAAGCAGTATTCATTTAAAAACCTCTGGGTCCCAGTTCAGTGCCAATGCTTGTACTTTCTTACACATGCCACAACTTCTTTTCCAACTTCTACTCAGCGCACAGATCATCAACTAGATTCAGCCACAGGGCAATTTTTTCTCTAGCTGATGGTCGGGGGCCGGAACATAATTACAAATAATTTGTAGACTGCAAATGAACCGCAAGAAGTCCAAATAGATATAATGGTTGACTAAAACATAATCATTTCAAACCCTGCTTACATTTGTATCCAATCACATGTCTCTCTATTAAGAGTGGGAATACTTGGGAACAGATTTATTAAATTGAAATCACTTGTTTTTAAAGTATTTTATGTCCAACAATAAAAWATTCTATAAAAAGTAAAAAACTTGGGGGGCTAATAAAACCACAATTCGACCCTCGGGCCGCCAGTTGGGGAACCCGGACATATAGGCCCTAGGTTACAGTTGGTATAATTACACCACCTGCCATGAAGTTTATTAATTTTCAGCCAGTTTGTTAATTGTATCAGTAATTGATCATATCAAATGAGTTTGTGGATTATCCATTCTTCTTTTTCTTGTTTATTTGTCTGAAGATAGTGGTGCTGTTTATTTATTATAAAAGGGGGTATACTGTACTACAAATCAGGATCAGCCTGCTAATTTGCCAGAATATGTTTTWWWTWTTTTTTWWATTAAAGACAGGTTTGAAATRCACATGGTCTACGAAKACAACGGGCTGATTTTTCTTTTAATGTCAAAGAAGAACTTTAAGATTTACATTTTGCAAAAATCGCACATTTCTGGTAATGTTACCGTAGTTGTGTGCTCATTCCACACTGCGGGCAGTAGACTTCAGCAGAACTGTGGGTTTTCTGTTCGTTTTTATGCAATCACACACGTTTACTATCACAACGCATCAAAGTTGTTGGGGCACTAGAAAACATTCCATTTGATGGTTAGTCAACTGTTATCTTGCGGTGAAGTGACCGATTTTTTGGCTGTGTCCGAAGGAAACGGGAGGGTACATTTTAATGGCAGTCCTTGTGTGCTGAAAACTGCATCGGAGGAGGCCGAGGCCAGAAAGGAAGAAGATGGTGGATGGCGAGAAGAAGCAAAGCAAAAATAAGGGCACGATGTTCAAAACCCAAAGTAACATTGCGAAATACAAGCCAAGGACATTATCATTTTGAGATAATTACATGTTACGCTCCTGAAAACCCTGAGCAGTCAACGGATAGTGAACTCTCAGAAATTGAACCTGACAGAAGTGAAGACGAGGAACTTGCGCCAACAGGTGAGGTGAAGACTTCCAAGCCACACCCCAATGATCAGGAAAATACCTGAGATGACTCTGGCCCAGTGGGAGTATGATTCGTGGAGAAACTGAATCCAGGACATTTACATTTTAGTCATTTAGCAGACACTCTTATCCACAGCAATGTACAGTTGCCTGTCCTGGGGTGCCAGGACAGAGAAGAGCTTGGACTGGGCTGAGCGGTAGCTGCCCTCCCATAGGTGTGGGAGTGCCAAGAGACCAGAGGTGGSAGAACGGAGTACTCGGGTTGGGGTGTAAGGTTTGAGCAGACCCTGAAGGTAAGGAGGAGCAGTTCCTCTTGCTGCTCCATGGGCAAGTACCACGGTCTTGTAGTGGATGCGAGCTTCGACTGGAAGCCAATGGAGTGTGCAGAAGAGCGGRGTGACATGGGAGAATTTAGGAAGGTTGAACACCAGGCGGGCTGCAGCATTCTSGATAACTTGCAGRGGTACAGATGTTGTAGAGCATGAACCTGCAGGATCGAGCCACTACTTTGATGGTTTTCAGAGAACGAAAGGGTGTTGTCCAGGGTCACACCAAGGTTCTTTTCGCTCTGGGAGGTGAACACCGTGGAGTTGTCAACCGTGATAGAGAGGCATTTTGGCCAATCTGTTTGTGGTATCAGACTGGGTGAAGAAGGTTATATCAATTCGTCAAAGTATCCAGAAGTGGACTTGTGTTTATTTTGTCTGTGTCTGCTGCCYAGAGGGAGAGGGCCAATGCGTTTCGCGACTCGAGATGAGAGTTGTGTCCTGCTTTGCTCTCGGTAGCAAAGCAAAGCTAAAAGGAGTGATAACTGGGGTGACCTTGCAGCAGTATGTCGGAGGGAGCAGTATGTAAGAGGGAGATTCCGAGGTGTGAGAAGTGTGCAGGAGGGTATGGGACAAGGGAGTGTGACATTTCGGTGAAAAAAGTGGTGTATTTCAATGGTGGTGTGGCCGTGTTGTGARGAAAGTAGAGGATGGTGTGTGAGGGAGCCTGAGAGAATCACTGTGAGTAGTAGGTCAGTACAGAGTGACCCGAACAGTTTGTGCTTTTGTAAGGTTGGCGTTTGCCGTTTATTGATATGGTCATTAGTTGTACTGTGTACATGGTRGTAGCAGCAGCAGATACGTTTTGGGGTCTCAGAGATTGTGAGTGCAGAAGAACTACARGGGGTTTTGAGAGAAGGGGTTCCAGCCTCCCAGGCTGACGGGCTGGTGTAGGATCTGTTAGGGCCAAAGTAGTGGGAAGGGGTGGTGGGGTATGTTGGGGATAATGTAATATATATAGGTTTAGATGGTGGTGTAATTTMCTTTTTTTGCCCATTTTTGTGAATAAATGTGCAATGCACTTTCCGAACTRTGAAAGGCAGCAATACGCAGCAAAKAATCTAGTTGACCAAACTTTGACTAACTACGCTCAGTTACAAATGCAGGTGGCGGGATAATTTTTTTTTGATAAGGATGTGTATGTGGGAGATCCGTTTGGGGCCTTGAAGAAGATTAATCTTGTGCTGGCGAAAGTGGAATCAATCAGAGTGACCAGGAGTGGGCTTGTCAAATCAAATCTAATTGTATTTGTCACATGCGCCGAATACAACAACCTTACAATGAAATGCTTACTTACAAGCCCTTAACCAACAATGCAGTTTTAAATCGTCCTGATTAATTGTGTGTCTAAGGACCAGAGGAAGAAGGCAGTGGGCATCACGAGAGTTGGGCCATCTGAAGTGTCATGCTTCGAACTCTGGATTAGGGCACCTGTTAAGGGAGTCATCTCTGGGGTGCCGGTGGAAATAAAGGAGGAAATCCTTGTGACGAGAATCCATGGTTAGGGCCTGTCGCCTGACCCGCATAGTGAATGGAGGAAAGGAAGAAAGTTTGTCGGTGCTATTGTTTTTTGATAGTGAATACCCCCCTACCCATGTAAAGCTAGAATATAAGAGGTAAGGAGTAAGATCTTTTGTGTCAAAACCACTAAAATGCTAAATTGTTTAAAATGTGTGCAGATGGAAGGAGTATACGGAGAGATCGAARTGAAGAACGGCCATGTTGCAATTGTGGTGGGGATCATGRCCCAGTGTTCATGGAGTGCCCTGTAAGGGTGAAGGAAGTTGAGGTGGCTAAAGGTCAATTGGATCTCCTATGYGGAGGCAATCAAAAGTATTGAGAGAGAACGTGACACTAGTGTTTACGAGATGGTTGTGAATGCATAGTGAATGTTTGTCAACTAAGAAAACCAGACATGCTGTATGTAAAGAAAGTGGATTTTGTGGCGTTCATTGCAACTGTGATAAACTGCAAGGCTCAAGTAGCATGGAAGTCAAAGAAATTGGACATCATTGTGGCTGCGGCGGGAAAGTATCTGGGGCTTCATGAATTCACAGCGGAAGAGTTGCAAGGGTTATTAACAACAGAAGATGTGTCCCCCTCCCAGGCTCCCCCCCACAAAAGTAGTGCACTGGGCCTTTACTAGTCCTGTATTAGCAGACTGATAGAGCATATTGAGTGACTTTCTGGTTGTCAGTATGAGTATTTTTATCCCACACCGTAGGAGGCAGCAATACAACTTTTGGATGTAGTCCGCTGTAAAACCCCAACAAAGAAGAAGATGAACGTGTTGGGTCAAGGAAAGGGAGGGTGAAGGAAGCGAGACGGTGGATGGTGGTTGGAAGAGCGCGGTTGTTTAAAATATTAAAGCGTYGCGGTAGCTATTGATAAAGAAGAACATCAACACAAGGCAGCTGCTTTATAAGTGGGATGCGCTGGCGAGCGCTACATCCCGAGGGGTTCGTGCTGATTGTACGGAGATTGTGACAGCCGATTAAATGGCGTCCCTTGAGAAGGCAAGAACAAGATGTATTTCAGGAGAAGTGCAATATTATCATAAGGAGACGTATACTTGGAATACGGAGGAGGAATGGAGGGAAAAAGAGAGGCAGAGAAGGTCTAAGAGAGGGAGGGAGGAARAGGGCGAGCTTGAGTCGGTTAAAAATTGTGGGAAAAAAGGAGATGGTTTGTTAAAGAAGAATAGTAGAAAGTGTAAGCAGAGTGAACTGAAGACAGGAGGAGAAATGGAAGTGAATGAGGGCGAAGTATCGGAGGTGGTAGGTGTGGTGAAGTTCCCGGAGCCCGAGGGTCGGGATAAAGATGAGTCTGTGACAACAACAAAAATTATTTGACTTTTATTTAACTAGGCAAGTCAGCTAAGAACAAATTCTTATTTAGAATGACGGTCTACTCCATCCAATACCTAACCCGGACAACACTGGGCCAATTTTGCACCGCCCTATGGGACTCCCAATCACAGCCGGTTGTGATTCAGCCTGGAATTGAACCAGGGTCTGTACTGACGCCTCTAGCACTGAGATGAAGTACCTTAGATCGCTGTGCCACTCGGGAGCCCTAGGAGTGARGTTTTTGGAAAAAGTGGACCCTTGCCTTTTGACTGATCCATTTGTGGTTTCAGGGTGTGTGAAAACAGAGTTGGGTGTTGTGGAATCGGCGAGGGTAACCAGAAGTAGTCTTGTGATAATTGTTTGTGTTTCTGCTGATCAGAGGGAGCAGGCCCCCCATGTTAAATGAGTGGGTGCAAGAGATGTGAATTGTTTTGCTCTCAAGAAAAGGGCACCATTGAAAGGAGTGATTACTGGGGTAGCGATAAATGTAAAAGTTGWCCAACTGAAGGGGAAGATTCCCGGTATTTGTGATGCTCGTCGTTTAGTGCGACGCAGACAAGGTGGCATGARTGGTGAAACAGAAGAGTCGTTGTCTGTTCTTTTGAGTTTTGATGTTGAGTGTTTGCCCGACCAAGTGATGTTAGGATATATAAGTTATCATGTACAAGCTTTTGTGCCGGATACATTACGTTGTTACAGGTGTCATGCTTATGGGCATGTGGCAGCAGTGTGTAGGAGGGAGGTTCCTAGGTGTGAGAAGTGTGCAGAAGGGCATGAGACAAAGGAATATGTAGCATTGGGGAAAGTAGTGGTATGTGTTAATTGTAAGGGTACCCATGGGGCTGGGGATCAGAAATGTCCCGTGCGAGAGAGGAAGGTTGAGGTTTCCAGGGTTTGGAGTAGGATGGAAGTTGTCATCGCTGATGCAGTGAAGAGGAAAATTGGTCAAGGCGAAGGGATCTTCAGAGGAGTGGTGTGAGTAGTAGATCTGTACCAGTACAGAGAGATCAACCAACAAGTGATACACAGTACCAGTCAAAAGTTTGGACACACCTACTCATTCAAGGGTTTTTCTTTATTTTTTACTATTTTCTACATTGTAGAATAACAGTGAAGACATCAACACTTTGAAATAACATAAATTGAATCACGTAGTAACCAAAAAAGTGTTAATCAAATCAAAATATATTTATCATTTGAGATTCTTCAAAGTAGCCACCGTTTGCCTTGATGACAGCTTTGCACACTCTTGACATTCTCTCAACCAGCTTCATGAGGTAGTCCCCTGGAATGCATTTCAATTAACAGGTGTGCCTTGTTAAAAGTACATTTGTGGAATTTCTTTCCTTCTTAATGCGTTTGAGCATATCAGTTGTGTTGTGACAWGGTAGGGGTGGCAAACAGAAGATAGCCCTATTTGGTAAAAGGCCAAGTCCATATTATGGCAAGAACAGCTCAAATAAGCAAAGAGAAATGACAGTCCATCATTACTTTAAGACATGAAGGTCAGTCAATTGGGAAAATGTCAATAACTTTGAAGGTTTTTGTGACTGCATTTGAAGAAATTATCAAGCGCTATGATGAAACTGGCTCTCATGAGGACCGCCACAGGAATGGAAGACCCAGAGTTACCTCTGCTGCAGAGAAAAAGTTCATTAGAGTTACAGATACCAGCCTCAGAAATTGCAGCCCAAATAAATGCTTCACAGAGTTCAAGTAACAGACACATCTCAACATCAACTGTTCAGAGGAGACTGCGTGAATCAGGCCTTCATTATCGAATTGCTGCAAAGAAACCACTACTAAAAGACACCAATAATAAGAAGAGACTTGTTTGGGACAGAAAACATGAGTAATGGACATTAGACTGACGGAAATCTGTCCTTTGGTGTGATGAGTGCAAATTTGAGAATTTTGGTTTCAACCGCCGTGTCTTTGTGAGATGCAGAGTAGGTGAACGGATGATCTCTGCATGTGTGGTTACCACCGTGAAGCATGGAGCAGGAGGTGTGGTGGTGCTTTGCTGGTGACACTTGGTGATTTATTTAGAATTCAAGGCACACTTAACCAGCATGGCATGGCTACCACAGCATTCTGCATCGATACGCCATCTTATCTGGTTTGCGCTTAGTGGGACTATCATTTGTTTTTCAACAGGACAATGACCCAACACACCTTCAGGCTGTGTAAGGGCTATTTGACCAAGAAGGAGAGGGATGGAGTGCTGCATCAGATGACCTGGCCTCCACAATCACCCGACCTCAACCCAATTGAGATGGGTTGGGATGAGTTTGACCGCAGAGTGAAGGAAAAGCAGCCAACAAGTGCTCAGCATATGTGGGAACTCCTTCAAGACTGTTGGAAAAGCATTCCACGYGAAGCTGGTGAGAGAATGCCAAGAGTGTGCAAAGCTGTCATCAAGGCAAAGGGTGGCTACTTTGAAGAATCTCAAATATATGTTTAACACTTTTTTGGTTACTACCTGATATGTGTTATTTCATAGTTTGATGTCTTCACTATTATTCTACAATGTAGAAAATAGTAAAAATAAAGGAAAACCCTTTTGACTGGTATTGTATGTTTCAGTAAAATTTGATTTTTAGCATTTATAGCAATGGTTATCATCTGTACTGCAAGGATGGAATATAAGTTGCAGAAAATTGAGTTTGTGGTGGCAGCTGCAGAGTGGTATTTAGGTGTGTGAGCCTTGATGTCAGAAGACTTACAGGGTGTGTTAAGTGGTGGTTTCCCATCCTTTCAGGCTGTTGGCCTGAAGTAGTACTAAATAGATTTAAATAGTGGAGTAGGGTGGTGTTATTTTGTTATTATTATTCCTTTTTGTGAGTGTAGTGTTTGATGGTAGGATATTTCTTTATTCAAGCAAAGTATAAGGGAGTTGTACTCCAGTCTAATAGGTGGCTGTAATGCAACATTTATTGGATGCCAACCGCAGTGAAACATCATCGAAGAAGAAAGCGTCTAGTCTGCTGGAAAACCACACGAAGAAGAAGCAGAAGAATGGGAGTCATTGCACTACAAAATAAATAAAGTCCAGAATCTGGAAATAATTTAAAACAATGCCGGTCATCTATGTACCGCTATAAGCGCAGTTTTTCCATTGGTACATTCTGTATCGTGTTTGTAAAYTGTGGCTATCTTTGCACGGAGTTAACGCTTGTTTTGTGTGATTACGCCGAAGTCTAAGAAGAGGCCTAGCCGGGTGCAGAAGAAGCGGTCCCACTGTCTGAGTTGAGAGAGGTGAGTGTTTTTCCGGTGTTAGCGCTGTTCGCACCATGTCTTGTTTTAATGTGTATCATTGCTAATTTTGAGAAATACATTTCCACACGTTTTGTWACGGAAAATAACCAATCGTCTTCAAGGCTGCATTTACTGGCTAGCTAACGTTAGAAAATGTAGCTAACTAGGCTAAAATGTAAACATGGCTAACTAACGTTAACTAACTAATGACAGCGTTTCTAAACCATCTTGCTAATGGCTGTTATGTCGCTCTTCTTCACAACTGCCTGGCTTATCCTTGTATTGGCCCAATCAACCAGTCAGTCGTGCCATGGTTTGCAATTACTAACTCAGTCAAAGTTGTGTAGTTAGCTAACTAGCCAGTTAGCTGGCTATGCTACACCAATGAGGAAAATAACGACGTTATTGCTCAGTTACATTTAGAACTAGCTAAATAGCTATAACTGTTAGTGATAAATGCTAAATATATCGTGTTAAAAGGCTAACGTTAGCTAACTGACGCCGTTACCGTTAAGTATCTAGTCAGCAGATCCGACCCGTTTGCTTACAGCTGCATTAGGGTCGAACAGACTAATGCCATAATGTCCACAAGATGCACATGCATTCTGMCTTATGTTGTTTTTGCTGGATGTCTAGACCGTGTATTCCGTACTTGATGCAGAACGGTTTGCAGCATGTAAAAGATCATTTTCGACCATAGCTAATAATTACAATGGRTGAAGTTATTTTCCTATCGAYCTACTGGTTTCATAGGCTSGCAGAGCTACAMACAGACGGCGTGCATAAGGGCACATTTASAACAATAWATCTAGTTTGTTTCTATTCTTCTGTCACTCATCTCTAGCAACATCAATAAATTAAACTGGTTGTTCCCAAAGAGAGTACAGATTTTTTTTCAAATCACTAGCTTGCCCTGCATGATGGCATGCRAAATTACACACAGAACAGCTCTGTGCATATTCATTTTGCACGCCATTCTGCTGGCTGGTTTTGTGAAAACTAGCCAACAGGGCACACTACCCAAGTGTAGTAATGTTGAATTGTGTCATTCTTACCAGAGACAAATTTCCAGTCATTCAGCCAGTGTATGTATCTTCTCMTCTCTAACTACACAATAGTCATCATCATTTGGCCTCTGTATGGTTCCATCCCGGCCATGGAACTTTTATGAACKTCTGTTTGTACCACCGCATGGAAATGCAGCGCACKAGTTGAAAATATTGAACACATGCACTACACAGAACGCACCGTAGCCTAATGTGGCATCCCAAACRTAGCTTTGCGGACTGCTTCATTGACACCGAATGACTTCCGCCAGAATGCAAAGAATTTGACGAGTCTGGTGGACATGACGCTTAAGTGAGTGTGTAGATTAAAGACACTGTAGAGCAGGGTTGCCAGGTCTAGCACAAATGTATATCCCAAGGACCCAATAGTGTGCAATTTGGGGTGCACCCCATTGGTTCCTRCATGAACCACCCCTCGCCTCGAGCATGACATCCTCATGCTTGTGACACTTTTGAATGTGGTTCAAAAGGGAAATAAAAGTATAATCAGACTTTTTTTCCCTTCTGCCCCTGCCTCCTGKAGTCCTCCTTGWTAGCTAGCGGGAGCGACATCGGCAGACAGTGTCCTTCGCTYCCGCCTGCCGAAAACCTGCCCTCACCGTCGTTAACAGAACTATGTAAAAACGCTGCCTGACAGGCGTGGGCRAAGGACACTGTCTACAGGTMACTCCYGCWAGCACAGCGGGGGGGAYGCTAGRGCGACACCGTGTGCTAGTTAGCTACCACACGGTGTCACCCCGGCCTACTGTGTACTGGAGAACATTGTGCCTGACAGGCAGGGGCGAAGGACACTGTCTACCGGTTGCCCCCGCCTCCCGCTAGCACAACACATATGTTAGCTAGTTAGGGACACCGTATGCTAGMTAGCATGCTAGTTAACTAGCTAGCACACAGTGTCTCTCCCGCCTGCTGTTATTCTGCCGTTATTATGTGCCAGATGTTGAGACTACAAAGTACAAATTGTTGTAAATGTCCTGTTTGCGGGATTGACTTGTCATTTCAATTGGCATAGGCTACTGACAAAAGTGGGTTTATGATTGTAATTCAACTTTGATGGTTTGCTTAGCTAGATTCAGTTAGACTAGCYCCTGATTGGTCTACATCTTATTTTAGATACAGTAGCCTAGGCAAGATGTAGGTAAGCTGAACGATTTAACAGTTTGCTTAGTTAAAATTCACCGACTTTTATTTAACCTGAATGCCGATTTCGAGAAGTGCTTGTGTTGCCTAATAGCCTGCTGGAATAAGCTACTGAGAATGGGGTCGCAATGACTGAATCAATTATTAATAATATGGAAATTAACTGAATATGCTCGTCAACAACAGTCCGTGTTTATTTTTTTTAACCTGTAGCCTAATCCGACTGTTACATCAATCTAATGCATTCCAACAATAGCTGATCGGCAAGTGCGATAGAGCTGTGACTAGAGGTCGACCGATTATGGAGGACAAAAAAAGCAGATACCGATTAATCGGACGATTTATTAAAAAAATATTTATCATACACACACACACATTTTTGTAATAATGACAATTGCAACAATACTGAATGAACAATGAACACTTTTTAAAAAACTTAATATAATACATAAATACGCACACAGCTCTGAAGTGACAATGATACTGAAGAGTCTGCTTAGGAGACATACTCTCAACTGTTTGAATAAAAATAGAGTTTAAGTTACCTGTGATGAATGTTGGAAACAACTTTAATTTCTATATGCAGGAAATCCTATTTTAATATTGGGCATGGTAAGAATTGACAACCAAAGTGCGAGTCATAATTCCCATGACACCTTCTAGCAAAATCTGAAAGGCGGTTCCTTCATTTATTCCATAGGATATTTTTAGATTCACTTAAAATAAGGTCTGTGTTTCGTGTAGGCTTACATCACCGTGCCAATTTTATAACTGTGTAGATATCCATAGGACAAGGTAACTCTGATCAATATTGGCTAAATATAAGCGAAGATCATTTTTTTTGTAGAGTGGATTTATGAAAAATATGTTGACAAACGTTACCTTATCCTAGTGAGATTTACACGGGTATCAAAACGTCGAGGCGGTTTAAGCCTGCACGAAACACAGACCTTATTTGAAGTAGATCAAGACATTCTCTTATGAAGACATGAACGGTAAAATAACGAAGGAACTCCTTTCAAATTCAACCGCAAGTTATTACAGGAATTATAACGCGTCGACTATTTCTCTCTAAACCATATACCTTTGACTAATCCGGAAACTATCACCTCGAAAACAAAACGTTTATTCCGTTCCGTATTTTATCTAACGGGTGGCATCCATGAGTCTAAATATTCCTGTTACATTGCACAACCTTCAATGTTGTCATAATTACGCAAAATTCTGGCAAATTAGTTCGCAAAGAGCCAGGCGGCCCAAACTGTTGCATATACCCTGACTCTGCGTGCAATGAACGCAAGAGAAATGACACAATTTCACCTGGTTAATATTGCCTGCTAACCTGGATGTTTTTTAGCTAAATATGCAGGTTTAAAAATATATACTTGTGTATTGATTTTAAGAAAGGCATTGATGTTTATGGTTAAGTACACATTGGAGCAATGACAGTCATTGATTGATTGTTTTTTATAAGATAAGTTTAATGCTAGCTAGCAACTTACCTTAGCTTACTGCATTCGCTAACAGGCAGGCTCCTCGTGGAGTGCAATGTAATCAGGTGTTAGAGCATTGGACTAGTTAACTGTTAGGTTGCAAGATKGGATCCCCCGAGCTGACAAGGTTAAAAATCTGTCGTTCTGCAGAAGCAAAACGTTTCTAGGCCGTCATTGAAAATAAGAATGTGTTCTTAACTGACTTGCCTAGTTAAATAAAGATTAAATAAAGGTGTAAAAAAAATTATAATAATGACAAATCGGCGCCCAAAAATACCGATTTCCGATTGTTATGAAAACTTGAAATCGGCCCCGATTTAATAGGCCATTCCGATTAATCGGTCGACCTCTAGCTGTGACCATGGTCACAATTGATAACTTCCAATTTAATTAACTAAACATGGCAATTCATAATTGCATGATAACACAAGGCTACAATAAACTGAAGTTATAGGCTATTTATTAAATCAGTTTGGCAGCCCCAGGTAGGCTACACAAGTGGCACACATTGATTTACAATGACTCCGGTGATATCGTCATTTCAACATATTTATTGTATCAAATGGTAGACTACAGTAGCCTACGATGGCATAGAAATTAATAGGCTACTTGATCGCCAACAGATGCAAATGTGTCATTGTCCAAATGTTAATGTCAGTTTCATTGTGGATTTTAACCCCCAATAAGAGAAGCACGTGAGGGAGTTCCATAACTTCCATAAAACCCTTCGCTTGACACAGTTTTTCATAAGCAAAGTTGACATTAGAATGCAGTTCAAAATTCGTTCAGAAGTGGTTATCTAATGCGTTCTAGTGCGCCTAAGTCATTTTCCAGTGCTTTGTCACCTTTCTTTCTTGGTGTGCATCCGTTCTAGGACGTTATGTTTTATGGAAAAAGGGTTGGAAATAGGTCCCTGCTATCCATGATCCTTGGGATGTCCCGATATCATTTTAAGTTGACATTTTAAAATGGTTAAGGTAGAGGTTAGGGTAGAGGTTGACCGACTATGATTTTTCACCGCCGATACCGATTATTGGAGGATCAAAAAAAGCCAATACCAATTAATTAGCCGATTTTATTTATTTGTAATAATGACAATTACAACAATACTGAATGAACACTTTTATTTTAACTTAATATAATACATCAATAAAATCAATTTAGCCTCAAATAAGTAATGAAACATGTTCAATTTGGTTTAAATAATGCAAAAACAAAGTGTTGGAGAAGAAAGTAAAAGTGCAATATGTGCCATGTAAGAAAGCTAACGTTTAAGTTCCTTGCTCAGAACATGAGAACATATGAAAGCTGGTGGTTCCTTTTAACATGAGTCTTCAATATTCTCAGGTAAGAAGTTTTAGGTTGTAGTTATTATAAGACTATTATAGGCACTTTAGTATTGCCAGTGTAACAGTATAGCTTCCGTCCCTCTCCTCGCCCCTACCTGGGCTCGAACCAGGAACACATCGACAACAGCCACCCTCGAAGCATCGTTACCCATCGCTCCACAAAAGCCGCGGCCCTAGCAGAGCAAGGGGAACAACTACTTCAAGGTCTCAGAGCGAGTGACGTCACCGCGCTAACTAGCTAGCCATTTCACATCGGTTACACCAGCCTAATCTCGGGAGTTGATAGGCTTGAAGTCATAAACAGCTCAATACTTGAAGCACAGCGAAGAGCTGCTGATCACCCGACTCAGCTGCCCGCACAACTGCTTCTCTCAACACCACACCCCTTGCCCCCCCCCTCCCCCCCGAAATGTTTTGCGGTCCCCCTCCACAACTTCCACCACTCGTACACCCACAATCCATACCCTACGCCACCCCCACCCGACAAATCGTAGAGTTATAAAATTGGGTTTCCCCCCCTCGCCGCCCCTCCCCCTTCCCTCTCTCCCCCACAACCCTCCCTCCCCACCTCACACCCCTCGCCCACCCGGCGCGTGCTTCCGTTCCACCCCACCCATCAACCCACAACCCCATCTCTCTCCTCGGCCTCTCCCTGACTACTCACCAGCGCCCCCTCTCCCTTTAAAGTGCGACCAATTTGGTTGATTATGCAACAAAATATTTTGCTGTGCGACTCAGGATTTTTATTTGGAGCACTGTGCGACTAGGAAAATATCTCCCAGTACTGATATGGCTTTCGCTTGTACTGTATGTTCTAGAAAAAAAAAAGTAAGTGCTTATCTTAATGACGTCATAGTTTCACCATTTACTAGAGTGAAAATTGGCTTGCTTTAAAAAAATCTTAACCATGCCTGGCTTTTCTAACAACGACTTGTGTGTCGTTAACCGTTTGTTTACACTTTGATCACGTTACCTCATTGGCTAGCTAGCTGGCAACCCCTGGTAACCTACCAGATATCCAAACACTTTTGAGGGCACAAAAAGAAAATAGAAAGGATAGCTTCTTCAGGAGATCAATGATCATAGCAATGAATGCGAAGACAGATCTCTTGCATGTCGTCACCACAAACCTGACGTTTTAAAGAGACTGTAACAATTTAAATGTATGCATCGCAATAGGAAAATTGTTGCTTTTTTTAAATGTATTATTTTATTATTTTTATTACACAATGGACACCAAATTTTCCCACAATGACTTTGTAATTTCAATGACAGGTATCGTATCAACATTTTAGATTTTATAATAAACAAATGTCTTACAGTTTTACATATTAGTTTCTAGGGCACAATGTGCTTCAGAAGTAAGCTAGAATTCCTATAGTTCCCAATAAATACTGAGCGTTACCAAACATTAAGAAACACCTACCTAATATTGAGTTGTCCCCACCTCAGAACAGCCTCAATTTGTCGGGCATGACCTCACAAGTGTCAAAAGCGTTCCAACAGGAATGCTGCGCCAATGTTGAATCCAATGTTCACACAGTGTCAAATTGTCTGGAGTCCTTTGGATGGTTGGACCATTCATGATACACAGAGGAAAACTGTTGAGCATGAAAAAACCCCTGCATCGTGGAGTTCTTGACACAAACCAGTGCGCCTCGCACTACTACCATTCCCTGTTCAAGGGCAACTTAAATAATTTAGTTTACCCATTCACCCCCCTGAATGCGCGCACCACCACACTTGTCTCAAGGCTTCAAAAATCTTTGAACCGTCTCCTCCCCTTCATCTTGCACCAGATTTTAAGTGGATTTAGGGATCATAGATTTCACCTGTCAGTCTGTCATGGAAAGCAGCAGGTGTCCTTCAGTTTTGTATACTCGGTGCAGGCTGTATCTTAATCAATAAAAGAAAATCATATTTTCTGGTGCGCCTGAATTTCATGTTCTCCTGCTCCTAACATTTTTTAAATTTGGAGCACCTGTGCTACCAAATAAGATTCATTTAGAGCCCTGGGTATATAGTGAATGTGCCCACTCCGGTCCTGGCACGTGTGCTCTAGCCACCACAGCTCACCGATACTGTGCGGGTAATAGCCGACATGATGATTATTATTTGTCAAACGTGCATCGATCGTCATGTCACCAGAATTAGTCCCTTGATATTTATTGGAAGGATAATCAAGGTCATCACCGTGCACGTTCCACCCACCCGTGAAGGTTCATTCATAACTTATTTCACACCTGATAGACAACTCGCATGCTTTTCCCGAGCGTATGGGAGGACCACACAACATACATGCCTGCCTCAGACTTTTTCCATATTTTGTTTAGTTCAGCCTGAATTTATAATTGATTAAATAATTACATTTTGGTCACTAGGACTACACACAATACCCCCATAAATGTCAAGGTGGACCAATTATGTTTTTAAAAATGTTTACAAATTCATAAAGAAATGTATGCTGAAATGTTTTGAGTCTAAGTTGCCTCTTGTTATGGCAACGCCTAAATAAGTAGAGTAAACATTGCTTTAATAAAGTCCCTCATACCTCTGCATGGACTCACTCTGTGTGCAATAATGGTGTTTACATGGATTTTTGAATGGCTACCTCATCTCTCTGTACCCCACACACAATTACGTCGAATAGGAATTTCAAACAGAATTCACCACAAAGACCAGGGAGGTTTTCCAAGCCGGGGATGCTTGTAATCATTAAGGACCGGGGATTTTCTCAGGATAAACAAAAAACATAAGGAGCTAAGCACAGGGCAAAATCCTAGAGGACACCTCTTGGTTTAGTCTGTTTTCCACCAGACAACTGGGAGATTAATTCACCCTTCCAGGAAACAATAACCGTCTAAAACAAGGCCCAAATCTATACTGAGCATGCTCTCACCAAGAAGACAGTGAATGTTCCTGAGGCCGAGTCTAGTTATTGAACTTGTAGGGGTAAACCTGAACATGGATGTCTAGCAATATCAGTTTTACTGACAAATCTTGCTGTTTCCATCAGCCTGTGTGAAACAAACATAATTATCCGACATGTACTATACTTTAATTAAAAAGTTGGATGGAACCTGTCTTCTGTTTCCACAGGTGCTCGTAACAATAGTGTGTGTGTATACAGTAGGTATAGAACAAACCTGCCCCTCTCTCTTGTAATTTTCACTTTATTATTTGCATTTCCTTTTATTATGGAAGGAAGACACTGTGTCTGTGATAATGGTGATGATAGCTGTGGCTGTGTGGATGTTTCTGGACAAGATAAAGTGATGGGCTCCCTTGTCGGGCTTTTAGTCTCTGCTGCCCAGCTTCTGTGTCACCTTATCTCGTCTCTATCTGTCCCGACGCGCTCCACTAAAGATTAAATCAGGCTTTACTGCGACGCCATCGTCTCAATAGGCCCTGTACCCCCTTTCAATTAGAATTAGCCATTACTGAATTAGAAATACACCAAACCAAAACAGCTGGTGTCTGAACAACATCTGGAAACAGTAATTTATAAAATAATGCTGTCTTATATGCCCTTTGTTAACACCCTTGCTCTTTTTGTCTCTTTTGTGCTCACAGGCAAGCAAACATTGTTCAATGAGGGTGCAGACAAAGAGTACGCCGCAGTCCTTGTTCAAAATTACTCACAGGAGTAACCAGAAGCCTATTGACCTCCAGTCCTACTCGTTTCAAAGACTGTGCCCAAGGACCCAATACTGTGGAATGGAGCCTAATAAGCGACCCAGGAGTTGTCTCACCTCCCCCCTAGCATGGATCCTCTCCAGGTAAAAGCTACCCTGACAGCCACCCAGGTTTAGTGGGACTCAACAGTCTCATCTTCCAAGGCACCTGGGCTTCTCACTCAGGTGGGGATAAAAGTGCTGAACACCGAGTCTCCCGGCCGAGCTGCCCGTTGTTCGACAA
>NC_036858.1:41300771-41411897 GCF_002910315.2 Salvelinus sp. IW2-2015
GTGAGTGAGAGGAGACAGAGCAGCACACGCATGATAGCTTTTTACCAGTTGTCGGTAGGTAGACTATTTAGCATTTCTCATCGGCTCTGCTGTGCCTTAATCTACACTGGAAGGCGCTTCCGACCCTAGTGCAGTTGTATGCAAGCGGGTCGGATCTGTTGGCTAGCTAAATGCAGTATGTGACCCCCTCCAGTTTATTAACTATCTGTAGGTATGCTAATTGTCTGATCACAAATAGGGAAAAACATAAAACCTATTTTGCCTGTAGGCCTACACACCCTCCACCAGCTTTGTGTGAGATAAATATTGATAAACTAATATTGTTTTCTGGTGTTACAGAGAATATGTAACATACATCACCATGACATCCAGATTTGGTAAAACCTACAGCCGTAAGGGAGGGGAGGCAAACTCCAAATTTGAAGAGGTCTTCTCCAACAAGGCCACACTGAGCACCAAATGGGGAGAGACCACTTACAAGGCCCAACTGGGCTCTAAGCGGCCCACTCTGAAGCCTGAAGTAGTCGAGTTACTCAAGAGGCCCCGGATTGAGGATGATGACAGCTCAGAAGATCCTTTTGGTTTTGACAGCGACGATGAGTCCAAGCCTGTCACCTCCCTCAGTGTGCTCCAGTCTAAACCGGCTGAGGGAGAGGCCAGTAAACTGCCTTCTGCTACAGTCACAGTACCAGTGGATACCAGTAGGAACTCCAACAGCACATCTACAGGTAAGAACTGGATGGCAGATAACTCTGACTGTTGGCCATAAACATGTTGGATATGTTTTCATTAGAGAGGATGCTCTCGGAAGTTTAGAATGAGATGTTGTGTGCACTTTGTCACTAGCTAGATTTCCATCCAATTAGCAACAGAGTTTCCTGAGAACATTCTGAAATCTGAATTAAAAACAATATGTGGCTTTTCCAGAGATGTTTCCATCAAATTGAGTTGTTGTGGATAAAAGGCTGTGCTTGATGCCGTAGTGCACATAAAAATAAGTTGCGGTTAAATTCCCATGTACCAAATATATAAAATCCAAGTTAAATGGGTTTCCATCGCTTTTTAAACTATACTGAGGGGTTTTGTTACAAAACATTTTTGCTTTATATACAGGGCTCTAAAGTGCGACCAATTTGGTTGATTATGCAACAAAATATTTTGCTGTGCGATCAGGAGTTTTATTTWGGGAGCACTGTGCGACTAGGAAAAATATCTCCCAGTACTGATRAGGCTTYGCTGTACTGTTGTTTCTAGAAAAAAAAGTAAGTGCTTATTTAATAGCGTCATGTTTGCACCATTACTAGAGTGAAAATTGCTTGCTTTAAAAAAATCTTAACCATGTCGTGGGCTGTTCTAAAACGACTTGTGTGTCGTTAACYGTTTGTTTACACTTTGATCACGTTACCTCATTGGCTAGCTAGCTGGCAACCTGGTAACCTTACCAGTATATCCAAACATTTGGGGGCACAAAAAGAAAATAGAAAGGATAGCTTCTTCAGGAGATCAATGATCATAGCAATGAATGAATGACAGATCTCTTGCATGTCGTCACCACAAACCTGACGTTTTTAAAGAGACTGTACAATTTTAAATGTAGTGCATCGCAATAGGAAAATGTTGCTTTTTTAAATGTATTTATTTTTTTATTTTTTATTATTACACAATGTGGACACCAAATTTTCCACAAAGGACTTTGTAATTTCAATGACAGGTATTCGTATCAACATTTTAGATTTTATAATAAACAAATGTCTTTTACAGTGTTACATATTAGTTTCTAGGGCACATGTGCTTCAGAAGTAGCTAGAATTCATATAGTCCCAATAAATACTGAGTTTACCAAACATTAGAAACACCTACCTAATATTGAGTTGTCCCCACCTCAGAACAGCCTCAATTTGTCGGGGCATGGACTCTACAAGGTGTCAAAAGCGTTCCACAGYGATGCTGGCCAATGTTGAATCCAATGTTTCACACAGTGGTCAAATTGTCTGGATGTCCTTTGGATGGTGGACCATTCATGATACACAGAGGAAACTGTTGAGCATGAAAAACCCTGCATCGTGGMAGTTCTTGACACAAACCAGTGCGCCTGGCACCTACTACCATTCCCTGTTCAAGGGCACTTAAATATTTAGTTTTACCCATTCACCCCCTGAATGGCGCACACACACACTTGTCTCAAGGCTTMAAAATCTTTGAACCGGTCTCCTCCCCTTCATCTGCACWGATTTTAAGTGGATTTAGGGGATCATAGATTTCACCTGGTCAGTCTGTCATGGAAAGAGCAGGTGTCCTTCATGTTTTGTATACTCGGTGCAGGCTGTATCTTAATCAATAAAAGAAAATCATATTTTCTGGTGCGCCTGAATTTCATGTTCTCCTGCTCCTAACATTTTTAATTTGGGAGCACCTGTGCTACCAAATAGATTCATTTAGAGCCCTGGGTATATAGTGAATGTGCCCACTCCGGTCCTGGCACGTGTGCTCTAGCCAACAGCTCACCGATACTGTGCGGGTATAGCCGACATGATGAGATTATTATTTGTCAAACTGCATCGATCGTCATGTCACCAGAATTAGTCCCTTGATATTTATTGGAAAGGATAATCAAGGTCATCACCGTGCACGTTCACCACCCTGTGAAGTTCATCATAACTTATTTCACCTGTAGCCTAATAAACTGCATGCTTTTTCCCGAGTCGTAGTGGGAGGACCACACAACATACAGTGCCTTCAGACTTTTTCCATATTTTTGTTGTTACAGCCTGAATTTATAATTGATTGAAATAATTACATTTTGTGTCACTGGACTACACACAATACCCCATAATGTCAAGGTGGAATTATGTTTTTAAAAATGTTTACAAATTCATAAAGAAATGTATGCTGAAATGTTTTGAGTCTAAGTTGAGTCTTTGTTATGGCAAGCCTAAATAAGTTAGAGTAAACATTTGCTTAATAAGTCTCATACGTTGCATGGACTCACTCTGTGTGCAATAATGGTGTTTAACATGATTTTTGAATGGCTACCTCATCTCTGTACCCCACACACAATTATCGGTCGAATAGTGAATTTCAAACAGATTCAACCACAAAGACCAGGGAGGTTTTCCAATGCGGGTATGCTTGTAATCATTAAGGACCGGGGAGTTTTTCAGGATAAAAAAGAAACATAAGGAGCTAAGCACAGGCAAAATCCTAGAGGACATCTTGGGTTTAGTCTGTTTTCCACCAGACACTGGGAGATTAATTCACCTTTCAGAAGGACAATAACCTTCTAAAACAAGGCCAAATCTATACTGGAGATGCTCACCAAGAAGACAGTGAATGTTCCTGAGTGGCCGAGTTAGTTTTGACTTGTAGGGTAAGACCTGAACATGGATGTCTAGCAATGATCAGTTTACTGACAAATCTGGTGTTTCCATCAGGCCTGTTGTGAAGAAAACATAATTATCCGACATGTACTATACTTTAATTAAAAGGTTGGATGGAAACCTGGTCTTGTTTCCACAGGTGCTTGTAAAATAGTGTGTGTGTATACAGTAGGTATAGAACACCTGCCTGTCTCTTGTATTTCACTTTATTTATTGCATTTTCTTTTATTATGGAAGGAAGACACTGTGTGTCTGTGATAATGGTGATGATAGCTGTGGTGTGTGGATGTTTCTGGAGAAGATAAAGTGATGGGCTCCCTTGTGGGCTTTTAGTCTCTGCTGCCAGCTTCTGTGTCAGCTTATCTCGTCTCTATCTGTCCCTGACGGCTCACTAAAGATAAATCAGGCTTTACTGCGACGCCATCGTCTCAATAGGCCTGTACCCCTTTCATTTAGAATTAGATTACTGATTAGAAATTACACAAACCAAACAGCTGTGTTGAACAACATCTGAAACAGTAATTTATAATATAATGCTTGTCTTATAATGCTTCCTTTTTGTTAACATGCTCTTTTTGTCTCTTTTGTGCTCACAGGCAAGCAAACATTGTTCAATGAGGGTGCAGAAAAGAGTAGCGAGTCCTTGTTCAGAAATACATCACAGAGTAACCAGAAGCCTATTGCTCAGTCCTCTGTTTCAAAGACTGTGCCCAAGGACCCATATGTGGAATGGAGCCTAATAGGAACCCAGGAGTTGTCTACCTCCTCCCCTAGCATGGATCCTCTCCAGGAAAAAGACTCGGCTGAGGCACCAGGGTTTAGTGGGGACTCACAGTCCTCATCTTCCAAGGATGGGCTCTCCTCAGGTGGGATGAAAAGTGCTGAACACGAGTCTCCGGCCGAGCTGGTTGTTGACAACATCCCTCCCTCCCCATTCCTCCTCAGGCCGTCCAATACTAGGAAATACATCCGGCCCAAGCCAAACAAGGCCTCCGATGTTCCAGATGCTTCTGCTACTAGCGACAGCAAACTGCCCGTAGCCGCCAGCAGTCCGGCTGCACTGATTCACAAAAGTGTGTCCACTGCCAGCAGTTGCGTTGGCACTAATGCTATCACAACAGTGGCCAAACCGGCGACTAAACCTGCTGGCAGGGGTCGGGTACGGGACTATACGGTGCTGCACCCATCCTGCCTGTCGGTGTGTAACGTCACCATCCAGGACTCCATAGAGCGCAGCATGGACGAGCTCATCACCAGCGCACCCCCCGCTGACCTGGGGGAGGCGGGACGGCTGAGGAAGAAGGCAGACATACCTCCAGCCAAACCCACCAGGTAAACGACTCCACTGGCTGTGGCTCAGACAGTACACTCAAGACTCTTGCCTGAGTTGCCTCCCACTGGTCCTTCATGACATGCTTGATACTGCTTAATATTGTACAACTGTATATTTACAGGTAAGCGCATAACGTCCCTTCTTATACCCACTCAGCTCACCCTCATATGTGGTTTACCAAATGTTTCCACTACACCTAAACCTAGGTGAATCTGTTTTCTCGATTTAAGCACCTCTTCTGTTTTAAGAAGACACTCAGCTGCTGATTTGAAATGAATCGATTCTCCTCTTGTAACCGTCAGGTCCCGAACCACCCAGAGTAAGACCAAGAAGGAGACCAAGCTGGAGTTCTTTGGCTTCGAGGACAAAGGTGACCAGGAGGGGGAGGAGGGAGCGGACCACACTGCCGGCGGAAGCAGCAGCTACAAGATCAAGTACTTTGGCTTTGACGACCCCAGTGAGAGCGACAGTGATGAAGAGGAGGGCTCCCAGGCCAAAGAGAAGAGGAAGGCCAAGAAGGCTGCAGCAGCTGCAATGGCAGCTATTGTGGACAGCCCCCAGCCCAGCGACTCTCAGGACAGCAGCAGCAGTACAGGTGACATATACTGTTGATGTTTGTCTAAAGGCAATAAAGAGGTTAGCTCTATGAAAAACACAGATGATTTGATAAGCTATATCATATACAGTCAAAATAGGATGCGTTACTTAGTCAGTTTTCCTACAACATGTAACAGGATTTCTATTGTACATGTATTTCCAACATGTTGATTCCACCTTATTGTGCTGTTTCCCCCCTCTCAGATATTCTGGAGTTTTCTGATGACTCGATCCCTGGTGGGTCTGAAGGGCAGAAGGGTCGCTCAGGAAAACACGGGGACAAATCCATGGAGGTTGGCAGGAAAATCTTCAGTGGGCCCAAAAAGGTGAGGGACCTATGAAGTCTGATTTTTGAATGTGTGTGAGATGGAGAGTGTGTATGGAAAGAGCTGTTTGATTCACAGTGTATTTGTAGCGGTGCTCATGAGGTAACCCAGTTAGAATTGCTGTCACTAAGGGGAGTACATGTTCAATAATGTTTCAAGCAGTCACGGGTGAGCAGTGGGAGAACGTTCCCAATAAAGGGATTTTTGTGCTGTGATATTGTTATTGATTCCTTCTGCTTTGCGTCTCTGGATATAGAACACTGCTTTTTTTGCAAGGCAAATGAATGGGATAGGCCTAATTACATGAATCTTCAGAAACATCACAAGAACCTCTCGCCTTAACTCAAGCGCAAAGTCACACTATTGTCATAGCACACATGTCTAGACTGACCACGAGTGATTTAAGCTTTGAAAGAGGACCACTAGCTTGTTTTAATTCCAATAATAAGTATTAACTGCACCCCCCACAGTAGCGGAGTTATTCAGGAACTGTTTATTCGGCACTGTTAAGGAAGAGCTTCAAGTAAGCTTTTCACTACTGTTTACACCTGCTGTATTCTGTGCCTGTGACGAATAAACTTTGATTTGAAGATCCTTTACTCTTGGGCCGAGATTCAAACCAACTGAGATTAATGGCCTGCACACTGCTATAGACTTTAAAAGGCTGTTTCTCTGATTCACTGTAAATGCTACAGATATCATCTCAAGCATCAATCTCCTTTAAAAGTAAATCGCAGTTCACAAAGGTCGTTTATCTGCGTTTGTTTGAATCCTGGCCTTTAAGACTGTATAGCTAAAAAACAGAAGTTCTACGTCTTTCCATTCCATTTATAACTTTGTCAATGGTTTTGGCACAAACACACACAAACACAGTAAATGTGTCCACTCTGGTCTTGGCAGTGCGCTCTAGCCAACAGCTCGCAGATGCAATGCAGAGATGGGCTACAGTTGAAGTCGGGAGTTTACATACACTTAGGATGGAGTCATTAAAACTCGTTTTTCAACCACTCCACAAATTTCTTGTTAACAAACTATAGTTTTGGCAAGTCGGTTAGGACATCTACTTTGTGCATGACAAGTCATTTTTTCAACAACTGTTTAAAGACAGGTTATTTCACTTATCATTCACTGTATCACAATTCCAGTGGGTCAGAAGTTTACATACACTAAGTTGACTGTGCCTTTAAACAGCTTGGAAAATTCCAGAAAATGATGTCATGGCTTTAGAAGCTTCTGATAGGCTGATTGACATCATTTGTGTCAATTGGAGGTGTACCGGTGGATGTATTTCAAGGACTACCTTCAAACTCAGTGCCTCTTTGCTTGACATCATGGGAAAATCACAAGAAATCAGCCAAGACCTCAGAAAAAGAATTGTAGACCTCCAGAAGTCTGGTTCATCCTTGGGAGCAATTTCCAAATGCCTGAAGGTACCACGTTCATCTGTACAAACAATAGTATGCAAGTATAAACATCATGGGACCACGCAGCCATCATACCGCTCAGGAAGGAGACGCGTTCTGTCTCCTAGAGATGAACGTACTTTTGTGCGAAAAGTGCAAATCAATCCCAGAACAACAGCAAAGGACCTTGTGAAGATGCTGGAGGAAACAGGTATAAAAGTATCTATATCCACAGTAAAAACGAGTCCTATATTGACATAACCTGAAAGTCCACTCAGCAAGGAAGAAGCCACTGCTCCCAAACCGCCATAAAAAAAAAACAGACTACGGTTAGCATCTGCATATGGGGACAAAGATTGTACTTTTTGGAGAAATGTCCTCTGGTCTGATGAAACAAAAATATAACTGTTTGGCCATATTGACCATCGTTATGTTTGGAGGAAAAAGGGGGATGCTTGCAAGCCGAAGAACACCATCCCAACCGTGAAGCACGGGGGTGGCAGCATCATGTTGTGGGGGTGCTTTGCTGCAGGAGGGACTGGTGCGCTTCACAAAATAGATGGCATCATGAGGCAAGAAAATTATGTGGATATATTGAAGCAACATCTCAAGACATCAGTCAGGAAGTTGCAAATGGGTCTTCCAAATGGACAATGACCCCAAGCATACTTCCAAAGTTGTGGCAAAACAGCCTAAGGACAACAAAGTCAAGGTATTGGAGTGGCCATCACCAAGCACCAACTTCAATCCCATAGAAAATTTGTTGGCAGGACTGAAAAGCGTGTGTGAGCAAGGAGGCCTACAAACCTGACTCAGTTACACCAGCTCTGTCAGGAGGAATGGGCCAAAATTCACCCAACTTATTGTGGAAGGGTACCAAATACTAATTGAGTGGATGTAAACTTCTGACCCACTGGGAATATGATGAAAGAAGTAAAAGATGAAATAAATCATTCTCTACTATTATTCTGACATTTTACATTCTTAAAATAAAGCGGTGATCATAACCGACCTAAGACAGGGAATTTTTACAATGATTAAATGTCAGGAATTGTAAAAAAAAAAAAAAAAAACGGAGTTTAAATGTATTTGGCTAAGGTGTATTTAAACTTCCGACTTCAACTGTACATGATGAGACTATGGATCAGAGCGCAATCATTTTATTTGTCATTTGGCAGCCAAGCACCGATAATCATGTCACCAGCATACAAATTAAGACTTTTATACATAATTATATTTCTGGGAAATGAGCAGAAAGTTCATTGCTCACCACCCTGTTAAGTTCAACATCCATTTATTTGATATGTAGCCTAAATAATAAACTGTGCATGCTTTTCCATGTCCTAGTGGACTGCACAACATAGTGACTGCAGTTTACTTCGACGTTAGGGTTGTTCTAGGGCTGGGTCGATACCAGTATCGCAATATTTTTTCCCATGGAAACTATTTGGTTCTTTAAAAACCTGCTGTATGTAAAATATTGTGCTATAGTTTGGAAAATAAATAAATAAATGTGACTCTGAATGACCACAGATGTTTGTTTGAAACATTAGGGCTGTTTTCGCAAAAAAGTTAAATCTGCTTCATGTTTTGTTTCCTTGCCACGATGCTAACGAGTATCGCAATACTGGTATTGTCCCGACCCTATGTTATTCTATCAAGAATTGCTCAAAAAAAGCATTTCCAATGCCATTTGTCACTATCTATTTAACAGACAAAATATTATCCACCCCTGTGTAGTGTATTTTGTTTTGTCGACATTTGGAAAGTTTACAGATATTTGCTGTTTCCATCAGGCCTGTCATGAGTTTCTGACATGTACTTACATTGTTGGATGGAAGCATGGTTTATGGGTTATATAATCATAACATCCTCTCAATATAGGCCATTCATATTCAGGACATGCTCTGGACTACTTAAAAAATGAATGGTTTTTCATTAGAATGCAATGTTAGAACATACTGAAAGGTGTACCTATGAAATTAAGATACTTTTATGTCTAAATTATCTCTGATTTTGTATTCCTTCCGTCACCAACTGACCACTATCAGATCTAATGGTTTGATAATGACGAAGTGAGCCTCCTCAGACCTGGATAGGCTAGAATGATAAGATAGGATGAACATAAATGTCTCAGAATGGAAATGTAGGGGATTAATGTATTTATTTTGGAAGTAGTCTAGTTTCTGGTAAATGTTAAAAGAAGTGACCTAGGTCTAGTTGACCATATTGTCCTGGAGTCTGATTCTGAAAGCAACTTGTTGATGAAACAAGCCATGAAGGGTCATAAGTGTAGACGATATGAAGTTGCGTTCAGCAGTCTCCACCATTTTGCTCGTATGGTGATTATGATGCTAATAATAACACGTCAGATGTGTCTATTACTCACTGTTCCCAAAACTGAGGACACAGGTCAAGGTATGTCTTGGTTTTAGGCATTCATGTTGAATCATATCCACTGCTACTGAAACCTCTGTCATCAATTCTACTGCTACTGTACTTACCCTGGATCTGTTGTTGCTTTTGTTGTGTGCAGTCCCCTGCTAAAGCTGTGTACAATGCCCGCCACTGGAACCAGCCTGAGCCTGAAGAGATGCCCCTGCCACCCCTGGCCCGTGCACACACTGCTCCGGTGAGAACTACTCTAGGACACTAGCAAGGCTCTGCCTAACACTGGTCGCACACACATTATCTCTCTCTCCCTCTCTCTATTGAATTTGCCATCTCTAGCACGAAGATAACCATGTGTTGTCTAACAATGTGTTGTCCTAGAATAATGCATTGAACTAGGGCTGCACGATATTGGAAGGTAATTACATTTGTACTTGCAATTTTATATCAAAACAGCTTGGGTTAGCTGAAATAGAATGGTCATTCAAATTGTGTGGTTGGACAAGTGTGCACATGGAATGCTGTTTTTGTTTGGCATTACAACAAATTAAAAAACTAATGGAGGAGATGGTTGTAACCATAGAGATCACAATGTCTCACAACGGATGTAGTTCCGCGTGGAGAAAGTTGCATTCTGTGCATGGTTCTCTGTATGGTTGTGCTCTGTATTTACAAATCAGTAATCACGTAGGTAAGGAGCCGGCAAAATCGACTTTGACAATGGTTTATGTTATTGCAATGTTGCAGTGCTATTTCATGGTGTAATCTTGAAATTATCCAGCAGATGATGGGGATTTTTTATTTATTGAACCTTTATTTAACTAGGCAAGTCAGTTAAGAACAAATTCTTATTTTACAATGACTGCCAACCTCGGCCAAACCCTAACCCAGACGACGCAGGGTCAATTGTGCACCGCCCTATGGGACTCCAATCACATCGAACCAGGGTCTGTTGTGACGCCTCAAGCACTGCAATGCAGTGCCTAGACCACTGCGCCACTCGGGACACACAGCCTCACATTAGTTGACTAAGTCCAAAACCTGTTTGTTTTCAATAAACAACAAACAATGATAGCCTTCCTGTTCACTCATTCATAGATGGATATTACAGTCAATGAATAATATTTTAAACAGAGGTTATTTTCTGTGTGTAACATTCAGTTACTAGCAAGCAAGCAGGCAACTAGTCCAAACCTGGTGGCAAACAGAGGAAAACAGTCAAATTGCAATGATTACAGGTCAACATGTAGGCTAGGCTTATGCCAGACAAGTAGCTAGCTAGTACACTTCCTGAAAACCTCGTAGCCCCAGCTCAGCGAATGGCAGGCTATGGAACCATCATCGACACTGGGTAAGGATACATTTGTGTGCTGATGTAGCTACCAAGCCATCTTATTAATTGAAAACAAGGGTTGTCTTTGCTTGCTAACTTTACATGACTAACATCTGCATTCATCCATGCGTGCTGGCAAGATAGCCAATGCAATGGCAAGGCAGGACTAGCTAGCTACTGCACCCACTGGCAGGCAGCTTGTGGTCATTCGGTGTTCCAACAAGATGGCTGAAAAATAACGACAATAACTGGAACTCGGCTAGCTAGCTAACTAGCTAGGTAGTTGGGGGCTACAGATGGGCTAGCTAACATTTAACTAGCTACTGTTTTTGAGTAATGGATGCTGCAAAGTGCCAGTGGCTGAAGATTGGATAAGTTAAAATACGGTGAGGTAATTGTCAATATTTTCATAGATGGAACCGATTTTAGCTATCCAACATTGGAATTAGCACTAGCTGGCTGGCTATGTGTTTGTTTATTATTTAAAAAAATGTATGCATACAAATACATGGCTCTGGCTAGCATACAGGTCAGCTGCAATGTAGCTAGCTAGCATTTCCTCCATGAATGAAGCAAACAAGCTATCTGGCTGACCTCCAGAAAAATGGACACTTGATAACAAGCGTAGTGTTGATGATTGTATATGAATCTAGTCAGTTATGCATTAGATAATCGAGCTAGTCCGACGGTGGTCTGCATATGATTTCCTATGTTTTGACACGCGGAACCCGAAACTACCGGAACTCTTTGTTCAAAAATATTCTGATTTGGTCTATTAAATTACTAGAGGGACTATGTCATAAACCTTAAAAGTTCAGGGATAAATCCCAACCAGTCTAATTGGAATGAATGGCAGTAGAGGCATAATCCAGAATTTTTTTTTCTGCAGGAAAATAATAGTAAGGCATATGATATATCAAATTGTGTAATAGAATTGTTGGCACATTGGCAGTTCATTTGAAACATTAATATAATCATTCCTCTTAAACTGGCTGGCTAGCTAACAAACATACAGTGCAGATACTTTCTTAAAATGCATTATTTTACACTTCTCACAGCACTGGAAAACCATGGTTGACCAAGTGGATGACCTTTAGAATATCATAAGACGGTTCATGTCCATTCTAGTATTTTAATTCTATAGTTGTGACAGAGTAGGAACCAAAGTGTTGGTCAGTGTTTCCCAGGGAAACTAATCAGATTTAAATAGGTACATTCAGACAGATTTTTAGAATAGTCTTTGCCTTTTCCTCTCTAAGAACAAGTTGTTACACAAACAATGCTGATATACTCCCACAGATACTGGCCTGTATTAGAGCAAAAGTTTCTCAATGGATTTAGCGAGCCAGCTAGTTAGCCCTAATACTAATCAATAGCTATCACAATTTTTGGCAACATTTGCAGCTTGCTAAAATCAACTAAATAGCGTTTTGCAGAATAAGCAGAGTGAAAAGCTGCGTCGTTCTTGGTTTGAAATAATCTTGCCTGCATGTGTATTTTGCTCAACGCATACAGAGTGAATCTTGAGCACGAGGAACTGCCTGCTTGAGTGACAGTGGGTGGGGCTTGGTGTGTGGGACTGGGAAGCAGAAAAAAGAGGAGCAATGAGTGGGAACTCGCACAATAAATCAAAAGTAAAATGAAACAAACAGGTGTTAGACAGCTAAGTGGCATTTCAAAATAGGGAGGGACTCATAGTCCATGTCCAGATCTTATATTTCTGACACGGAACACAAACTGGCTGCGCGCGTGCGCTATCGTGCATAAATGTATTTTGTCCCCCTACACCAAACGTGATCACGACACGCATGTTAAAATATCAAAACAAACTCTGAACCAATTACATTCATTTGGGGACAGGTCGCAAAGCATTAAACATGTATGGCAATTTAGCTAGTTGGCTGTGTAAATGACATGCCCATTCAATCTATTTTGGGGTATAATTATCTTCATTTTTTTATACTCAGCAGGTAGGGGTGTACTTCAGATCATTTTTTTCATGAATGGTTTATTGTGAGCTGGGTTGCATTCCTCCATCTTCGTGTAAGAAGACATTTGATTTCACAAAGTATGTCTATTTCAATTTCTGCGGGATTGCCATTTCTTATGTTAGCCCCACCTCACCCCAGAAATGCAAATCAGTTTACAGAGCATGTATGTATGTATGTATGTATGTATGTATGTATGTATGTCTAACAGATTCATAGGTGTACCCCAAAGATTTCCCAGAAATGTTAATATATACAAGTCATATGCAATAGTGACATTTTACACCAGTGCAGTAAGCTAGTGGACTCTATCAATACTGTCTATACTGTTAAAATCAATTTGATCTGTGGGTATACGATGGCACTTTGTAGTGGTCGAATGGTTGATTTCTCCCTCACCATTTTTATCTCCCCACGCTGTTTACTGTTTGTTGTGTTCTGGTAGGCCCCTGAAAACTGTCCACTTCTTTCCTGTGCAAGAACTACGAGCCAAATGTCTGAGAGATTGTGGACTAAATATGCTGTGTATTGAGACATTTTGTTGTATGTATTTTTTTATGTGATGGCAAGATGTATAGCTAATGGAGATGACACATCTAGCTAGCTACTTTACAGTTTACGACATGCTCGCTCATGGCTATGTGAATTTATGTGTACTGACTATTATTAACTACAGATAATAAAAGATTGTTGCATTGCATGAGAGCTGTGTCTGTGCCGGCATTTTAGCGTCCCATTGGACAGTCCGTCCTGGTTGTAATGTTGACACGACACCAGAGACGGTCTAACTTCTTTGACAACGCTGGTACGGCCATGCATGCAAAGCTAGCTAGAACCTCTTTGATAACTGGTATACCTTGCTAGCTAACTTAGCTCATCAAACAGTATTTTCTTTGCTATTTCTACACAATGGCACTTATTAGAACCTTGCATCTCATTTTGAAGTCCCAAATTCCCACGAGATACTGCGAGATTTTGCGTGCTAATGTGTTTAAAATCTGGTCACGGATAGGAGCCACTCCCTTCATAATATCACAGCCTCTTGCGATATGGATATTGCACATGTCAATGTCGCAATGTTTATTAAAATTTGAATAATCGTGCAGCCCTACATTAACCCAATAGCAGCCTCACCTAAATTACATTTCAGAGGAGGAAATCTAAATCAATATTAACCGTATTCTGTTTAGTCAAGACTTGAAAACAATTCAGATAAGGGCAACTGGAATGAAAGTTGTTTGTCTTTTTAGCTTTTTCAAATGTTTTCTGCTTTTTGACTCTCCAGGCCAGCGTATTGAGCGGAAGCAGCAAGGACACCAACTCCCACAAGGATGACGGTCTGTTCAAAGCTCCTCCCCCACCGCCCAAAGTCATCAAGTCTGTGACCATCCCCACTCAGCCTTACCAGGACATCGTCACAGCTCTCAAATGCAGAAAAGAACACAAGGAGGTGAGCCAGCCATGCTGCGGGATATTTCACGCCCTCAAGACAGTCAACATTATCTTTTCACTGTAAACATCCCCCAAACGCTCATCTGCTATTTTCACAACTTGTTTGCATGCTGTTAGAGATTTATTACTCTCTTTATTCATTTCAGACACAGTTTAGCCTGTTAATGTCCATTTGGAGCGCAGTGTAAAGCTTGTCTTTGTTCATTTAAAACACAGCATGGGCTGGTCAGGGCCTGAGGAGCATCTTGTTTTATTAAAGCACCACTGCCCCTACAAAGCAACTTCTCGTTTAAAAAATTGCCTATGTGGCATCGTTATGAGGCAAACATTTATTCTAGTGTCAGAAAGTTCAGCCCCCCTTTAAGGCCTAGCTATAGCTAGCAGATCTGCCTTCTGGTTCTTGACCATACGGTTAGCTGCACATCCCCCTTGCCAATAGGGACTGAAGCTAAGCTATCTCGTTGGGCAGTGCCTAGGTCCAATCACTAGCCAGCAAACACAGACATGGTCTAATCTCTAGCAAGCAAACACACACAGCTGATCAGACACTTCCACTCCCAGCGGTGTTCTTGATGAGGGGGTATTATCCCAGTCAGCTAATAGAACTGATGGAGTGGAGCTGCTTTGCATGCTGGGTGACTTTTCTTTCCTTCTCTGGACACACACGAATACACAGAGAAACATTTTGGAACTTGCATTGGATAATATCCCTTCTATTTTAAATATCGTTTTTTTTTCTGGATCAAAACGAGTCTTAGGTGGTTGGACGTGGCAGAAGGCATGATGGGGGTGTCGCCGACCGAACATTTTAGAGGCCCTCCTGTTGGCCCAATGACACAATATAGCCGTTTTTAAGCTAATTAATTTCCTGCAATTCTACGCATTTTGCCATAACTAAGTGACTCAAACATTATAACAAAATCAATGGGAGCCCATGCCATACTCCTGAATGCATCATTTCTGAATTTTAGAATCTTACTGACTAAAAGCTTTTATTTTGGGGATTTTTACTTCTCAAATAGGATGTTTTTTTCAAAATATATAGGTTGATTATCTTTTCTTCATACTTTATCTTGTTTTAGTTCAAGGTTACACCCCAAGAAATTCCATCCCTGAAATGTAAAAAAAAAAGAAAGTATTTTACTGTTTGGACAGGCAGCCCGAGAAAAATAAAAAATAAAAAAATTGGCGGTTATTGTTGCTCTATGCTCGGTATCATTTGCTTGTGTAAATGTCATTCATCATGTCATTATCGCTCCCCCTTGCAGCTGTACACGGTTGTGCATAATGTGAAGCACTTCAACGATGTGGTAGAGTTTGGTGAGAACCAGGAGTTTACTGATGACTTTGAGTACCTGGAGACTGGCCTGAAGAGCAGCCAGCCACTCAACACACGGTGCCTTAGGTAAGACAAATCCACTCAAAATTGTCCACCTTGGGGAAGGATGTTACCTGATTTAACATCCCTTCAATACATTTCCAGCTATATGCTCAAGTCTAGAAGACATGAGCAGATTTAGTATTATTTACACTTGTCCACTCAATCTTCTATGTACTCTTCTCCTCTGAACTTCTTATGGCTGAAATCCCGTTAACAGGATCGATATGACAACAGCCAGTGAAAGTGCAGGGCACAAAATTCAAACAGAAATCTCATAATTAAAATTCCTCAAACATACAAGTATTATACACCATTTTAAAGATAAACTTGTTGTTAATCCCACCACAGTGTCCGATTTCAAAAAGGCTTTACGACGAAAGCATACCATACGATTATGTTAGGTCAGCACCTAGTCACAGCCATTTTTCCAGCCAAAGAGAGGAGTCACAAAAAGCAGAAATAGAGATAAAATGAATCACTAACCTTTGATGATCTTCATCAGATGACACTCATAGGAGTTCATGTTACACAATACATGTATGTTTTGTTCGATAAAGTTCATATTTATATCCAAAAATCTGTTTACATTGGCGCGTTATGTTCAGTAATGTTTTGCTTCCAAAACATCCGGAGATTTTGCAGAGAGCCACATCAATTTACAGAAATACTCATAATAAACATTGATAAAAGATACAAGTGTTATGCATGGAATTATAGATAAACTTCTCCTTAATGCAACCGCTGTGTCAGATTTCAAAAAAGCTTTACGGAAAAAGCACACCATACAATAATCTGAGTACTGCGCTCAGAGACCAAAACAAGCCATACACATAGCCGCCATGTTGAGGAGTCAACAGAAGTCAGAAATGGCATTATAAATATTCACTTACCTTTGATGATCTTCATCAGAATGCACTCCCAGGAATCCCAGTTCCACAATAAATGTTTGTTTTGTTCGATAAAGTCCATAATTTATGTCCAAATAGCTCCTTTTTGTTCGCGCATTTAGTTCAGACGACAGTTCCATTGCAGTTCGTAGAAACATGTCAAACATGTCAAACGATAATATTCCAACCGGACAATTCCTCTGTCTTTAGAAATGAAAAGGAACGCAGCTAACTCTCACGGGCGTGCGCGAGACTGAGCTCATGGCATTCTGCCAGACCTCCTAGTCAATCAGCTCTTATTCTCTCCCCCTTCACAGTAGAAGCCTGAAACAAGGTTCTAAAGACTGTTGACATCTAGTGGAAGCCTTAGGAAGTGCAATTGGACCAAATTTTACACTGTATATTGGGTAGGCAAGGATTTGAAAACCTACAAACCTCAGATTTCCCACTTCCTGGTTGGATTTTTTCTCAGGTTTTTGCCTGCCATATGAGTTCTGTTATACTCACAGACATCATTCAAACAGTTTTAGAAACTTCAGAGTGTTTTCTATCCAAATCTACTAATACCATGCATATCTTAGCTTCTGGGCCTTAGTAGCAGGGAGTTTACTCTGGGCACCTTATTCATCCAAGCTACTCAATACTGCCCCCCAGCCATAAGAAGTTAAACAACCTCCCCCTCTCTTGCTCTCTGTCTAGTATAATCAGTCTAGCTGCAAGGTGTGCAATGCCCAGTTTCCGGATGCACCTACGGGCCAGAGGGAAGGTGGCTCAGGTCTTCAAGATGTTGAATGATGCCCCGCAGCATCCGGTAGGAATCTGTTCTAATCTACAACCACAACTGACCCAAAATAAAGGGTTTCAGTAGGGTTACAATTAACCTCCCTCTGCTTATTTGTGGTGGCAGCATGACCTACTATTTGTTCTGTAGATACTTCAAAGTTCGCTATTTGAATATATAAGGAAAAGATTCAAGGACTTCCCCTGCCACCAGTTGCTTCTGAACTCATTGTTGCCCCTCCCCGCTCTCCCTTCACTCGTCTCCAGAACCTTGCCCTGTGTACGGCCTCTCTAATGTACATCCTAAGCAGAGACAGGTTGAACATGGACCTGGACCGGGCCAGTCTAGAGCTGATGATCAGACTGTTGGAGCTGGAGCACGACCACTCGGGCCACCACCAGGACCAGCTGACTGCCAAGGAGATGACCAAGGTCAAGGAGAAGATTCGCAAGCTGTGTGAGACGGTCCACAACAAGCACCTGGACCTGGAGAACATCACGGTATGCAGGAACAATCAGAATAATGATTATGTTTAATATTTATATTGATGATGATTGTGGGTTGGAGTTCTACAGCACTTTGTTTTGTTTGTTTTGCAGTCGTGTCACTTGGCCATGGAGACCCTGTTGTCGCTGACCTCAAAGAGAGCCGGCGACTGGTTCAAAGAGGAGCTGCGCTTACTGGGAGGCTTGGACCACATTGTAGACAAAGGTGGGTGTTTGTGTGTGTGCATGTTCTGTTGAACTGTCGGAGCACCTTTCTGCGCCAGAAGCATACTTTTTTTTAGTTGTCCTAGTTCCTATATTTGAGAGTTGCATCTTATCAAGTTCAACTCACTTTGTTAGGCTATATTCATTGGCATATACACTACCGTTCAAAAGTTTGGGGTCACTTAGAAATGTCCTTGTTTTTGAAATATATATATTTTTTTGGTCCATTAAAATAACATCAAATTGATCAGAAATACAATGTATACATTGTTAATGTTGTAAATGACTATTGTAGCTGGAAACGGCAGATTACTTTAAAAATTATGTATGGAATATCTACATGGGTGTACAGAGGCCCATTATCAGCAACCATCACTCCTGTGTTCCAATGGCACGTTGTGTTAGCTAATCCAGGTTTATTATTTTAAAAAGCAGCCAAGAAGTGCTCAGCATATGTGGGAACTCCTTCAATGGAAAAGCATTCCAGCTGAAGCTGTTTGAGAGAATGCCAAGAGTGGCAAAGGGTGGCTATTTGAAGAATCTCAAATATATTTTGGCAAGTCAGTTAGGACATCTACTTTGTGCATGACAAAAGTATTTTTCCCAACAATTGTTTACAGACAATTCCAGTGGGTCAGAAGTTTACTTGTTTACAACTTACACACTAAGTTGACTGTGCCTTTAAACAGCTTGGAAAATTCCAGAAAATGATGTCATGGCTTTAGAAGCTTCTGATAGGCTAATTGACATCATTTGAGTCAATTGGAGGTGTACCTGTGGATGTATTTTCAAGGCCTACCTTCAAACTCCGTGCCTTTTTGCTTGACATCATGGGAAAATCAAAAGAACTCAGCCAAGAACTCAGAGAAAAAATTGTAGACCTGCACAAGTCTGGTTCATCCTTGGGAGCAATTTCCAAACGCCCGAAGATACCACGTTCATCTGTACAAACAATAGTACGCAGGTATAAACACGTTGGCACCGCGCAGCCGTCACACCGCTCAGGAAGGAGACGTGTTCTGTCTCCTAGAGATGAACATACTTTGGTGCGAAAAGTGCAAATCAGTCCCAGAACAACAGCAAAGGACCTTGTGAAGATGCTGGAGTAAACCGGTACCAAAGTACCCGTCATGTCAATTAGCCTATCAGAAGCTTCTAAAGCCATTACATTATTTACTGGAATTTTTCAAGCTATTTTTGAAGCTGTTTTAAAGGCACAGTCAACTTCTGAACCACCGGAATTGTGATACAGTGAAATAATCTGAAGTGCATGTAAACTTCCGACTTCAACTGTATGTATGTTCATTCATTCATTGTGTGTGTCTCCTGCAGTAAAAGAATGTGTCCAGAACCTGAGCCAAGAGGATGACAAGGAGAAGCTGGTGTCGTCGCTATGGGGGGCAGAGAGGTGTCTAAGAGTACTAGAGAGTGTAAGTACAACATCAAGGAGTGTTAGCAGGCTCAGATGTTTGAAATCCATTCATTGAATACAAAATGGGAAAATAAATAGACTGCACTCTCAGCCTCATCTAACCACCTTTTTATTTGACAATTTTAAAAGGTATTTCCATGTCTTCCTGTCCTTCCATTGCAGGTGACTGTCCAGAACCCAGAGAACCAGGGCTACCTGATCGCCTACAAGGACTCTCAGCTCATAATGTCCTCTGCCAGGTGAGAGCGACTGGAACACATGCTAATCTTTTGGTGACAGAGCCCTGATCTTTCACTCCACCTCTACTCGCTCTGCCCAGTACCCACCTCTAGTATAGAGACCAGTCCCTGTAAAGGACTCCGTGTTAAATCTCTGTCCCCTCAGTTTTCCTGGGACTTAAAGAAGCTTTGACACCGTTAGGTGGCCGAGGAAGTCCCATTTAATTTGTATGATCTAATTTCTCTCTCTCACTCAGAGGTTTGCGGTACTGTGTGGACATGATCCAGTGCTACAGCCGGGAGGTGAACAGCTCTCTGTGTTCGTCAGGCACGGCGCTGCCCCACTCCAGCTTTAGCAACGTGGGCAAGGCCGTGGAGGACTGCATGAGGGCCGTCATAGGGGTGCTGCTCAACCTCACCCACGACAATGGTAATATCACTGCATCAGCACGACTTCTACATTCGGCAACACTGTAGCTAGCGTATTGTGGTCCCTAGCTAGTGCCTTGTGCTCTCTGCTCTCCGTTGTCCCACGGACCTCATCACAGCTGTGCTAGAGTCCCCATAAAGGTGTGTTCGGGCTGTAGTACTTAAGCCTGACTGGTCTCAGGCCACAGCTGACTACTGCAGGGTGGAGGGAGTGTGGTAACTATGTACTGTACTGTGGTTTTTAGAGTGGGGAAGCACTAAGACTGGAGAGCAGGACCAGCTTATCATCACTGCACTCAACTGCATCCTACGGGTCCCACGCTACATACCTCAGGAACAACGCTTTGACATCCGAGTCCTGGTGAGCGTGTGTGAGAGGCCTTTATGTAAATGATTACACAAATCCAATTACCTGTACGATCTCAGAAAAAATGTGGGTCCTTTGTACCCACTTTATTTGAAGTGCCCACGGTTTGAGGAGACCTTGAACGCTGACAATAGCTTGAATGCCAAAATATTTTGGCGGTTCTCTAATCTTAATGAATGACTAAGTAGTTATTAAAACCGACGCTTAAATGTTGTAATTTCAGGGTTGTTTGTACTCACAATGTTTTGTTATGGATCTTATTGAAGTGTATGTCCTTGAGAGCTTTTTTTAACAGCATCTCTCGTCTGGTGTGTGTGCTGGTATAGGGCTTGGGGCTGCTGATTAACCTGGTGGAGTACAGTGCAAGGAACCGCCACGGTCTGGTGGACATGGAGTTCAACACAACCAGCCCTGAATGCAGCCAGGGAGAGGCAGGAGGAGATGAGACCCAGACCCCTGAACCAGTCCCAGCTTCCACAGAGGTCGAGAACGGGGCAGAGCCACCTACAGCAGCCCCTTCAGAGGGTGCTGAGGAGAAGCCCAAGGACTCTTCTTCAGGTGCCTTGGCTGCTCTGGTGCAGGTAAGAGTTTTGTTATAACTACATCACGACTTCAGAATAACTTACAGAGAAATGAGGCCAAATAACACAGGATTTTGAGTTACTCTTGTGGTCTGTCTTTTCCTCCGTCCACAGTTCTTCCTGGAGCGGGAGCGAGCGGCCATATTGGCCGAGGCGAAGACTGATGACCTCATCAGCGAGGCGCCCAAACCCCAGGACCAGAGCGGGGAGTGGCAGGAGACGTCGGGCGAGATCCAGTGGGTCGCCACGGAAACCAACGACAGTGACAATGACAAGGAGAAGGACACAAAGAAAGAGGAGGAAGAGGAAGAGCTGGACCTCAACAAAGGTAAAGATGTGTGTCTCTGTGTGTAAAATCCTATTTTTGCAACAGCAGTTTTCAATGCTATCACTGCTCCATGTTGAGTGTTGATCTCACTCTGTGGTGTTGTAGCTCTACAGCATGCTGGGAAGCACATGGAGGACAGCATCGTGGCCTCCTACACAGCTCTGCTCCTGGGCTGTCTGTGTCAGGGCAGTCAGGTAAGCTTCCAGCAAATTAGCTATAACCCTGTTCCTCGATCCTGCCATTGTGGGTGCAGGCTTTTGTTCCATCTCAGCACCCACACACCTGATTCAATTAATCAATTAAGGGCTTGATTTCTGAGGTTGCAGGATTGAAGTATAGGCTTCTGCAAACCAGTGCCATTCTTCTGTCTTGATGGCAGATCTCTTCGGGTGCTTCACACTTGTGCGTGAAGTTGAAGCTTATCAAATGTATTGGTCACGTACGTTTAACAGATGTTATCGCGGGTGTAGCGAAAGGCTATTACAATATTAGTTACAAAATAAATAAAGTACACATATTAACAAATAAGTGAAAAGGTAAGGCAGCTGCAGTGCTGTACTTTGTTCATGGTGAATTAAAGAGGACATGATCGTGGCCTATCGAGGTCTAGCTGTGGTCTGACTCCGCCTCCATATACCACTGCAGCATGTGTTCGGATCCGGCCCACTTATTTCAGCAACTCTCTCCTCTATCTTTCCTCTTTCCCTCTGTCCTATCCAATGAACAAACACAAATACAAGAGGAGTGGGACTTTAAAAGGAAAAATTACAATATACAAGTAAACCTGAGCACTGAAGCATAATGCTGTATCAGAATTCACTTGTGTTAATAGTTAGCTATTAAACAGAACATAATGAAACAATACATTCCCATTAAAACAACCTATTTTTGGTATAAAAATTTAAAAAACTAGTTTGAAGCTTAAGTGTCTCGTTGTAGCCTTTGGCTAAATGGAAATATGTGGATCTGTGGGAAAGGCTAGTATCCTACTCCCCTAAACATCTCGTTGTGACACGGATTTTCTGCTCCACCTACATCGGTGCAGAGTTGACCAAGAGCTCTGCAGACTCCAAAAACCAAGCTTGTTATTGCTCAGGTTTTGTAGCTGGTTGCACATATATTTTCGCGAGAGGAAAATGTTGCAGATTGCCACTTGATGTGTATTTGCTCATCTCTCCTCAGGTTAATGTGATTATTGTGCGGGAAAACCTACCCAAGGGAGATTTCTCCATCATGACGGAAATGCTGAAGAAGTTCTTGAATTTCATGAACCTCACTGTAAGTGGGAAATGTCTTTTGATAATGGCCTAGTGTCTCACATAACTTTAAAAAAAATATGTACCAGACACACAAACACAATACAAGCTAACTTGCTTTCTACCCTCTCTTTTTCATCAGTGTGCATTTGGAACCACAGGGCATAAATCCATCTCTCGTGTCATAGACTACCTGGAGCACTGTTAGCTAATCCTTCTTTGCACTCTGAATGCACATAACGGTCCTGCTAGATCTGGCAACCCCAGCAGGAGGGGCTGTACAGAGAATCCACCAGAGGTCAACAGTGTTCCCCGGCAACGCTTCAACCTGCGTCCTCATTCTGAAGAGCAAGACACACAAACTCAGCACTTTCTGAACCAAAGCCACGTTAACATGTACCATTGATTTTAATCAATGCTTTTTTAAATCTTCACACCATCCAACTACTGGTAAGATTCCTAGTTGCAGAGGACAGCTTGAGACTGCTGGCATGTGGAGTGAGTTTTTGTATTTTTTATATATATATTGAATCAAGGATGTAATCATTGATTAGCTTGAAAATAGCACTCATGGACGTGTCAACAATGTCTGTTAAGTTGTGTGGAATGGTTGAATGCAAAAGATCAGTGTAGCCATTTACATGTTTGCCTCTGATGGTTGTAGAAAAGGGAAGGTCAATGTGGAAGGCCCCTGTAGTTCTCTCTGAGCTAAGTTTCAGCTCTGAATATGTCCATTATCTGTATAAGCTTACTGTCAGTGCATCATGCTTGTTTAAGTTCTTAGAATGGCATGTCATTTAACTATCTAAATTGATTTAAAAGAGATCAGCAGGTCTGGATGACTGTTAACGTTATTTAAATCTTTGTTTTGGCATTGTTTTCCTTCCTGCCTTTCCCAATTTGACTTTACAGTAAAGAAATTGAGTTGTTTGTTTTAAAATAGCAGTTCAGATGATTTTAATGATTGTGGTTTTCATGTATTTATTTGACCATCCAGATCTGCTGCTGCTTAAGATGTTTCAAGTCTCTGCACTTCCTGACCTTTTACATGTTCCACCGAACATGTCGCTTGAAGTGGCTGGGTATAATAACTGCTGTATATAGGGTTTTCATTAGACTCAGAGAGTCCTTCGTAAACCGGCCTGACATTAATAATAACCAAACCTCAGCCAACTGGCATAATCCTCACTGAAAAGGATTGTTCTTTGCCTATATTATTGTAACATTTGTTCTGTGGGCATTGTATCTAACCACTTCAAGTAGTGCCTATCCAGAACGAACGCCTAGCTCAGGGTTCACCTCTGGTCCTGGAGAGCTGCAGGGTCCAGCCAGTCCTGCAATGACACACCTGATTTAAAATATAATAAAGATCAAATCTAATCAATTGTTACTGCAAGGCTGGATTGCAAGCCCACATACCTAGTACCCTGTGTTGGTGACCCCTGTCCTAGCCCCAACCCCCTAGGTACTTGTGGAGGTCGGAGAGGACTGGATGGTAAAAGTCTACCTAGCCTAACAGAGGGAAAAGTGAAGTTGCTACCATATTGTTTATACCTATCCTTTCGGCTCTACACAAGTGTTTGTGGTGGTAGTGGTTGGCTCTGGACAGGCTGTAGTGTTTCTTTACCAGCTGTTGTGTCTTATGTCAAGTTGGACCTGACCTTCCTACTCTGAGCGGTGAATCCCCTTATCATCCTTCCAGCTACACTATAACTAGTCCTGTCCTCCAAGAAGATGGTGTTTGACTGACAGCTATACTGATAGCCGTTTCATGGCATTTCCCTCTGATTTGTAGAGCTGCAGTTGAACAGACATGTTTCTTTCGAGTTGATTTGCAAATCTGGTCGTGGATGGAATTTCAGAATGTAAATAATGTAAACAGATGTAAACATCTGTAAATAGTGGTTAATGGATGTTAGAATGCTAGACTACTTTTCTGAAGCTGATATTTTTATTTTATACAACATTTCTGAGTTGTCATTTGAAGTCAAAACAAAAAAATGTATAAAAAAAGACAACTGCAGGGCAAAAAATGTTTGTACTGGTTTTGAGGACATTCTTTGGCTACATGTAAAGAATTGTAACTCAAATAAAAAGTTGCTACTTTCAGTATACTACTGTATCTTTCTCATGTATTGTTTTAGTATTGTTTTAGAAATACTTGTGTATGCATTCTGACATTACCATACTGATGTGCTTAGCCTCAGGAGGCAGACACTTTTTATATGTAATAGAACTTGATATTGGTATTCGTGTGAAGAGGAGACAGAATACAGTCATGCATACAATCTTGTTTATCCTTATTTTCTCACCCCTATGAGGCCATGACTGTGTTTTCTGGCAGTGTGCGTGTGTGATGCTTCTCTTCTCACTCGCCCTCTCTCTGTCTCTCTGTGTGTGTTCATTCACCCTGACAGACTCACAGAGCTGACTTCGACTGTACACAGACCGAGTGAGTTACACAATAGAAACAAGCGTTTTATACTTAACAAAGCACCACATATTGACAGTTGGCTTTCTGCTTGACTGGCAGCTGTTAAATAGAGACAAATATGCTTGTATGTGTTAATACCCCATTCTCTTAAACCAACAAAATGCTAAAGGAAGCCTTCTGGGAATTATTTGAATGTCTGGTAACCTGACAGGGGTGTATCTGGGAGACAAATACACATGATTATGTCTGAACCTGACAAGACAGGGCAACATAAGCTGTGAAAATGTAGCCATGCAGCACAACTACCTTGACTTAATGTACGAGGCCAATGTGAGATCATGGTTGCAGTGCAACGTCAAGATGGCGACAGTATGTCAATGGAAGGGATGAAAGCCACAGGAGTTCCAAGTGTTGTCCCGTGTGGCTCAGTTGGTAGAGCATGGCGCTTGCAAAGCCAGGGTTGTGGGTTCATTTCCCACGGGGGGACCAGGATGAATATGTATGAACTTTCCAATTTGTAAGTCGCTCTGGATAAGAGCGTCTGCTAAATGACTTAAATGTAATGTGTTTTTTTTTTTTTTTCATAGCTCATTGTGTTTGAATTCCAGGCAGGCAAGAGAGAGATCTATTCTCAATTCAAATGTAATCAATATCAGAAGTGATGGATGCTGGATACTTAAGTGTAGAAAATGTGGATGAATATGAATGGAGAGGTAGTATTACCAAAGATGGCGGATAAATTAAGATGTCTTACTCAGGCTGTTTACCATAGACACCAATGTGATTGCAGCTGGGTCTGGTCTGGTTAGTTCAGTGACTGTATATGAACCAGAAAAAAAGGAGCGAGTGAGATGTCTCGCTTCCTCTTCTGTCTCTGGTTTTACCCAGAGGCTATTTGGATTGATGTTAATTCCCTCAATGAGCATGGAGATCCTGCTGGGTGAAGGGAGGGGGGAAGAGAAAGGAATATCATCCTCCTGTCAGTCTCCCAATCTGCCCGTCTTTCTCTCTTCATCTCTCTCTGAGTGGTTTTCAATTGGGCAGAATGGCCACCAGGTGGCGAGAGCACTGAAGCTCTAACCATATGTGCCTCAATATAATGGTGAACAGGTAGAGGGAGACCCTCTAGAATTGATCTCACACTGGAAGACTTGAGTTTCTCATTCGTGCCTTCACACACGCAGCAGCCTCATAAGTGGTGCTACCTGCCTTTTCTCTCACAGGCTGAAAACACCAAATGAAGAAGACATATACCCACGCAGAAGTATACACTCTAGGAACCAGTGGAAAATATACACTTTCCCATGACCGTCATCAATGCACAAACACACACACTTCGGGGCTCTTTAATCTTGCACCTTAAATTATTGACTGGCACAGCAGAGAGAGTCAATAGACCATCTATTCCTGAGTGTGTATGACCTGCACTGTAATGAATGGCTTTCATGTCTTCAGACCAGCCAGATGACTATTTGAAGGCTAGGGTTGTTTCTACTTTTCAATTTTTTTATTTTACCTTTATTTAACCAGGTAGGCCAGTTGAGAACAAGTTCTCATTTACAAGATAAAGCAAAGCAGTGCGACACAAACAACAACACAGAGTTACATATAAACAAATGTACAGTCAATAACACAATAGAAAAGTCTATATACAGTGTGTGCAAATGAGGTAAGATTAGGGAGGTAAGGCAGTAAATAGGCCGTAGTGGCGAAATAATACAAATTTAGAAATTAAACACTGGAGTGATAGATGTGCAGAAGATGAATGTGCAAGTAGAGATACTGGGGTGCAATGGAGCAAAATAAAATAATAACAATATGGGGATGAGGTAGTTGGATGGGCTATTTAAAGATGGGCTATGTACAGGTGCAATGATCTGTAAGCTAGTCTGACAGCTGAAGCTTAAAGTTAGTGAGGGAGATATGAGTCTCCAGCTTCGGTGATTTATGCAATTCGTTCCAGTCATTTGCAGCAGAGAACTGGAAGGAAAGACGACCAAAGGAGGAATTGGATTTGGGGGTGACCAGTGAAATATACCTGCTGGAGCGCGTGCTACGGGTGGGTGCTGCTATGGTGACCAGTGAGCTGAGATAAGGTGGGGCTTTACCTAGCAAAGACTTATAGATGACCTGGAGCCAGTGGGTTTGGCGACGAGAGCATACAGGTCAGTGGTGGGTAGTATATGGGGCTTTGGTGACAAAACGGATGGCATTGTGATAGACTGCATACAATTTGCTGAGTAGAGTTTTGGAGGCTATTTTGTAAATGACATCGGCGAAGTCAAGGATCGGTAAGATAGTCAGTTTTACAAGGGTATGTTTGGCAGCATGAGTGAAGGATGCTTTGTTGCGAAATAGGAAGCTGATTCTAGATTTCATTTTGGATTGGAGATGCTTAATGTGAGTCTGTAAGGATAGTTTACAGTCTAACCAGACACCTAGGTATTTGTAGTTGTCCATATATTTTAAGTTAGAACCGTCCAGAGTAGTGATGCTGGATGGGCGGGCAGGTGCGGGCAGCGATTGGTTGAAGAGCATGCATTTAAGAGCAGTTGGAGGCCACGGAAGGAGTGTTGTATGGCGTTGAAGCTCGTCTGGAGATTAGTTAACACATTTCTCACGCCAGAGGTGAGTCAGTCTTAATTGAGTGGGGAGGAGAAGGAGAGGGATGTGCGTGCATGTGTGTTTGCGTTCATGTACAGTATAAGAGTGTTGATGTGAGATGGACAACCCAATGGAGTGTCTTGGTTCAGCCTCAGCAGATTACCTGTGGGATTGAACACAGTCTCAATGCATAGTAAAAAGGAACACTGTACATTCAGAGCCTTCAGAAAGTATTCAGACCACAATTCTTTCAACATTTTGTTACGTTACAGCCTTATTCTAAAAATGATTTTTTTTTWATAATCTCATATCTACATACAATACCCCATAACGACAAAGCGAAAACAGATTTTTTGAAATTTTAGTAAAATGTATTAAAAATAAAAATAAAAACCTTATTTACATAAGTATTCAGACCGTTTGCTATGAGACTCGAAATTGAGCTCAGGTGTATCCTGTTTCCATTGATATTCCTTGAGATGTTTCTACAACTTGATTGGAGTCCACCCGAGGTAAATTCAATTGATTGGACATCATTTGGAAAGGCACACACATGTCTATTTAAGGTCCCACAGTTGACAGTGCATGTCAGAGCAAAAACCAAACCATACGGTCGAAGGCAATTGTCCAGAGAGCTCCGAGACAGGATTGTGTCGAGGCACAGATCTGAGGAAGGGTACTAAAAAAATGTCAACAGCATAGAAGGTCCCCAAGAACACAGTGGCCTCCATCATTCTTAAATGGAACAAGTTTGAAACCACCAAGACTCTTCCAAGAGATGTCCAGCCGGCCAAACTGAACAATCGGGGAAGAAGGGCCTTGATCAGGGAGTTCATCAAGAACCCGATGGTCACTCTGACAGAGCTCTAGAGTTCCTTTGTGGAGATTGGAGAACCTTCCAGAAGGACAATCATCTCTGCAGCACTCCACCAATCAGGCCTTTATGGTAGTGGGCAGACGGAAGTCACTCCTCAGTAAAAGGCACATGACAGCCCGCTTGGAGTTTGCCAAAAGGCACCTAAAGACTCAGACCATGAGAAACAAGATTCTCTGGTCTGATGAAACCAAGATTGAACGCTTTGGCCTGAATGCCAACCGTCACGTCTGGAGGAAATCTGGCACCATCCCTACGGTGAAGCATGGTGGTGTCAGCATCATGCCGTGGGGATGTTTTTCAGAGTCAGGGACTGGGAAACTAGTCAGGATCGAGGAAAAGATGAACGGAGCAAAGTACAGAGAGATCCTTGATAAAATTCTGCTCCAGAGTGCTCAGGACCTCAGACTGGGGTGAAGGTTCACCTTCCAACAGGACAAAGACACAGCCAAGATAGCTGTGCAGCAACACTCCCTATCCAACCTGACAGAGCTTGAGAGGATCTGCAGAGAAGAATGGGAGAAACTCCCCAAATGCAGATGTGCCAAGATTGTAGCATCATACCCAAGAAAACTTGAGCCTGTAATCACTGCGCAAGGTGCTTCAACAAAGTACTGAGTAAATGGTCTGAGTACTTATGTAAATGTTTTTCTTTTTTATTATTCTTTTTTATAAATTAGCAAACATTTCTAAAACCTGTTTTTGCTTTGTCATTATGGGTTATTGTGTGAATATTGCTAAGATTCGTTAAAAAATATATATATTTTAGAATAAGGCTGTAACGTAACAACATGTGGAAAAAGTCAAGGGGTCTGAATACTTTCCGAATGCACTGTACATGTTAAATACACAGACTTTCCATTCCTCTCTTATATAATCCTAGTTGACCCTGACACTCGTCTCCCTGAACAGAGGTTAAGTGTGTTGATAGGGTCTTAAGGAAGGTGAGACACTTTATAATTCTTATGAGAGTATGTGTGGGAACATGGAATAATCTTAGACATAAAGCCTCATGTACTGAACAATCTCATACAAGGACCAGAGAGTGCAGACTGTAGTCTATATCTTTCTCTCTCTCTCTCTACTCAGTATTATTTTACTCTTTGCTTATGCTATTTATTTCACTCTGTCTCCATTTCTCAATCAATGTCTGTCTCTCTGTAAGCTTTCTGTCTCTTGATCCCTTCTCAACTCTGTCCTCTCTCCTCCATGTTCTACTGTCTGTTTAATTGACCCTGCATGTTTTGGAGATGTTTCTGATTGACTGCCAGTACACCACATCTGAAGGCCCAGCTACTAGCTTGACTGTATGAAATAGCTGAGGTTCTACTGACTTCAGAGGGGCTGACAGTCAGAAACATATCTCGGGGCACTCGAGTCTCAGAAGTAATACACAGGGAAGTGGACTGATCTGAACAGGACATTCAGTGGGACGAGCCTTGATGGCAGCAGAATGTTTGATATTGAGTTCTGTTAGAAGCCAGTGCCAGATATTAGTTGTATTATGTAGCATTAGCACCGGTAATACCCCTAAGATGCTAGCCCCCCTTTAGTGAGACACTTCACAGAGAAGCCCATTCGTTCCCATGTCACACTGGAAGTACAAAGAGAAAAGTGTGGGACTAAAGGATGAGCAGCTGTGTCAGTTATCCAGGGGATGCTATTTAAAGAGGCGTATTTCTGAGAAGAAAAACAGACCTGAAAGGCCTTGCATTTGCATTATCTTGCATAATTGAATCTGTGAGTAATTCAAAAGGAAATTTATACTAATCCTCCCCTCTGCCTGGTGCCCTGTGAAGCTGCGCTGCCTGGGGGAGAGGAGACAACCACACACGGGGAGGCCAACGGAAGTTTCTTTCCATCTTAACTAGCAGGGGGTGGAGGGGGTGGACAACTTTCCTCCAACCTTCCTCCTGAAGAGCTACTGTCGTGCAGGATTTTCCTCCAACCCTGCTCTAACACACCTTATTCTGTGCAGTGCTGGAGCAAAAGCCTTCATACCCAGAGGCTTTCCAGTGCATGGTCAGCCACCCTCTGGGTGGTAGCTAGTACTGTATTTGGCATGGAGGTCACGTAGGGGGACTGAGACATCCATCAGAGTGAGATCCTTAATGTTTCCCATTGTGGAGCTATACTCCCTGCCCTTAATGCATTAAACTAAAGATGGAAGTGAATATACTGATATTTGACAGCATACATTAACCTTAAAGAATATGATGTGAATTTATTTGGCATAAAAGGGATCTTGTAGCACAGGTCAACAATAAACTATTGTGCTCCTGGAGTCATTTGAGACTTAAACCTTTGCTCGGAAATCCAAAAACAATGCGTGCCTCTCCATTTTTTGATAAGCTCTTGGTTCTATTAAGAATGCTCGGTAGAGTATGGAAAGTTCACTTAGAGTTTCTTCATTCTGTCTAGTCCAATTTAGCAACTCCTTCAGGTACAACTACACCTGAACCACAAATAAGTCTCTCACATGGAACAAATTAACCATCAAGAGGAGCAGATATCTCTGCTTCTCTCCTGTCATGTCTATCTATTCCCCCTTCACCTCTGCTCACATATTCAATTCCTCTCATTCTCTCCATCTCGGACACAAACGGAATGTAGATGGGCAAATAGAAAGGGGAACAAATAATTGCTTATTTATCTGTTTTATTCATTGCAATGTCGTGGAGAATGTTACTCAAGGTGTGATGCAAACAATTACATTGATAGAACCAACAATCTATCTGCAATATTAAAGCTGATGTGCGTGTGTGGGTGCATACAGGTGTTTGTGTCTGCATGCGTGTGTTTATGCAGAACAACTAATTTGGCCTTGTGAAACACACAGCTGCCTGGTCCCCTGAGTGTGTAGTCAGCTGGGGACGACAGAGGGAACTGTGCTTAACACTGGGCATTCAGATTCAGATTTTATTCCTCATACAATATTAATGAAGCTCTCTCTCTACGTTTACTTACCTTCATCATAGTAGCGCCGGCCCAGCCTGGACCACATGGTCCTGGGACTCTACAGCCCTCCTGGGTGGATGTGGCATGCTGTGCTGTGCTGTGAGGGCATCACAACAGTGACTGTGCGCTAGTCGTCCTGGGCTGTTTTTGTGATGATTTCATTGGCCAATGGATGGTGATGTGAGCCCTGTTCTGCTTCAGCAGGATGAAAGTGGTGTGGACCTCCGACTTGAGCTGATTCAGACTCGAGTAAACACTGTGGGTTTAGTCATAACCCTTCAGAGATACAATAAATGTAACACCTGCTTTGATCCAAAATGGAAATATACAGAGCAGGGTTCTATTTCAATTATTATAATTTTTTCGATATCTCACGTGGGGGTTCGCTAGGACTGCCTACTGTCTCGGAAGTACCTATCAAAAGCGTCTGTTGGAGACAGGAGCCACTCTCCCACCCTCTGGTTATTCTCGCTTCTCTTCCTCACAAAGAGTGTCACTACTCTAGCTCTCCTCATATCGACTAGATACCCGTTTGTCTGCTTAATCTGCGCACAATCTAATAGTGAAGGATATCACTGCCGAGCGTAGGTCTTCAGAGCTTGTCAAGAGGTTGAGTACTAACCGGAAGGCTTTTGTTTTCGAGTAGAAATTCCTTTTCTACTTCTCAGTCTCCGTTGGTAGCTAGCGTCACTGCTAGCTATTGAGACCTAGTTGGCCTGCAATACTTTTTCTACATTTGAGTCATTGAGCAGATGCTCTTATCCAGAGCAACTTACAGTTAGTGCATTCATCTTAAGATAGCTAGGTAGGACCAGGTAGACCAGATTAGGACCTCTGCCGCTTCCTGTGTGAAGTAGGGTTGTACACTACGGAGGTTGTAGAGCATAAACCTGCAGGAGCGAGTTACTGCTTTGATGTTTGCAGAGAGCGACAAGATGTTGTGCTAGCTGACGCCAAGAAGATGGCCCCAGCTAGCAAAAATGCAATACTACACAACAGATAAAGACAAAAATTATACTTATCACTCCTGGAGATATCAGGAGATATCAGGAGTCCCCTAGCTATAGAATGAAGCACCTCACTACCATACCCTATCTGCAATATGGTAGAATTGCTAGCTCCCTTCTCTAGTCTAGTTAACCTATACAAAAGTATGTGGACACCTGCTTGTCAAACATCAATCATCGGCATTAATATTGAGTTGGTCCCCCCTTTGATGCTATAACAGCTTCCACTCTTCAGGGAAGGCTTTCTACTAGATGTGGAACATTGCTGCGGGGACTTGCTTCCATTCAGCCACAAGAGCATTCGTGAGGTTGGGCACTGATGTTGGGCGATTAGGCCTGGCTCGCTGTCTGCATTCCACTTCACAATAACAGCACTTACAGTTGACCAGTGCAGCTCTAGCAGGGCAGAAATTTGACGAACTTACTTGTTGGAAAGGTGGCATCCCATGACGGTGCCGCGTTGAATGTCACTGAGCTCTTCAGTATGGACCAATCTACTGTCAATGTTTGTCTATGGAGATTTTATGCCTGTGTGCTCGATATTATACACCTGTCAGCAATGGGTGAGGCAAAATAGCCGAATTCACTCATTTTGAAGGGGCCATACATGTCATGTACTTTCACCTATTGTGTTAACTAGACAGACCATCTCAGCCTTCACAGCACTGTTGGTCGCGGGAGCACTCTTTCTGAAAGCTAACTCGTTCATTCGGTTTCTTTCAGCCAGCACTGAGCTAGCCATGGCATACTTTCACCAAGAGGTAGCTTCTGAGCTAATGCCCCACTAGCCTCACTGCTATAGGGTTATACAGTGCTCAATACTGTTACAGTAAATGTTAGCCACAAGGCTCTTAACTATATATTTTGGTACGCCATTTGCACAAGCTAATATTTGACATTGAGTGGCCGTCTTCTGTAGGGGCTCAGCGCCCTTCAAGGGACCTATACGATGGGAAGAGACTGCAGTCCCATACAGCCCCTAAAAGAACTGCTCCCTGCAGTACTAGCTTGCCTCAGGGAAGCTAAGAGCTTGTGTGAAAAACTAACTAGAAGGATTCTTGCTAACGGTACCCCAAGCCTGGACATATATAATATTACGGGTTTGGAAACCCTCCCATGGTGGAGACGTCACTGGATTACCACCTCAGCCCCCTGTGCCGTGTTACTAAGGACACCAGCACCTCACTCCCTGGGAAGGTGGAGCGCTTTACTGCCTTCATTTTTCAGAAGACGCACAAGGCAACAGCCCAAGAAATTAGAGCTCTCAACGTGACCTCTTTGTTGTTGGCATATTAGACTGAGTTGCTAGAGGAGGTGGGGAAGCAACTGGACTTGGAAACCCAAGACCCAGATCCTTGGGAGGAGATCTGTATGATTACAGACCTGAGCCTCCGGGCCTCCCGTAGTGCCATCCAAAAAGGACACTTTGGCTGAGCTTATCCAGCTTAACAGACAAAGAAAAAGTGTTCCTCCTGGATGCCCCAGTGATACCCAATGAGTTGTTCTGTCACCGCCAAAAAGCAAGGCGAAGCCTTCAACTTCTGCTTGCCCCGCAGACCCGGGCTCCTTGGCAGCCAGTCGGTTCCTGAATCTCTCCCCAGCCTCACAGCTGGTAGGGGGCAACAAGCTGGCCTTGGTGGACTGAGGTCCCCGGCGACACAGCAATCTACCAAGACTCAGGCTAGGCCCCTGATCCAGGCCAAACCTGTAGGGAAGCAGTCATACACGCAGCAAGGATCCACCCGGCTGTCCCTCCTAGGGGAGGTAAGAAACTCTCTCTTTGGGTGTAATTGTTGCTTCTCCTTCCCCTCTCCGAGTTTTCGCAGCAGTGAGAAGGCAGGGCTGTGTTAAGACAAAACCCTTTTTTAAGACAAAACAGATAACATTTGTGACCGTGCTCACATGAGAAAATTAAGGAAACATACTTTTTGTTCCCCAGGAGTGCCTCCCTCCCTCAGCCTCTCCCCCCGGTGCCTTCTCAGGTTTATGGCCAGGGGCAGAAGTCAACATGTCAGCCCTCCCTCCGGTCTCAGCGTCACACGGAGTAGGATGGCAATCTGCCTTTCACCATCCACTGTGGCCCTGTTTTCCCCATGCCTATGGCCTTTTGCCTCTGACTGATATGGCGAGAGCTATCACAGTAAAGCCAGTTAGGGTATGTGCTGCTCCAGTTCTCTCGCCAGAGGGCATTGCTACTCTGTACAAGGTAAGGTAACCCTAACCATTCCGCTCCCCCATTCCATGGCATGACAGGTTTCCAGCGTTCACTGTCAAACCCCCCCAGCCCAGGATTCTGAGGGGTGCTTTTTCCTCTACTTGGCAAAGACGACTTGGCACTCTTCATTGAGCTAGTGATCAGTTAGTGTAGTTATTTATTCCTTACGTTCTGTAGAAGGACTGAGAAGCTCAGTTAAATGTAAAAAATGTTGCTGACACCATTTAAAATATAATTTCCACGTCCAGATATGAGCCAGTAACATATTGGTAAAATTATTTGTTTAAATTATGCATGTAGCCTATGCATGGTCCATATTATCAAGTTTGCTATTGGCAATAAACATTATGACCTGTAGCCCAATTGATGCAGCATAATGGCTCTAGAATAATTATAGGCTGAAGCATGGGGTGGCCTATCTGCATTTATCCTATTGGGCAAATCATTAGCTAGAACCCAAATGTGATCTTTTAACTAGTTAGTATCCTATTGATGAATTACATGTCCCAAAAACACAGTGAATATAATATAGCTTGGGTCAATTGTAGGATAACTTGGGGTACACCGCCAAACGGGGTAACCCTTTTCCTGTATTTCGTGTGTCACAATTTTCCCTGGTTGCCACTACTCTTGCTCAACAAAAAATGTAATCTGTCTCATCACAATTTTTTAAGTCACTCCCCCCCAAAATATTTCCATAAACGGCCACATAGAGAAGTCAGATTTGAACATTCCTACTAAGACACTTTAGTCATCACCTTTGTGCACAAAACATAAATTGAATAGATTTTTTGTATTCACTTACAGCCAAAGATATTAACATTTATATTCATCCAATGTCTGCCATGTTTTTGGATGATGTGATGAAGTCGTCACAGCTCCCTGTGCGCAGAGTGCTATTGCGCATGTAAAGTTGGATCATGTAAACCGGATGCAACCCAGATATCAACCTGGTCTCAGAGCATTTTTTATTATTCTATATGTAAATCTGAGACATTCCATTTACACTGAACAAAAATACAAACGCAACATGTAAAGTGTTTCATGAGCTGAAATAAAATATTTGTTCCATATGCACAAAAGCTTTTTTCTTTTAAATTTTATAAATTTTAAATTTTATGCCCAAATTTGTTAACATCCCTGTTAGTGAGCATTTCTCCTTTGCCAAGATAATCCATCCACCTGACATGTGTCGCATATCACGAAGCTAAATAAACAGCATGATCATTATACAGGTGCACCTTGTGCTGGGTACAATAAAAGGCCACTAAAATGTGCAGTTTTGTCACACAACATGATGCCACAGATGTGTCAAGCTTTGAGGGATCGTGAAATTGGCATGCTGACTGTAGGAATTTCCACCAGAGCTTTTGGCAGATAATTGAATGTTAATTTCTCTACCATAAGCTGCCTCCAACTTCATTTCTGAGAATTTGGCAGTACGTCCAACCGGCCTCACAAACGCAGCCCACATGTAACCATGCCAGCCGAGGACCATCTGAGAGCGTCTGAGAGACACCACCCAAACAGCTGATGAAACTGTGGGTTTGCACAACTGAAGGATTTCTGTACAAACTGTCAGAAACCATCTCAAAGAAACTCATCTACGTGCTCGTCTTCCTCACCAGGGTCTTGACCTGACTGCAGTTCGGCATCGTAACCGACTTCAGTGGGCAAATGCTTACCTACGATGGCCACTGGCACGCTGGAGAAGTGTGCTCTTCATTGATGAATACCAATTTTAACTGTACAGGGCAGATGCCGTTGTGTGGGTGAGCATTTTTCTGATGTCAACGTTGTGAACAGAGTGCCCCATAGTGGCGGGGGGGTAATGATATTAATGATATGGGCAGGCATAAGCTACGGAAAACGAATACAATTGCAATTTATCAATGGCAATTTGAATGCATAGAGTTATTGTGACGAGATCCTGAGGCCCATAGTCGTGCCATTCATCCGCAACCATCACCTCATGATAATGCGCGGTCCCATGCCGCAAGGATTTGTACACAATTCCTAGAAGCTGAAAATGTCCCAGTTCTACCATGGCCTGCATTCTCACCCATTGAGCATGTTTGGGATGCTCTGGATTGACATGAACGACAGCGTGATCCAGTTTCCGCCAATATCCAGCAAATTCACACAGCCATTGAAGAGGAGTGGGACAACATTCCACAGGCCACAATCAACAACCTGATCAACTCTATGTGAAGGAGATGTGTCGCGCTGCATGAGGAAAATGGTGGTCACACCAGATACTGACTGGTTTTCTGATCCATGCCCCTACATTTTTTGTAAGGTATCTGTTACCAACAGATGCATATCTGTATTCCCAGTCATGTGAAATCCATAGATCAGGGACTAATGTCTCTCCCGGGTGGCGCAGTGGTCTAGGGCACTGCATCGCAGTGCTAGCTGCGCCACCAGAGTCTCTGGGTTCGCGCCCAGGCTGGGCTGGGTTCGCGCCCAGGCTCTGTCGCAGCCGGCCGCAACCGGGAGATCCGTGGGGCGATGCACAATTGGCATAGCGTCGTCCGGGTTAGGGAGGGTTTGGCCGGTAGGGAGGGTTTGGCCGGTAGGGATATCCTTGTCTCAGTATGTAAAAAAAAAAAATTAATAAAATGTATGCACTCTACTGTAAGTCGCTCTGGATAAGAGCGTCTGCTCTTGGCCGGTAGGGATATCCTTGTCTCAGTATGTAAAAATGTAATAAAATGTATGCACTCTACTGTAAGTCGCTCTGGATAAGAGCGTCTGCTAAATGACTAAAATGTAAAATGTAAATGTAATGAATTTATTTCAATTGACTGATTTCCTTACATGAACTGTAAGTCAATCAAATCTTTGAAACAGTTGCATGTTGCGTTTACATTTTTGTTCAGTGTAGTATGATGTGTTCTGTTTCGTATGGTGTGTATTAATTTATTGATGTCCATGACCCATTTCGTATGATATGTTACAAATTAAAATTCGTATTACAGTGCATTCAGAAAGTATTCAAACGACTTCCCTTTTTCCACACTTTGTTACGTTACAGCCTTATTCTAAAATGTATTAAATTAATTGATTTCTTCATCAATCTACACACAATAGCCCTTAATGACAAAGCAAAAACAGGTTTTTATAAATTTTTGCACATTTAGAATTTTTTCAAATAGAAATACCTTATTTACGTAAGTATTCAGACCCTTTGCTATGAGACTCGAAATTGAGCTCAGGTACATTCTGTTTCCATTGATCATCGATATGTTTCTACAACTTGATTGGAGTCCACCTGTGGTAAATTCAAGTGATTGGACATTATTTGGAAGGGCACACACCACAAAACCCAAGCCATGAGGTTGAAGGAATTGTCCGTAGAGCTCTGAGATAGGATTGTGTCGAGGCACAGATCTGGGGAAGGGTACCAAAAAATGTCTGCAGCATAGAAGGTCCCCAAGATCACAGTGGCCTCCATCATTCTTAAATGGAAGAAGTTTGGAACCACAAAGACTTCCTAGAGCTGGCTACCCGGCCAAACTGAGCAATCTGGGGAGAAGGGCCTTGGTCAGGAAGGTGACCAAGAACGCGATGCTCTTTGACAGAGCTCCAGAGTTCCTCTGTGAAGATGGGAGAACCTTCCAGAAGAACAACCATCTCTACAGCACTCCACCAATAGGGCCTTTATGGTAGAGTGGCCAGACGGTAGCCACCCCTCAGTAAAAGGCACATGACAGCCCGCTTGGAGTTTGCCAAAAGGCACCTAAAGGACTGTCAGACCATGAGAAACAAGATTATCTGGTCTGATGAATCCAGATTGAACTCTTTGGCCTGAATGCCAAGTGTCACCTCTGGAGGAAACCTGGCACAATCTTTACAATGAAGCATGGTGGTGGCAGCATCATGCTGTGGGGATGTTTTTCAGCGGCAGGGACTGGGAGACTAGTCAGGATCGAGGTACAGAGAGTCCTTGATAAAAACCTGCTCCAGAGCGCTCAGGACCTCAGACTTGGGGCGAAGGTTCAGCTTCCAACAGGACAACAACCCTAAGCACACAACCAAGAGAACGCAGACAAGAGAATGCAAGTCTCTGAATGTCCTTGAGTGGCCCAGCCAGAGCCCGGACTTGCACCCAATCAAACATCTCTGGAGAGACCTAAAATTATTTTAGAATAAGTAAAATGTAGAGAAAGGCAAGAGCAATATAGGGTCCTAACTCAATCACTCTTCACAAAAAATACAAAAAATAAAATTTTCAAAATCCGTATAATCCGCCCACGAAAAGGGGAGATACAAATAGCCAATAACATGACGTCCATCTAACCTGGAGGAGGAACTTATTGTTCAAAAACAAACAAACAAAAGTGACACTGATCCAATGATATAGACAGTGAATATGCACACTCACCGGGGATATGGCCGATGTTCTCCGATGGTGCCAATAAGAAAGGCTACTGTTTGCTCAGTTAAGTTGAGCATTTTGATGACTAATAGACAGATTGAAGTCTTTTCAGTGTCATCTGTTTACAGCAACAGCCATTTGCTTCCAATCAGTTTTTTCACGATTGTATTTTAAAATATTGCAATATGCCTGGCTGGGTCTCTCTGATTTTCACTGACAGTTGCAACTCAACAATCATCTATATGGCTACCCAAATTGAGGGCTTTTCCAACTATAGTAAATGAGATTTAGAACAATCCACATTTTAACAAAAAAAAGAAGCTAATGATCCTCTGTAGCCAAATTATGTTTTCTGGTGTAGAAGCTTATTTGTGAAGATTTTATGTATTTCTGTATAGATAGGAATAAGCTAATTAGGCTATATAATGTGGGCTATTAAATTCAATTTACTTTAGGGAAAGCTTCCTCTATCCTTATGGACACGCCGCCTGTGCCTTTTATTGTGGCATGAACACAACCAGTCATGATGTTTTCATCTGGTTGTCAAACAATCACTTCACAAAGGCACTCCACGTCCACAAATAATTTCAGAACCCAAACCCCAACAATGTACTGTGCACCTGCAATTTGATGTAGGGAAAGAGACATCTGTTACAAAACACCTATGTGTATTGTAATGACATTCTGCAATTGTCATTAGGCCTACAGTACACTTAAAGACTGAATTGAATCCACTGTTGTGTAAGTGTTCTCGTCGAACCACAACTCAATTTGGAGCGTATAGCACCAGATTTCCAGTCAATTTTCACATTTTTCATGCGGCTGACATGCAGTAATAATGGTGTAATAGCCTATTCATAGGTTGCAACTCCGTCACTCGGTAGCGTCATGCCATTGTTATGAATGTTCTCAAGCTGCCATCTCCTGGTGGCGCCATAGTGGTGCCCTAATGTGGTGATAAGCCCAGTCACCCAGGCACATTCTTATAGTGCCTGGAAATACTATGACCTTGCAAATATTTAAAATACCAGATCGTGACCGCCTTATTTTCACCCCTGATTATAGGAGAGCAATATAAAGCATCTAATTATTTTCTTTACGTTCATCCTGTTTACTATCCCAACCACATCATCCTGAGTTTCTGTAAAATAGTAGCCTGCTGTTAACCAAATGAGGAATCATTGACTGGAGCCAGAAGACCAAAGAGCTGGATGATGGAAAACCTCTTCTCTCTGATTCCATGGCGGTGTCGAATCGCTGATTGAAATGTAAAACCCTGTGTGATGTAAGCTGGTTGCTCTGTACCATGTACATTATGTATGCCTTCATCTCTCTCTCTCTCTCTGTCTCTCTCATAAGGGAAAAATCAAGTCTGACATTTCTAAGTGGAAATTACAAACTTTAGAAGACTTTTTAAACCTTTTACAGTTCTCCTGCAACAGGGTGATCAAATTAAGATCCTACATCTGTATCTCTGCCTTTCTCTCCCTTTCCTCCTCTCTCTCGTCTTTTTCTCCATCTCTCTCCCTCTGTCTCTATCTCTCACTCTCCATCTCTCTCCATCCCCAATCTCTCTATCTATCATAGCACTCCCATTGTGGGTGTGCTGTCCATTCCTGAAGCCTTTCCAGAAAATAACCAAAATATGCCCTTCACCAGGCAGACCCTTTGAAATGCATTGCGCTTACAAAATCCAATAGGCATCAAAGATGAAAATATATCTATCATGTTGTTTCTTCAGAGACAGTGGTAATTTCCAGCCTCCAGTAAACTGGGGTTTGAGTGAAAATCCACTCTGATTTGCTCTGTGTGTCGTGTTTGTGTCTGTGTGTGTTGTGTTTGTGTCTGTGTGTGTTGTGTTTGTGTCTGTGTGTGTTGTTTTTAGACACCAATTCCAAAGCTGCTTGGTTAACATTGTGATGTAGAAGGATCAGTCACTTCTGTGTGTTTGTTGCACTTCTGTGGTGAATGTGTCATTTGGCTGGATCAGTTAGGGTCTCCTCTTGTTCGGTGGGATGCCTTGGGTTTTCCCTAGGTTAATGCTACTTGTTTACAGCTATGATTTTTGGGGTGCATAGTAGTTGTCCTTACTTTGGAATGTGAAGTATGAAGGATTGGCCATGACACACATCTGTACCAGAAAACCACTGGAAGCAAGTTTGCTAGTCTTGCAAAGTAAACATTCAGAAACCAAGGACTGCAAACAATCCTCATGTACTATAGGGGGAGCAGGTAGCCTAGCAGATAAGCTCGTTGAGCCAGTAACCGAATGGTCGCTGACCCAACGTGTGCCCTTGAACAAGATACTTAACCCGACTCGTAAGTCGCTCTGTATAAGGGCATCTGCTAAATTACCAAAATGTCAATGTAAATGGTGTCAGGGATAGAATCAGGTTTAGGGGTGGTGGAATGATCAGGAAGCTATGGTCCTGTGAAGGGTGTTCAATCAAAATCTCTGTCTCTAATGACGGGTTATGAAATTGACTTGCAAGCTCTTGACCCTGCCAGAGCCAGACCACTTTGATGTATGTGCTTCCTGGTATCACTGTATGTAGTAGATATTCATTTGATGTCACGGTAGCACTTTACATGAAGTTGCGTCTATTACTATGTGACTACACATTAATAACTGTATTAACAACATAGTCGTTATATAGGTGTTACTATGTTATTACATGGTAATACTATTTTAGCGCTATCAGTTATTACACAATTGGAACAAGGAATGTGTAATTACAAATCCACTTGCTAATGGTTATTCCACATGTGTAATTACTGATGTTATTATACATTTTCTCTTGTTCCACTATGCAAGTAATGTTTTGTAATTACATGTTTAAAAGTCACCTGTGAATTACCATGTTAATAACTCAAACCAAAATCAGACTTTCTTACATGTAACTAGATGCCACTACCATTGAATCCACATGTAATACCAGAGTTGATAAATAGGTCAGGACCTGGTGACAACAATTGTAACAAGGCACACCCTGTCATTACCTACTGGTAATTTTCAATTAGTTTATTTCTATTTTATGTCAATGGCTCAAAGGCTGTACAAAATCAAGTGTAATGTAAGAACAATGTAGTTACATAGGATATACTTGTAATTATCATGTACCTACTGACGAGCAAGGAACTTAATGTCAAGTGAAACCCAGTAGGGTATAACTTTTATAATGACTATGTAGTTACAATGTAACAACCTTTGCAGACAATTTGCTAACCAAGAGAAATTAGGAGACAGGAAAACATTACTAGGTATAACCCTTTTAGTAAAATTGTACTTCCAATGTAACAACCAACTCTATAATTACAATGTTGCTACAAGGGATACACATGTATTTACAATGTACTTCCCCAGAAGCAAGCAACTTAATGTAAAGTGAAGTGACATTTTTGTTACACTAGGTGAAAAGGGTCATTATCAGGGGATACCTTTATCTATATATTTCCAGATATCTGACATTGTATTAGATATAAGGAGTTGTAACGACTCTCGTGGGTTGAAGAAGCAGACCGAGGTGCAGCGTGGTAGGCGTTCATGATTTTTAATTAACTGAACACAGCAACAAAATAACAAAGTAGAAAAAACGAAAGCGCACAGTTCTGTCAGGCAACAAAAACAGCTAAACAGAAAATAACTCCCTACACAACCCAAACGGAAAATCACAACTTATGTATGATCCCCAATCAGAGACAACGATAGACAGCTGCCTCTGATTGGGAACCACACATGGCAAAAACAACAAAGAAATTGAAAACATAGAATCTCCCACCCGAGTCACACCCTGACCTAACCAGAAATAGAGAATAAATAAGGATCTCTAAGGTCAGGGCGTGACAGTACCCCCCCCCCCCCCCAAAGGTGCGGACTCCGGCCGCAAACCTGAACCTATAGGGGAGGGTCCGGGTGGGCATCTACTCTCGGTGGGGGCTCCGGTGCGGGACGCAGACCCCGCCAAGCTTTAGGCTCCCCCACTTCGGGTGGCGCCTCCGGTGCAGGGATCGTCGCCGGGTCTCCGGACCGAAGATCATCGCCGGAGGCTCTGGACTGCAGACTACCGCTGGGGGCTCTGGATGGCAGACCGCCGCTGGGGCTCTGGACTGCAGATCGCCGCTGGAGGCTCGGGACTGGGAACCCCGCTGGAAGATCTGGACTGCAGCTCGTCGCTGGAGGCTCCGGCTGCGGACCGTCGCTGGAGACTCCGTACTGGGGACCGTCGCTGGAGGCTCCGGACTGGGGACCGTCGCTGGAGGCTCCGGACTGGGACCGTCGCTGCAGACTCCGGACTGGGGACCATGGCTGCAGGCACCTTGCCATGGATCGTCACTACAGGCTCCTGGCCATGGATCTACTGGAGGCTTCGTGCCATGGATCATCACTGGAGGCTTCGTGCCATGGATCATCACTGGAGGCTTCGTGCCATGGATCATCACTGGAGGCTTCGTGCCATGGATCATCACTGGAGGCTTCGTACGTGGAGCCGGAACAGGTCTCACCGGACTGAGGAGACGTACTGGAAGCCTGGTGCGGGGAGCTGCCACAACACGTCCTGGCTGGATACCCACTCCAGCTCGGTGAGTGTGGAGAGCTGGAACAGGCCGCACTGGGCTGTGCTGGCGAACTGGGGATACCGTGCGTAGAGCTGGCGCAGGATATCCTGGACCGAAGAGACGCACCGGAGGCCAGGAGCGCTGAGCCCCAATTTTTGGGGGAGCTGCCTCTCGGGCTTCTGTGCTAGCCGTGACCCCTTATATAGATGCTCCCTCCTTGCTGCCTCCGGCTGCTCCCATGGGAGGCAATCCTTCCCAGCCAGGATCTCCTCCCACGTCCAGGATCCTTTACCATTCAGGATGTCCTCCCACGTCCATTCCTCCTGACCACGCTGCTTGGTCTTTTTGTGGTGGGGAGTTCTGTAACGACTCTCGTGGGTTGAAGAAGGAGACCAAGGTGCAGCATGGTAGGCGTTCATGATTTTTAATAAACTGAACACAGCAACAAAATAACAAAGTAGAAAAAATGAAAGCGCACAATTCTGTCAGGCAACAAAAACAGCTAAACAGAAAATAACTCCCTACACAACCCAAATGGAAAATCACAACTTATGTATGATCCCCAATCAGAGACAATGATAGACAGCTGCCTCTGATTGGGAACCACACATGGCAAAAACAACAAAGAAATTGAAAACATAGAATCTCCCACCCGAGTCACACCCTGACCTAACCAAAAATAGAGAAAAAATAAGGATCTCTAAGGTCAGGGCGTGACAGGAGTGTACATTCTCCAGTTATGCATGTGCTTAATTTCATATACGGAGCTAAGATACTCTCCGTAATGGAACAGTTTCTACATGCATCCAATCCGGACATCCAAAATCTCCCTGTCTCCAGAGACATATCTGGGGTGAGATACGTACAACACACACACCTGATGAGTGTGCACCCGCTTACATATTTGTTGAATATTCTAACTCCGGAAAGGGTATGTGTCAACATGCTGACATATCTAAGCCGTTATATTCAGGGATGAATCCACATATTTTCAGAAGTGTATAATATCTGTCGTCATTACCTGATCATTTATGTATCCGTATTTTTAAATAAATTACCAGTTCAATAGATGTCTTTATATTATATGTGAATGTGCTGCAGGGCAAATCCTGAGCTCCAATCACAACACTCGTTTTCTGGAAAGATGGAAACGTAGGCTAATCTTTGCGAACATGTTTTAATTTATTTAACAGAAAATAAAAGTTGCACACCCCCAACTTAAAAAATGACAGTTGGAACTCTGCAACAGAAAACATGTGATTCTTGTTGCTAGGCTACCAGTTACAGTGCTTTAAGCTTGCGTCTTTACTTGGGTTTTATCTAGAGCTGTCACTGGTATAGAGAGTAGGCAGGAGGCAGTCGCAGGTTTAGAACTACTGAATTTATTTAAGCACCATAGATCAAAGTGGGACGAAACCCAAACGCTGTTGTGCTCAAAATATATCTTCATAAACAAAAAGGCACAGGGCGAACCCAAAGTGCAGAATATAAAGTACTCAGGAAATAGTAGGAGAGATTCCTCTCAGGAAAACCAGTAACATTTACAATGACCGACAAAGACAAATGGCAGGGAGAATACACGACAATTCAAAAGTTTGGGGTCACTTAGAAATGTCCTTGTTTTTGAAAGATAAGCCCCAAAGAAAATCCACTAAAATAACATAAAATTGATCAGAAATACAGTGTAGACATTGTTAATGTTGTAAATGACTATTGTAGCTAGAAACGGCTGATTTTTTATGGAATATCTAATAGGCGTACAGAGGCCCTTTCATCAGCAACGATCACTCCTGTGTTCCAATGGCACGCTGTGTTAGCTGATACAAGTATATCATTTTAAAAGGCTAATTGTAAATGGAATGGTGCTGACAGAGATGGTCGCTTCGCTTCGCGTTCTTAGGAAACTATGCAGTATTTTTTTTTTTTATGTATTATCTCTTACACTGTTACCCCAGGTAATCTTAAGTCTTATTACATACAGCCGGGAAGAACTACTGGATATAAGAGCAACGTCAACTTACCAACATTATGACTAGGAATACGACTTTCCCGAAGCGGAACCTCTGTTTGGACCACCACCCAGGACAATGGATCGGATCCCAGTAGGCGACCCAAAACGACTTGCCAATGTCCAGTCTCTTGAAAACAAGGTCGATGAAATTCGAGCAAGGGTTGCCTTCCAGAGAGACATCAGAGTTTGTGATTAACGAGTCGTCGTGTGATCACAACAACATACAAGACGTCAAGTCCTTTTGTTCACCTGACATAGAACTCCTTACAATCAAATGCCAACCGCATTATCTACCAAGAGAATTCTCTTCAATTATAATCACAGCCGTGTATATCCCCCCCACCCTAAGCAGACACCTCGACAGCCCTGAAATAACTTCATTGAACTCTATGTAAACTGAAAACCACATATCCTGAGGCTGCATTTATTGTAGCTGGGTATTTTAACAAGGCTAATCTGAAAACAAGACTCCCTAAATTGTATAGAGCATATCGAATGCGCAACCCGGGCTGGCAAAATTCTGGATCATTGCTACTCTAACTTCCGCGACGCATACAAAGCCCTCCCTCGCACTCCTTTCGGCAAATCTGACCACGAATATGTTTTGTTGCTCCCAGCTTATAGATAGAAACTAAAACAGGAAACGCCCGTGCTCAGGTCTGTTCAACGCTGGTCCAACCAATCTGATTCCACGCTTCAAGATTGCTTCGATCACGTGGACTGGGAAATGTTCCGGATAGCCTCAGACAACAACATTGATGTATACGCTGATTCAGTGAGCGAGTTTATTAGCAAGTGCATCGGTGATGTTGTACCCATGGTGACTATTAAAACCTTCCCCAACCAGAAACTGTGGATTGATGGCAGCATTCGCGCAAAACTGAAAGCGCGAACCACTGCTTTTAATCATGGCAAGATGACCGGAAACATGACCGAATACAAACAGTGTAGCTATTCCCTCCGCAAGGCATTCAAGCTAAGCGTCAGTATAGGGACAAAGAAGAGTCGCAATTCAACGGCTCAGACATGAGACATATGTGGCAGGGTCTACAGTCAATCACGGATTACAAAAAGAAAACCAGCCCCGTCGCGGACACCGAAGTCTTGCTCCCAGACAAACGAAACAACTTCTTTGCTTGCTTTGAGGACAATACAGTGTCACTGACACGGCCCGTTACCAAAACATGCGGGCTCTGCTTCACCGCAGCCAACGTGAGTAAAACATTTAAACGTGTTAATGTGTGAAAGTTACATATTTCTGAAAAATATTTTTGAATTTCCCGCGCTGCCTTTTCAGCGGRATGTTGGGGGGGGGGGGGGGGGGGTTCCGCTAGCGTAACGTGTGTCCTAGAAAGGTTAACCCTCTCAAGACTGCCGGCCCAAATGGCATCCCTAGCCACGTCCTCAGAGCATGTGCAGAGCAGCTGCCTGGTGTGTTTACGGACATATTCAATCAATCCCTATCCCAGTCTGCTGTACACATATGCTTCAAGATGGCCACCATTGTTCCTGTTCCCAAGAAAGCTAAGGTAACTGAGCTAAATGACTATCGCCCCGTAACATTCACTTCCGTCATCATGAAGTGCTTTGAGAGACTAGTCAAGGATCATATCACCTCCACCCTACCTGACACCCTAGACCCACTCCAATTTGCTTACCACCCCAATAGGTCGACAGACAACGCAATCGTAATCACACTACACACTGCCTTTTAAATAGTACCCACAAAACACCAGTCTCGACGTCAACGGTGAAGAGGCGACTCTGGGATGCTGGACTTCTAGTCAGAGTTGCAAAGAAAAAGCCATACCTCAGACTGGCCAATAAAAAGAAAAGATTAAGATGGGCAGAAGAACACAGACACTGGACAGAGAAAGATTGGAAAGAAGTGTTATGGACATACAAATCTAAGTTTGAAGTGTTCGGATCACAAGAAGAACATTCGTGAGACGCAGAAAAATGGAAAGATGCTGGAGGAGTACTTGATGCCATCTGTCAATCATGGTGGAGGCAATGTGATGGTCTGGGGGTGCTTTGGTGGTGGTAAAGTGGGAGATTTGTACTGGGTAAAAAGGATTTTGAAGAAGGAAAGGATATCACTCCATTTTGCAACGCCATGCCATACCCTGTGGACGGTGCTTAGTTTTTAGCCAATTTCCTCATACAACAGGACAATAACCTAAAGCACAGCTCCAAACTATGCAATAACTATTTATGGAAGAAGCAGTCAGCTGGTATTCTGTCTACAATGGAGTAGCAAGCACAGTCACCGGATCTCAACCCTATTGAGATGTTGTGGGAGCAGCTTGACCGTATGGTACGTAAGAAGTACCCATCAAGCCAATACAATTTGTGGGAGGTACATCAGGAAGCATGGGGTGAAATCTCTTCAGATTAACAAGAAAGTCAAAGGTCTACAAGGTTGTGATTGCTGCAAATGGAGGATTCTTTGACGAAAGCAAAGTTTGAAGGACACAATTATTATTTCAATTAAAAATCATTATTTATAACCTTGTCAACGTCTTGACTATATTTCCTATTCATTTTGCAACTCATTTCATGTGTAGTTGAAGTGGGAAGTTTGCATAGACTTAGGTTGGGGTCATTAAAACTTGTTTTTCAACAACTCCACAAATTTCTTGTTAACAAACTATAGTTTTGGCAAGTCGGTTAGGACATCTACTTTGTGCATGACACAAGTCATTTTTCCAACAATTGTTTACAGACAGATTATTTAACTTATAATTCACTGTATCACAATTCCAGTGGGTCAGAAGTTTACATACATTAAGTTGACTGTGCCTTTAAACAGCTTGGAAAATTCCGCAAAATGATGTCATGGCTTTAGAAGCCATCATTTGAGTCAATCAGAGGAGCACCTGTGGATATATTTCAATGCCTACCTTCAAACTCAGTGCCTCTTTACTTGACATCATGGGAAAATCAAAAGATATCAGCCAAGAACTCAGAAAATAATTGTAGACCTCCACAAGTCTGATTCATCCTTGGGAGCAATTTCCAAATGCCCGAAGGTACCACGTTCATCTGTACAAACAATAGTATGCAAGTATAAACACCATGGGACCACGCAGCAGTCATACCGGTCAGGAAGGAGATGCGTTCTGTCTCCTAGAGATGAACGTACTTTGCGAAAAGTGCAAATCAATCCCAGAACAACAGCAAAGGACCTTGTGAAGATGCTGGAGGAAACAGGTACAAAAGTATCTATATCCACAGTAAAACGAGTCCTATATCGACATAACCTGAAGGGCCACTCAGCAAGGAAGAAGCCACTGTTCCAAAACCTCCATAAGAAAAGCCAGACTACGGTTTGCAACTGCACATGGGGACAAAGATCGTACTTTTTGGAGAAATGTCCTCTGGTCTGATGAAACAAACATAGAACTGTTTGGCCATAATGACCATCGTTATGTTTGGAGGAAAAAGGGGGATGTTTGCAAGCCGAAGAACACCATCCCAACCGTGAAGCACAGGGTTGGCAGCATCATGTTGTGGGGGTGCTTTGCTGCAGGAGAGACTGGTGCACTTCATAAAATAGATGGCATCATGAGGGAGGAAAAGTATGTGGATATATTGAAGCAACATCTCAAGAAATCAGTCAGGAAGTTAAAGCTTGGTCACAAATTGGTCTTCCATTTGTGACCCCAAGCATACTTCCAAAGTTGTGGCAAAATGGCTTAAGGACAACAAAGTCAAGGTATTGGAGTGGACATCACAAAGCCCTGACCTCAATCCTATAGAGAATTTGTGGGCAGAACTGAAAAAGCATGTGCGAGCAAGGACAGAGGATGAGAGGTCAACACAGTACTAAAAGAGACTGAGGACGAGAAGTCAATAGAGTAATAACAATCAATGGAAATACTGTTTTTTCTGTAATAGGGGATTAATGCAGGGAGATGGGAGGAATTAGTCTATATATTGAGTCTGAAATTGGATACTTGTTATTTGGCCAATGGCCCAGTTTTATTGCAAGGAATTCTAATTGGTCAACCACAGGCTAGGGATGGGTTATAAAACTACATGCTGACCCTTTGTTCTGTGGAGAGAACACAGGAGAGAGAACTGAGAGAGCATCACTGAGGACAGGGGAGAATGACCATCTACTTCCAAGCATAATTTGTCCTATTTGAATAAACCTACTTTCCTCCCCCTGATTTGCTTTGGGGTCTGTGTTATTGAAGAATAACATCAACTGCTAACACTTGGTTCCGTGACCCAGATGAATTGGTCTGAACAACAACAAGAAAAACTAAACTGTGTTGATCCAGAAGAAAGAGAGAAGGCTGAGCGCAACCCACACTTTGGGAATCAACTCTTAATCTCCTGATTGATGACATGATTGCTCGGTGAGTCTAGACCAATATCATTTTAAAATAACCAAATTAGGTAAAAAATAGTGCATGTGATGAGTGATATGTATCTGTGATGTATAAGGGTTCCGGTCCTTTGTTTTATTACAGACTTCCTTTGTTTGCTCGGTTAGGGGTTTGAGTCCTCTGTTGCAGCTTTGTTCTCTATTGAAAGGTTTGAGGACTTTGTCTTTGTTCTCTATTATAGAGGTTTAAGGCCTCTATTAAAAGGTTAGATTCCTTCATTTTTTAAAACCTTCTTGTTGCATAGAAGTGAGTTGCTAGTTGAGTTGCAATTTTACACGTGTGGTTAATGTAAGTCTCCAATAAGATTTTTGAAGTGAACATAAGTTGTATGGGTAGCCAGGCCCTACAGAAACAATTTGTGTTCTAGAAGACGTTTGAGTCCTTAAAAGGGGCTATATTTTGGGGTTAAATAAATATATAAACATAGAGATATATATTATACAACTTTTGAAGTGAATATAATGCCATTGTTAAGTGAGAAAACCACTTTGGAAAAGGGCAGAACAGCTCCTCCGGATGTGAGCATGAAAGAGATTGAAAGAGATATGAAGAACTCTCTTGCCTAAGTGTAGGCAAGAGGTAATAAATAAATATTCCATCATTGTTGACAAAGATGGAATATGGATTCTGTCTGATATACAAAAAGCTTGGGGAAAAATACAGAGGATGTCTAAATCCTTGACAAAAACAAGAAAGTCTTTAACTGTTCTAGCTGAAGTAAGAAAACAGGATGAGCAATTATTTCTGGAGAATCATGACAGGACATTGAAAGAGATAAAGAAAGTTTGAAAGCTCTTGGTGAACAGAGATTCAACAATTACAAAGGGTCATAAAAAAAGACTTGGCTCCAGCATGTGGACCATTTGTTCCCTCAATTTACCCTCAGGCTGAGTTGTGCAAGGATGATCGTGTTTCAAGCAACTGGTCAGCATTGCCTGGCTTTGAGTCAACAGATACTAACAGTGGTGAAAAACAATATCTTATGCCAACCAGAACACAGACTATAAAAGATAGTAAAGACAAACCTCCGGTGACAGTAATCACACATAAATCAGCATCTCCAAAACAGTTGGATGAATGGTCAAAAACGTTGAAACATCCGCGAGAAGTGGGTATGAAAACATGGGACCGTTTGAAGCGTTATAAGAAACTCTACAATCTACATCCTTATGATGGTTAAGTTACTAACCTTTGTTTTGAACAACCGTGAACATGGTGTACTTGAAGAAATGGTTTATAGAGATGTGGGTGGTGAAGAGCAAGATGTGGCCGATGGATGGAGAGCCATACATGTTTTCCTTAAGTGTCTGACCAATACAACCACCAATTGAGGAGAGATAACCAAATGTGTTCAAAAACCGAAATAACTGTTTGTTGAATTTGAAGAAAGGTTTAGAGCAGAGGTGGTTAGACACAGTGGGTTACCCGACATGGAAGATGCACTCAATTCCTCCAAAAATGGGGCAGTCACTCATCAGCTGATGCAATCCATACATGATGATTTGCGAGAAAAAAAATGTTTCCACAACGAATGACTGGGAGAGACAAAACTACAGCAACATCATCGACAGGTTGTCATCACTGAACAGACACATCAATCAACATAATTAACCGGCTGTTATCATAGTCATGCAGGTTCTGAGTGAAACCAACAACATTATTTGTTCAGTAGAAGAGAAACCTGGTGAATGTCATTATTGCGGGATTTCTGGTGACTGGCAAATAGAATGTCGGCAAAGATTATTATATATATATTTTTTTAAATTCACCTTTATTTAACCAGGTAGGCAAGTTGAGAACACGTTCTCATTTACAATTGCGACCTGGCCAAGATAAAGCAAAGCAGTTCGACACATACAACAACACATAGTTACACATGGAGTAAAACAAACATACAGTCAATAATACAGTGAAAAATAAGTMTATATACAATGTGAGCAAGTGAGGTGAGATAAGGGAGGTGAAGGCAAACAAAATATATATATAAATAAATAAAAATATAAAAAAGGCCATGGTGGCGAAGTAAATACAATATAGCAAGTAAAACACTTGAATGGTTGGTTTGCAGTGGAAGAATGTGCAAAGTAGAGATAGAAATAATGGGGTGCAAAGGAGCAAAATAAATAAATAATACAGTAGTAAAGAGGTAGTTGTTGGGCTAAATTAGATGGGCTATGTACAGGTGCAGTAATCTATGAGCTGCTCTGACAGCTGGTGCTTAAAGCTAGTGAGGGAGATAAGTGTTTCCAGTTTCAGAGATTTTGTTAGTTCGTTCCAGTCATTGGCAGCAGAGAACTGGAAGGAGAGGCGGCCAAAGGAAGAATTGGTTTGGGGGTGACCAGAGAGATATACCTGCTGGAGCGCGTGCTACAGAGGGTGCGCTTATGGTGACCAGCTGAGCGTGAGGGGATTAAGGGGGACTTACTAGCAGGGTCTTGTAGATGATCTGGAGCCAGGGGAAGTGAGGGGGCGGACGAGTGAGTGGCGAATGATGCGAGGCCACAGCCACTGGAGTGAGGTACAGGCTTTTTCCAGTCGCCAGGGTGGTAGTTATATGGGGCTTTGGTGACAAAACGGATGGCACTGTGATAGACTGCATCCAATTTATTGAGTAGGGTTTTATGAGAAGTGGCCAGGAGAAGCAGGGTCCGTCTAAGGGAAAATGGAAACAGGACAACAGCCCCAATGATACAATGCTGATGCATACATTTTGGAAGTTCTCTCCAGCTCAGCAGCAGAATTTGCTGGATGCTGTGGAGGGAAACTAATAGACCCCTTCTTACATCCCATCTCAGCTGGTGTACATATGACATCGGATGGAATAAATGTGAACATGATGGTTAATAACTTTGCAGTAGATTTTTTAGTAGATACAAAACATGTAGTATGTCCTCAGTGCACGTATGTCCTAAGTACACGTATGCCCTCAGTATGCAAAACATATATCTCCTCAGTACACGGGCAAGAAGATGAGAGCAACAGGAGTGGGGGGAAGACAGATATGAAACAAACCAAACCATTATCAATTTATATTGGTCCAATGAAGATTGATGCAGGGGTGAGGATAGGCTCATTTGAACAACCTATTTTAGGCCTTGATGTTATTATGCAACTTGACTGACTGAACATTTCTGAAGGGAAGGTGACGTGACAACTGACAATTAGACAACTGCAGGGCTCTACAGTTCAGAACCATCCTATTTGGACTATGAAGAATAATTAGTGTGGAACTTTGGATATGGAACCAGTGTGCTTGACAGGTGTTGCCCCACTTTGCACAAAACAATATCCCATTAGCAAAGAAAGCTTTGGCTGCTACTAAAGTAGTGGAGGCTCCTAACATCATCCTACAACGTGGCACACCATGTAATCCAGCTACTCTGATGCTTCCTCCATATACCACATTACTTGAACACGACTGTTGTGAGTTGGTTTTGGATCAGCTCTCTGATGGGTTAATTAAGACTTGTCCGTTGGAAAACCCGGAGTATATCTTATACACAGACGGTTCAAGCATTGCAAGGTTGTCCATTTTGATGACAAAGCAGAGCCCGCAGAATAAATAACTGGTTGATTAGCAATTGGGGGCCAATTTCAGGTGAAGAATGATAGTGAGATGATCAGAACCTGGTAAGCTTCTATGTTGTACACCACAGTCATCATATTAGGGATATCTAGGTGAAATGTCGAACTTTTTCCTGAAAAGTGGGACATGCTTTCTTAGGAAATCTATGTGAAATATCAATTTCTCTTGAAACCAGGACATGTTACTTTCACTTTTTTGTTTCCTTCGTTACAGGTTATGAGAATAGCAATATTTCTTGACCCAAGGACAGTACCTGAAATGATACCGGTGAAGATCACCGGTGAAGTGTTCGTTAGAAAAGTGCAGCCAGTGAAACGGAAGAAAAATTCCTCACTGCCGGCAGACTGTCAGAACATCATGTCTAATAGTTATCTATGTGGGACTGATACCAGTGAGGAAGAGCTGGTCACTTTTAAAGGACTTGGCGAATGATTACCTTCCCAATCGGACGATTGGATATTATTGTCTTGTAGACAATACTTTTTTTGTGAGTTTCCTCCTAATACAGGATGTTAATACTTATTTTCTATAACTTTGCTTGAAATCTATTTCTTATTGTAACAGCAAGTACAATATGCGCTTTGTGTTTTATAGAAATGCAAGGTGTTTAATGTAAATGATTTTATGCTTACCGCTAATGTTTTTTATACTGTCTATTTTTTCATGTTTTCTATTGTTTTCTAAAAATACATTTTAAGTATATCTCGTTTTAAAATGGTCTAGGGGGAGTATAAGAATATTTTGAAGATAAATACATAACGCAGAGACAGAGGACGAGAGGTCAATAGAGTAATAACGATCAATGGAAATAGTGTTTTTTCTGTAATAGGGGGATTAATGCAGAGAGATGGGAGGAATTTGTCTATATGTTGAGTCTGAAATTGGATACGTGTTATTTGGCCGTTGGCCCAATTTTATTGCAAGGCATTCTAATTGGTCAACCACAGGCTAGGGCTGGGTCATAAAACTACATGCTGTCCTTTTGTCCTGTGGAGAGAACACAGGAGAGAGAACTGAGAGAGGATCACTGAGGACAGGGGAGAAAGGGTCCTACCTAATGTTCTCCTGTCTACTAATTTCTCCTGGTCAGCCTATTGTCTGCAGAGGTTGTTACATTGTCACAATATAGTAATTATAAAGTTGAACCTACTGGGTTTACATTAAGTTGCTTGCTCGTCGGTAGGTACATGGTCATTACAAGTACATCCTAAGTAACTACATTGTTCTTACATTACTCCTCATTCGGTATAGCCTTCGAGCCAGGTCGTAATATAGAAATAAACTCATTGAAAATGACGGGTAGTTCATAACAGGGTGTGCCTTGTTACAATTGTTGCCACCAGGTCCTGACCTATTTATTAACCCTGGTATTACATGTGGATTTGATGGTAGTGGCACCTAGTTACATGTAAGAAAGTCTGATTTTGGTTAGAGTAAATAACATAGTAATTCACAGGTTAATTTCAAATGTGTAATTACAAAAACATTACTAACATAGTATAACAAGAAAATGTGTAATAATGTCAATAATTACATTTGCGGAATAACCTTCAGCAAGTGGATGTGTACTTACTGAGAGAGCTGCAACCTTATTACCATGTACTTACATAGTAACGCCTATGTAACTACTATGTGTTACTACAGTTATTACTGTGTAGTTACATAGTAATAGGGGCAACGTAATGTAAAGCGTTAACTTAGTCACAATAATCTCTTATCCCTCTACTTTCCCTTCTTTCAGGTCTGCTAAATGGAAATGATGAGAAAACAATAGTCGTGGAATAGGCATAGGAAAAGAGCATTCTACTACTCTGGATAAGTGATAAATCCTCATATTTCTGACATACTAAAAGGTCTGATCATTTTAGTTAATGTTTTTTAATATAGACACCTCCCCCAATAACAGTTTGCCACTGGAGGGAATGCTCAAGGTCCTTGTATATGTTTGTAATGAGGGATTTTGAAGGCGGTAACGCCAATGACAATGACATTAAAAATAGGGACACATAATATTTGTAAAAAATACAAAATAAAAGATACCGATTTGAAGGTGTCATAAATATTTGGACAAATTCACTTATGCGTATTAAAGTAGTAAAAAGTTCAGTATTTCGTCCCATATTCCTAGCACGCAATGTCAGGCTTGTGACTACAAACTTGTTGGATGCATTTGCAGTTTGTTTTGGTTGTGTTTGCTAGGCTGGTGTGGTTACACGTGGTCTATGGTTGTGAGGCCGGTTGGACGTACTGCCAAATTCTCTAAAATTACGTTGGAGGCAGCTTATGGTAGAGAAACGAACATTTCATACTCTGGCAACTGCTCTGGTGGACATTGCTGCAGGTATTATGCCAATTGCATGCTCCCTCAAAACTTGAGACATCTGTGGCATTGTGTTGTGTGATAAAACTGCACATTTTATAGTCGCCTTTTATTGTCCCCAGCACAAGGTGCACCTGTGTAATGATCATGCTGTTTAATCAGCTTCTTGATATGCCACACCTGTCACGTGACTGGGGGTTGTTCTAGTTAGTTATTTCTATGTGGGGTTCTGGGTTATTATTTCTATGTTGGTGATTGGTATGATTCCCAATTAGAGGCAGCTGGTAATCGTTGTCGCTAATTGGGGATCATATTTAGGTAGCCTTTTTCCACTTGTGTTTTATGGGATATTGTGTTTTGAGTTAGTGCACGTAGCAACGCTGTAGTCACGGTTCGTTGTTAGTTTATTGTTTATTTGTTTTTTTGTCTTTGCTTAGTTTCACTTTCTAATAAATAATGTGGAACTCAACATCCGCTGCGCCTTGGTCCAACATTTATTCCAGCGAACGTGACAACACCTGTCAGGTGGATGGATTATTTTGGCAAAGGAGAAATGCTCACTAATAGGGATTTAAAGAAATTTGTGCACAAAATTTGAGCAAAATAAGCTTTTTGTGCATATAGAAAATGTCTGGGATTTTTTATTTCAGCTCTTGAAACATGGGACCAACACTTTACATGTTGCGTTTATATTTTTGTTCAGTGTATATTGTGTCCTTTTGGAGTCACTTTTATTGTAAATAAGAATATGTTTCTGAACACTTGAACACAGATAATCATGAATGAATCGAGAATAATTATATGTGAGAAAGTTGCAGAGGCACAAAGATCCCCAAGACATTATAACCTCTCACCATTACCAATAACAGGGGAGGTTAGCAATTAAGAGGGTTCGATAGTAATGCTGATATTAATGCCTCTAACTCTAACATCATTTATTCATGATTCGTTCATAATTATCCGTTATTAATGTAGAGGTGTTTAGAAACATATTCTATTCTTAATTACAATAAAAGGGACTCCAAAATGACACTATTTATTATTTACAATTCATTTCTACTGGGCAGAACATAATCTGAAACACAACCAAAACAAACTGCAAATGCATCCAACAAGTTTGTAGAGTCACAAGCTTGACTTAGTCATTGCGTGCTAGGAATATGGGACCAAATACTAACGTTTTCGACTACTTTTATACACATATAAGGGGATTTGTCCAAATACTTATGACACCTTCAAATTGGGGGACTGAATATGTAAAGTGCCCCTCAAATAAAAGTTGACATTCTATACTGTCGCCTCATATGAAACATTTCATCTGAAATCCAAAATACTGGAGTATTGAGACAAATTTAAAATACGTAGGGGAGTGTACCTGTGAAAAATCTAAATACACATGGCCCATGCAGAAAACGTAATTAATATTCAGATTTACCTAGGGGATGATGGCAGAAAGAATAGAATATTCCAACAGTTGGAGACGGGATCCTTTGTGTTGGTATGCTGGTGTTGAATACAGATCAGGGGATAGCAGGCTTGAAGAAACAGCTATATTCCAACATAAAATGTTGCAGATTTGTCTTTGCTCCCATTCTGAAGCCTGAGATGCTAAGCTGCTAGAGTGAAAGAGGCACAGCAATCTCTGGGCTCATTGGCTGTGGGGCCGTGGGGATTGTGATAATAGTCAAGACACATTAGCGCCACTGAGCTAGCTGACCCAGACCAGTCCCTGGGCACAGAGCAGCTGCTCCAGGCCCACTCAGAGGGCTCCATACTGGGCTGTATGGGCTCGCTGCCTGGCCTTTCTGGATCAACATCCATGGAACACCCAGAGCAGAGCTGGCATGATGACAGTCAGGTACCCAGGACTCTGTGTTGGAACATGGCCAGGCTTCATACTGTTGAGGAGGCTTTTGTGGGACATTATCTTCCTCTCTTCTCTACCCTCTATGAAAAGCTCTGTTTCCCTCTCTATGTAGGTGCCTGTCTGTCGTCTTTCTCTTTATCTCAATATCTCTATAAAGAACGATAAGGTATTGGATAGCAGCCATCTTACGGGTTCCTGACCAATTCTGTCAGCGAGCAAATTTGCCCTCTGTTCTATTGGTGAACGTGCAGTCACTGGAGAACAAACTGGATGAGCTCAGTTCGAGACTATCCTATCAACAGGACCTGAAAAGTTGTAATATCCTATGTTTCTCAGAGTCATGCCTGAACGAGGACATGGATGTACATCTAGCTGATTTTTCTATGCATCGTCAAGACCAGACAGCAGACTCTGGTAAGACGAAGGGAGTAGGGGTGTGTCTCTTTGTTAACAACAGCTGGTGCACAATCTCTAATGTTAAGGAAGTCTCAAGTCTTGCTCGCCTATTTACCACCACTAACCGATGCTGGCACTAAGACGACACTCAACGAGCTGTTTAGGGCCATAAGTAAACAAGAAAATGCACATCCAGAGGCAACGTTTATCACGGTTGCCGATTTTCATGTAGGGATACTGAAATCTGTTTTACCTCATATTTACCAGCATGTCACCTGTGCCACTAAAGGCAACAAACTCTAGATCACTTTTACTCCACACACAGAAATGCATAAGGCCCTACCTCAATCAGACCATAACTCTATCCTCCTGCTTTTTGCGTACAAGCAAAAACACAAATAGGGAGTACCAGTGACTTGCCAAATACAGTTGTGGTCCGATGAATAAGCTGCTAAGCTACAGGACTGTTTCTCTAGTACAGACTGGAATATGTTCTGGGATTCATCCGATAACATTGAGGAGTTTACCACATCAGTCACCAGCTTCATTAATAAGTGCATCAACGACGTCATCCCCACAGTGACCGTACGTACATACCCCAAGCAGAAGCCATGGATTACAGGCAACATCCGCACTTAGCTAAAGGCTAGAGCTGCCGCTTTCAAGGAGCGGGACATTAAGAAATCCTGATACGACCTCCGACGAGCCATCAAACAGGCAAAGCGTCAATACAGGACTAAGATCGAATCCTACTATGGCGGCTCTGACACTCGACGGATGTTGCAGGGCTTGCAAACTATCATGGATTACAAAGGGAAACCCAGCCGTGAGCTGCCCAGCAACTTGAGCCTACCAGATGAGCTAAATGCCTTCTATGCTTGCTTTGAGGCAAGCAACACTAAACCATGCATGAAAGCACCAGCTGTTCCGGACAACTGTATGATCTTGCTCTCTGTAGCCGATGTGAGTAAGACCTTTAAACAGGTCAACATTCGCAAGGCCGTGGGGCCAGATGAAATTCCAAGACACGTACTCACAGCATTTCCCGACGAGCTGGCAAGTGTCTTCGCTGATATTTTCAACCATTCCCTGACCCGGTCAGTAATCCAAACTTGTTTCAAGCAGACCAACATAGTCCCCGTCAAGGGAACCTCCCTAAATGACTATCACCCCGTAAAACAGACTCTATAGCCATGAAATGCTTTGAAAGGATGCTCATGGTTCACATCAACACCATCATCCCAGACACCCTGGAACCACTCCAATTCGTATACAGCCCCAACAGATCCACAGATGACACAATATCTATTGTACTCCACACTGCCAGCAACCACCTGGACAAAATGAATACCTACAGTATGTAAGAATGCTGTTCATTGACTACTGCTCAGCATTCAACACCATAGTCCCCTCCAAGCTCATAACCAACCTCAGGGCCCTGGGAATGAACACCTCCCACTGCAACTGAATCCTGGACTTACTGACGGACCACCCCCAGTGGACCACCCCCCGCCACAGGGTGTGTGCTTAATCCCCTTCTGTACTTCCTGTTCAGCATGACTGCATGGCCGTGCACAACTCCAACACCATCATCAAGTTTGCTGATGACATGACAGTGGTAGGACCTATCACTGACGACAATGAAGCAGCCTATAAGGGGAAGGTCAGAGATCTGGCAGTGTTGCCAGGACAATAACCTCTCCATCAACGTATGCAACACAAAGAAGCTGATCAGGGACTACAGGAAATGAAGGGGCGAGCACGCCCCCATTCCACATCGACAGGGCTGTAGTGGAGTGGGTCAAGTTCCTCGGTGTCCACATACCTAAGGAATTGTCGACACATGGTCCACACCCACACAGTTGTGAAGAGGGCACATCAGGAGATTGAGAAGATTTTGATGATGCAATTAAAGAATTCCTAGCGCCAGGCACGCTCAGTGTCCTCTGTTCCAGAAAGAATCGGCCTAGCAAATGTAAAATTGAGGCGCTGCCTCATTTCCGAGCAGTGACAGCAAATCTCTCGCTCACACCTGAGAGCTGAGAGTGGACTGGGACCCAGATGTGTGTGTCTGGCATGGTAACAGCCTGATTTAGACTACTGTGGTGTATGTCAGACTACTGTGGTATAAATCAGGCGGTTACCATGGCAGACACATGCCGCTGGGTCTCTACCTGGGATCAAATACAGAAGTTAATAGAAGAAGTGGATGCAGTGATTTATCTGTTTCATCTAAAGTACTGTACAATATATTTTTTAGGTACTAGTCTTGGGACAAGGCCTCCCTCTGATCTGTTGACAGATTCAGATTTATCTCCATAGCAGAGCAGCCCTCTGAGCAGTCTGGAGGCTGTTGGAACAGGACATATTTTTAAGCATAATGATAAAGGGGCTATAGGTGAGGGGAGCAATAGCACAGTGGCCGTGTCTGAATACCCTTACTTGCATTCTTAATAATAGTAATTTTGGGTATGCAAAAATATAAAGTTTTATAGTATGGGAAATGTTTAAAATTGAGTAGGCTTTTACTTTAAATGCCAGAATGTCATAATTGTTTTGGCTCTTCATCTAGTAGAATAGCAGTAGCATCCTATTGAGGAAGAGAATCGTCTTTTCATACCCACAAATGTTTGACAACAGCTGATAATGAGCCGATAATCAAGTAAGGCGACGCGTTGTACCAAAATGGAACAATGCAATTGCGCATTAGATGACCAATTCCAGTATGATTCTAATAAGTTGATATTTTTTGCTTACTGCATACATTTTACAATATGTTCTAAATAGTATGTAATATGATTAGTAGGCCTACACATTATGTGTAGGCTTGTAGGCAAGATGGAATTTGGACAAAGCCATTGTTGTTTCCTGTGTGTGTTCTGTTGGCAATTGAAAGGAGAAAACAGTCAACTACACACAGAGGGATCCTCCTGAACTTTGCCAGGGCAATTTAAGTCTATTTAATCTGTTAACAGTGTGTTAATGAGGTACATGATCAACATCTCTAGGGAATAGCCATGTTTTTCCACAAGTAACAGGCTGCAATATGGTCAAAGTGTTAGTAATGATTATCAAGCTTTCAGTGTGAACTGGAATGTACAGTAGGTGTCAATAAGAACAGGTTGTTCTGCTCCGTCAAAGTGTTTCTACACTCAATGTGCTGTGGAGTGCTGGGTAACAACTTTGTAGTGGGAGATGTAGGCAGAACAACACATGTGTGCTTTATAAAAGCTGTTGGGTTTCATGTAGGTGTATCATGTCAGAGTTACAGTATGTTGCATCCATCAGGTGGAAGTAGATAGTTATTTTCTGAATCTCCTTGGACAGATGCACGTAACATAAAGTAAAATTGTAGCATCTGTCAACAGACTGTGGAATGCGAGGTCTAACGAGGAACTTTGTTCTGGTGTGCAGATTTTTTTGTCACTGATTAATTGAATAAATCACTATTTCGCAGATGTTCGCATCTTTAGAATTTGGGAAGGGGTGCAGATATTTTGCTAGCCTGGGTGTCGTCTCTGTTCATCTATTACATTCCACTCCTGGCCACTCCTGTCATTTGGCAAATGAAAGGCGTGGCAAGGAGTGGAATGTCAGCTAAAAAGACTAGAACCCAGACTAACATTTCGCCCATAGACTTGCCCGAAACATGCAACGAGAGGAGGTTGGAGATACCGCCCTACTTCCGCTCCTCGTTGTAGTATCTTTTCTAACCCAAATTTTATCAAGCATCTGACGCAATTACACAACATTTTAGTTCCGGGTTTGCCATATTATGTTGCTCACAAATCCCATGGGATACGTCCTAGTAAATAATTGATCACCTTTATACGTTGAAGTGTAACCTAACATGCTGACCACACAGCTCACGTCGCAAAATAAATGTACACATACATGTTATTCAATCATTGCACCCACACTGCTCGCGTCAACCAGCGTCTGTGTAGCCAGGTGCTAAAATAGAACTTGGTTCTATTTGTGATGCTTAATGCACTGCAAGTCCCACCTCTACCATCTCCTCATTGGTTTTTAGGAGCATATACCCATGTGGGTGTTTGAAAGATTAACTGAGGTCCACACTCCAGTCCAGTCGGTAGTGGTAATGCACCTTAAAGTTGGTTGCCAACCACCATATAAAGTCCAAAGAAGAAGAAGAAACAGCCTGAAGGAGGAGAGTCTACAGTAATTGTATACAGTATGTATTCACATGTCATGCATGTAGAGTGATATTTAATGGAGGTAATCAAGGTTTTCAGCAACACCTGTGTGGATAAAGTCATTATAGAAAACCTTGTGCTGTATACAGTGCGTTCGGAATGTATTCAGACACTTTCACTTTTTTCCAAATGTTGTTATGTTACAGTCTAATTCTAAAATTGATTAAATATTTTTTTCCCTCATCAAATCGACAAACAATATCCCATAATGAAAAAGCGAAAACAGGTTTTTAGAAATGTTTGCTAATTTATTACAAATAAAAAGCAGAAATACCTTATTTATGTAAGTATTCAGACCCTTTGCTATGACATTTACATTTACATTTAAGACATTTAGCAGACGCTCTTATCCAGAGCGACTTACAAGTTGGTGCATTCACCTTATGATATCCAGTGGAACAACCACTTTACAATAGTGCATCTAACTCTTTTAAGGGGGGTGGGTGGGGGGGGGGTTAGAAGGATTACTTTATCCTATCCTAGGTATTCCTTAAAGAGGTGGTGTTTCAGGTGTTTCCGGAAGGTGGTGATTGACTCCGCTGACCTGGCGTCGTGGGGGAGTTTGTTCCACCATTGGGGTGCCAGAGCAGCGAACAGTTTTGACTGGGCTGAGCGGGAGCTGTACTTCCTCAGAGGTAGGGAGGCGAGCAGGCCAGAGGTGGATGAACGCAGTGCCCTTGTTTGGGTGTAGGGCCTGATCAGAGCCTGAAGGTACGGAGGTGCCGTTCCCCTCACAGCTCCGTAGGCAAGCACCATGGTCTTGTAGCGGATACGAGCTTCAACTGGAAGCCAGTGGAGAGAGCGGAGGAGCGGGGTGACGTGAGAGAACTTGGGAAGGTTGAACACCAGACGGGCTGCGGCGTTCTGGATGAGTTGTAGGGGTTTAATGGCACAGGCAGGGAGCCCAGCCAACAGCGAGTTGCAGTAATCCAGACGGGAGATGACAAGTGCCTGGATTAGGACCTGCGCCGCTTCCTGTGTGAGGCAGGGTCGTACTCTGCGAATGTTGTAGAGCATGAACCTACAGGAACGGGTCACCGCCTTGATGTTAGTTGAGAACGACAGCGTGTTGTCCAGGATCACGCCAAGGTTCTTAGCACTCTGGGAGGAGGACACAATGGAGTTGTCAACCGTGATGGCGAGATCATGGAACGGGCAGTCCTTCCCCGGGAGGAAGAGCAGCTCCGTCTTGCCGAGGTTCAGCTTGAGGTGGTGATCCGTCATCCACACTGATATGTCTGCCAGACATGCAGAGATGCGATTCGCCACCTGGTTATCAGAAGGGGGAAAGGAGAAGATTAATTGTGTGTCGTCTGCATAGCAATGATAGGAGAGACCATGTGAGGATATGACAGAGCCAAGTGACTTGGTGTATAGCGAGAATAGGAGAGGGCCTAGAACAGAGCCCTGGGGGACACCAGTGGTGAGAGCACGTGGTGCGGAGACAGATTCTCGCCACGCCACCTGGTAGGAGCGACCTGTCAGGTAGGACGCAATCCAAGCGTGGGCCGCGCCGGAGATGCCCAACTCGGAGAGGGTGGAGAGGAGGATCTGATGGTTCACACTATGAGACTCGAAATTGAGCTCAGGTGCATCCTATTACCATTGATCATCCTTGAGATGTGTCTGCAACTTAATTGGAGTCCACCTGTGGTAAAATCAATTGATTGGACGTGATTTGGAAAGGCACACACCTGTCTATATAAGGTCCCACAGTTGACCGTGCATGTCAGAACAGAAACCAAGCCATGAGGTTGAAGGAATTGTCCGTAGAGCAGCAAGACAGGATTATGTCGAGGCACAGATCTGGGGAATGGTACCAAAATATTTCTGCAGCGTTGAAGGTCTCCAAGAACACACTGGCATCCAACATTCTTAAATGGAAGAAGTTTGGAACCACCAAGACTATTCCTGGAGCTGAACGCCCAGCCAAACTGAGCAATTGCGGGAGAAGGGCCTTGGTCAGGGTGACCAAGAACTCTGACAGAGCTCCAGATTTCCTGTGTGGAGATGGGAGAACCTTCCAGAAAGACAACCATCTCTACAGCGCTCCACCAATCAGGCCTTTATGGTAGGGTGGCCAGACGGTAGCCACTCCTCAGTAAAAGGCACATGACAGCCTGCTTGGAGTTTGCCAAAAGGCACCTGAAGGATTCTCAGACCATGAGAAACAAGATTCTCCGGTCTAATGAAACCAAGATTGAATTCTTTGGCAGGAATGTCAAGCGTCACGTTTGGAGGAAACCTGGCACCGCTCATCACTTGGCCAATACCATCTGTACGGTGAAGCATGGTGGTGGCAGCATCATGCTGTGGGGATGTTTTTCAGTGGCAGGGACTGGGAGACTAGTCAGGATCGAGGGAAAGTTGAACGGGGCAAAGTACAGAGACATCCTTGATGAAAACCTGCTTCAGACTGTTCAGAACCTGGGGCGAAGGTTCCCCTTCCATCAGGACAACGACCCTAAGCACACAGCCAAGAGAACGCAAGAGTGGCTTTGGGACAAGTCTCTGAATGTCCTTGAGTGGCCCAGCCAGAGCCGGGACTTGAACCCCATCGAACATCTCTGGCGAGACATGAAAATAGCTGTGCAGCGACGCTCCCCATCCAACCTAACAGAGCTTGAGGGGATCTGCAGAGAAAAATGAAAACCGGTATTGGCTTTGTCATTATATTGTGTATAGATTGATGAGGATTTCTATTGTATTTTTTATTTTAGAATAAGTCTGTAACGTAACAGAATGTGGAAAAAGTGAAGGGTTCTGAATACTTTCTGAATGCACTGTATGTGCTAGTCACACATCATGTATAACAGAGTCCTTGTTTATGTTCTTTTGTGTACTAATGTAAGACAACAGAAAGTACACCTGTCAGGTTTCATGGTTGAATGCCCTGGTCATGGTACACTTGATCAAATTGGTCCAGAACAGAAAACATCATTATATAGGAGTGCAATGGTCTGGATTTCTTCACAAATGTATTTCAGAGAATCAGAGGACAACCCGCCTTCCCCACTTCCTCACAATTCACAGGCCGTTTCCGCTGTCTCGCCTGACCCTGCAGTCCGATCGGAAAATCTGAAACCCAAGCAGAACTAGTCAATTCACGGTAAGGCCCTGAAACGAATTCCTCTGACTCCCCCTGCCAAGGAAGGAAACAATTCATGCTAATGGTCTCCTAAGACCATCTAAATACTACAAATTATTCATAACGCTCCTTTCTGTAACTATTTGCATAATATCATTTCAGTTTTTAATAAAGGGAAAGGGAAGAGAGTGTTATTTAGCATTAGTGCAAAAAAAAACATTTGAATGATGTTTGTGGTCAAAGCTTTGGGTATAATGGTATAGCTGGTGCTGCACAATAGTATAATATGTGCCTGTATGGGTGCATAGATAGATGATTCTCAGATATGGCATAAACTTACGGAGCTGCAACACATTGAGTTATTTCTGATGGAGAGAGAGCATGTGCCGTTGATAGAGAACCTACGTGGAAAATAGKGGKGGKGGGGGGGGGGGGGGGGSKGRATTTGATCACAGATTGGCAAACAGGCCGTGGGCTCAAGGCAAAACTTCTACATTTTCCTGTCAAAATATGAATCTGTGCATTCCTCTCTGCTCGCTGTCTTCACAAGAAGGAAAGTTATTGATTGGGCGTGATTGCCGAAGAGACGCACTGGAGACCAGGTGCACTGAGCCGGTACCATCCGTCCTGGCTGGATGCTCACCCTAGCCCGGCAGATGCGGGGAGCTGCGATGTAGAGCAACGGGCTGTGAACGCGCACTGGAGACACCGTGCGCTCCACCGCATAACACGGTGCCTGACCAGTACCATGCTTCTCCCCACGGTAAGCACGAGGAGTTGGCTCAGGTCTCCGACCTGAGCCAACTCGTGCCCCCCCCCAAAAAATAGCCGTGTTCCCTCGTAACGCTGGGCCCCTTTACTCGCTGCCTCCGCCTTCCTCGATGCTTCCACCTGCTCCCACGGCAGGCGTTCCTTTCCGGCCAGGATATCCTCCCATGTCCAGGATCCTTTGCCGTCCAGGATGTCCTCCCATGTCCAGTCCTCCTGAAAACGCTGCTCCCCCTTACCTCGCTGCTTGGTCCTTTGGTGGTGGGTAGTTCTGTCACGGCCGTTGAAAGAAGTGGACCAAAGTCCAGCGTGGTGAGCGTACATTTTCCTTTTATTTAAAATGTTGCCAACAAAACAACAAACGAAGATACAACCGTGAAGCTTACAGGGCTATATGCCACTAACAAAAGTCAACTACCCACCCTGAAAGGAGGGTAAAAGGGCTACCTAAGTATGATTCCCAATCAGAGACAACGATAGACAGCTGTCCCTGATTGAGAACCATACCCGGCCAAAACATAGAAATAAAGAAACATAGAAAACAAAACATAGAATGCCCACCCCACATCACACCCTGACCTAAACAAATAGAGAAATAAAACGGCTCTCTAAGGTCAGGGCGTGACACCTATGCCTTATTTACTTAGAATAACTACAAAATAGTGATTTTGTCAGAACCATTTTTGTTTCGGTGACGACACCGCCACTGACACGACCGCCACTGACACGACCTCCACTGACACGACCACCCCCTCCAGCTGCCGCTGAAAAACCAGGGAAGACTGAAGTACTAACACTAATTGCTGATTGCCTAGTAGAGAAGAAACCACTCCCCCTCCAATAGAGCCACTAAATACCAATGCAAGTCACAAAGTTCCCTGCCACTTAATCCTGGTTGATGTGTCAACAATCATCTGCAAGTTATGAGCAGTCAGCAGTTCCCACACCAAGTAGGCTACTGGGAAGACAGGCAGCAATTGAAATTGATGGCCCTAGCTAGCAAAAACACAGTACTAGACAATGACAGAAAAATACAAAATATATACTTATCACTCCCATCATGGAATTGTATTAATTGTTTTATTCTGTGTTGTTGCAGCATTCAACCCAAATAATCAAAACCTAAATCGAAAAAACTTGATTATTTTTTATAATTGAAACGAAACCGAATCGACCTCAAATTACACTAATCACTCAGCTCTAATGGATGGAGACAAAATCGAGGAAGAGAGCCACGTTTCCGTAAAGCAGATTATGTTGCAGTCCCTTATGTCTCTCTGAAAGGAGATCGTCGCCGTGAGCTAATCTGCCTTATTGTCCAGAGATTGTATATTAGCAAGTAATACTTGAAATCAGTGGGTGGTTTGCCCTCCTTCTGAGCCTTACTAGGATACCGGCTCTCCTTCCTCTCCTCCAGCGGCAACAATGCCAATGGAGTACCTACTGCATCTACACACTGCCGCAGGCCCCATTAATCCATCATGGTATATACCTGTGGAGCTGTTGCGCCCAGCCTCCCCTACGATTCCCCACAAAGGATACACTACCGAGATGAAACGGAAACAAATAAGGGTAAATGAAGAGGACTGAGGTGTAAATTAAAGATACCAAACAGTGAAAATCATGTTTTTCATCAAATTGGATGATATTTGGATGAAACAAGTTCAAAGTAGGGTGACCCAGGTATGCAAAATTACTGTCGCTGGTACATTGATAAAGTGTGATCATAAAGTTACTGGTCCGCTCCCATGTCAAAAACTTGGATTCAGGAGGCAGGCATTACCAAGGATTTACTTCCGACTTCATGCAACTCACATAAAGCCGGAAATGTAATACACTAATGGTAGTGTCATATCATCTTAACGAATTAAAATGTATCTACTGCCTTAAAACCGTCATCACATGTGCTTCTACGTCTTGCTTTGGCTTTGTTTACAAACTGTCTAGATCAAGCAGAAAGTGATGAGGAGACTTGTTTGGGTTTTTTCCAGTGGGGGTGGGGGTGAAGGCCCTGAATTTGTCTCAGTGCTTCTCCAGCCGATGGGGCGCGTCCCCTTTTATTCCCCATTAAATAGCCAGCATCAGCTGTGCATAAGTGGGTTGTGATAGTGGTGCGAGAAAGGAAATGTTCAAATCTCAGCTTGGAAGCTTCATACCCAGTGTGTTTTGTTGTATTTAAAAGTGTGTACTGTAGCCGTGTCGCAGGTTCTACCAGTATCGGATCTACTTATGTCTATTGTTGGACTACTGGTCCACGTTGGTCTCCTTGGCCTTTCTCTGCTGGAGATCTGATGGCGGATTGTATTGTCTAACTGACCGATGGACTACCACTTTTTTGCATATGGTATTTCATTTGTTTTGGGGTGATTTATACCATGTTGGTTTATGTGTTCAGTTGTAGTTGAAGACTACTGAGATTTCTGATACGGGAGTTTATTGCAATATCATTGTATGAATGAGACCGGTTTTATACAGCATTTTATGGAAGGACAATTGAGTGACTGAGATCACTTGGGTTCACTGCACTCATTTACCTGGTTGGAATTATTTTATGCCTGAGGTACGGGACATTTATCAATGAACCAAGGTTGTTATTGTTTTGTGACTTATATTGATTGTGTGATAATACAACACACGTGAAAGAACACAGCTGTTTCGAAGTTATTTCTAATGTTTTAAGGGTTTATGAAAACTGTATTTCCTTACTGACTTTTACACGAGTCCTTTGTATTGGTGTAGACTTGACGGACCGGACAGATTCCCTCACAAAACAAAAAAGAGAAATCAAAATTTTCTCTGGTAGGCACAACCTACCTGGGACCCCTAGACAGACCTAACCTCAAGTTAAAACCGTTACAGTATGTGTAAGTGAGGACTTGGTATACTGTATATTCTTTAGGCTAGGTTTTACTTTGTGTTCGCTACCGTGTGCTGGTAAGGGCACAGATGAGACGGGTAGGATTCCAGTTGAGGTGGTTTAATAACGCTGAATATGCACAGGCACTGAACAATACCGCACAGTGTATGTAGTATGGATGGCCTAAGGCACTTAGTGGTCTAACAACTTGCGTCAACCAAAATGTGTGTGTGGTCTGCAAGTAAAGAGAGAAATAAAGACACAATAGTGAATGACAGAATACAATCTCCAATTCACATTTCTTATCAACAATATGCATGGCTATAACATGACTGATGACTTAATGCTATACAGGACCATACAGCACGATACAACGTGACTGTGACTGCACTAATTGAGATTAAAGGGGTTCCGCAGCATGTGTGCTACAAAGCATAGCACAATCTTCAGTACAGGTCTACAACTGCACAATGAACTTGAATACCTCTAAACAGTGAAATACAATGTAATACCCATATAATGATGTACCATACACGTATACAATTATAGGGCATATAAACAATGCACTGGGGGACATTACCCTTTAACAAATACAGGGTTAAATGTCCGAAATGATGACAGCCAAAACAACGCTGGCCAGCTCACAATAGCTAGCGCCGTAGTAGAAACGACTAATTAGCATAACCATAAATATGACATTATCATCGCAGAGTACATCTTCAGACATAAACACCTGAAAGATATTACGTATGCACTTACATATCAACACAGACGCACACTGGCCTTGGCTAACACAATGAATGCTAACTGTTTGGAAAGCACAAGGATGGCTGGAACTTTCTCTCACTTGACTTCTCTCGAGCTGTACTTCTTCTCTAAGCTGGAGATCACCCAGCATGCTCTGCTCCATATGCTGTGAAGACAGACCGAACATATTGTAAATCATAGTTATTAATTTAAAATCTGCATCAATAAGCATTTCAGGCACAAAAAAATTCCAAATACAAACATTGAAAAGTTGGTGCAAAATCAAATATTGCATATTTCAAATTGAGTACTTCAAAAACAACAGAAAACACATTGTAGAATGAGTAGATCACAACATCAACGAATTGATAGCATCATAACTCAGAACAATAAGTAAAAGGAAATTACCCATTTCACTACCCATTTAACAAACATTTCCCTTTTCAAAAACATTAGACTACGTAGACAGGCTCCTGGGTCTCCTCTTCAATGAGGTCACCCTTAATCCAGCGAGCTGTCCATCCCAGGACCCCTCTCTGTCCAGTGTGAGAGGCCTGACAAGGAGGAGGCCGTAGCTGGATTTGTCTCCCGCTTCAATCATGGAGGTTACTGAAGCCTGCTTAATTGAAGCCAGGTACATGAGTGCCCCTTCTTCTCCCGCTCCACACCCATCAATAGCTGTAGTTGGTTGCATTTCTGAAAGCATAACTAATTAACTTTTGCATCATATGATATAACATTTTGGGAGATGAGTTTTAGAAATTGTACGAATCAATGGGTCATGCACACCTTAGGGTGGCCAGGTGCCTGTATTAGGCTTATATTTCAAATTATTTATTTTTAGGTCAAATGATGTCTCACAAATATTTCTCACCTTTATTTATCATGAGTGTTCATGTTGATTAATATTTTGGCTATGCTGGCCTATTGTAAATTATAAAATAAATGTCTGATCAATACATACAATTCTGAACATATTGTCATTTATAATGCTAATGCAGAGGCACCAATTAATTGTCCAGTACACTTATTGTTTGATCTTTTCATCTACATTCCCTTATGTCTAAGGTGACTCAAGCTCTACTAATTATTGTGTAGAAGTGTACATGTATTGCTGGTTTTGTCTGATATCCAACAGTCCATGATCAGCTCTGTTGACCATGAGAACATTTTGCTGAGAAAATGTGTTGAGGCACGCTATTTAGGCTCGGAATGACATGCCCATTGTTTACCTTGTTACCTGGCAAGGATGTTTCAAAGAGCTGTCAGTCGAGGAAATCTCATGAATATAAACTTCCCTTCCTGATAGTTAGAGATGAGACAAAAGGTACAATATATTCAATTCTGAGCATTTTAATATTGTACAAATATTATGGGTGATGTTTTGGTAATTCAAAGGCAATCTTTACTTGGGAAATAGGATGACTGTGCGGAACCTTTAAGCCTTACCAAAAGGTCTCCACTGCCTGCTGTAATCCTGGGAAATGTTCGCTCACACCGTCACAAGCAGGACGAGTTGCAAGCAAATGTGAAATATGATGCTAGGTCCCGTGTGGCTCAGTTGGTAGAGCATGGCGCTTGCAACGCCAGGGTTGTGGGTTCAATTCCCACGGGGGGACCAGGATGAATATGTATGAACTTTCCAATTTGTAAGTCGCTCTGGATAAGAGCGTCTGCTAAATGACTTAAATGTAACTGCCTGGTTGAATTTAGGAACGCGCCTATTCTTGTTTTCACAGAGATACCTGTTTGGATAGCGGAGTGGGTGACAACGGCCTTTCCATTGATGGATTTGGCACACCAGTCCATTTGGATAGAGACAAGTTGAGGACTGGAAAAGAACGAGGCGGTGGGGTCTGTATTTACAGTACTGGTGCAACACAGTATTAGTGCCAGACAAAATCTGTGAAGCTGATTTTATCTGCCTCTTTTATCTGCTATGTGAATTCCCCCAACTACTCTATGTTGTTGTTTATATCCACCCATGCACCAATGTTGATGAAGCCACAGAGCTCTTAGCAAACATCCTGTATAAACTTGATACCATATCGCCAGATTCTTCCAAGTTAGTCTTTGGGGATTTTAACAATTGTACCATGGATAAAGCACTAAAATGCTACCAAATATGTGACCTGTGCCAATCACCACAATAGGATTCTGGACTTATGCTATGTCTAAGCCTATAGGTATAAAAACAAGATTGAGCAGAAGTTTGAGCAGGAGAACTACAGGGCAGCCTTGCAGGGTATTAAAAACATGGCCACTGTAAACACACAGTCAGAAAGGAGGCGTGTGAGTGTGTCCTCTATGCCCAATGAGCTGAACAAGCTCTACACTGGATTCGAGAGGCCCGACCTCAGTCCTGACGCGGTACAGCTCAAGCAGAGTTTCACGCCATGTGCCACGTTCACCCCTCAACCAATTGATGTGAGGAAACTGCTCAAATCCACACCAAAGCCCTGGGACCAAATGGTGAGGAGGTGGACATTGTGGACCAGTATAAATGTCTTGGTACCATCTTTGATAACACCCTGAAGTTTGAGCAAAATACAGATGCCATCATCAAGAAAGCCATGAACTGAACTCATTCAGTGTCCACAAATCAATATTGCAAACCTTTTACAGTTCCTTCATCGAGAATGTTCTATGTTTCTCCTTCGTATGCTGGTTCACATCCCTCTCTGTCAAGAACAGGAACCGCCTCCAAGCCATTGTGAACACCTGCTCTAAGATCACCGGGGTGCCACTCAGAATCCTGTCYTCATTCTTTGAGCAGCAGGCCAGGAAAGAAGGTCTATGACATTCTGGGGGACAGTACTAATGTCCTCAACCCACAGTTCCAACTGCTCCCCCTTGGACACCACCTGCGCTGTCTCAAGTGCCCCACAAATAGGTGCAGGGCCTCGTTTGTGCCCCATGTCATCCGTCTGGTTAACAGGATCATTAAGGAAAAGGTAGGGATTATTCTACAGATAGTTTAGCCCTGCCATTAATTAAGAATTGTGGTTACCATGGTCTTTAAGTTTCTTAAATTGCACCATGTACTTTTAACTGATGCCTTAGCACTGTCTGTGTGTGTTTATCCTGTCTGAAGCACCCTGTCAGCCCTGAAGTAATTGCCCCTCTGGGATTATAAAGTTGTATTGTAATACATAAGAATGCTGTTATAATCTACTAGGTTTAGTTTACAATGTACTTAGCGGTAATTGTGTTCACACATTGTCAGGGTCCTGATCTTATTATATCATGAAGAACATCTCCTCCCCATGGAGAGACAATAACACAAAGATGTTCTGAACATGAGTAGTCTCACTACTCAAAAGTGATGACTTGAGTGTTCACATATTTTACATTTATTAAAGAGCTGCATGAGAGTTTTATTTGAGACCTTAGTAGAATAAGACTACTGTCATTTTATAATTGAATTTATGAATATGTGACCTTTATAAGAAGTTGACAATGCCGTGTCATGTAATACTATCAGCCTTCAAATGCCACTATCCCTGTTTGACAATAGACACATATTTTAAAGAAACTATATATTGACTTGCTCTGTATGACAAGACCAGATGAGTGGTTCAATTACATACATTTGCAATGCAAACAACAGCATGGCAGTGCATCTGAATGAATTCATGCATTCATTATTGTAGCTATATAGATGGCAATTATGTTATCTATGAGTAGCAATTTCAAAACAAGCACACAATTAATAGGATGTGTGAGGATTGTAAATCAGTGTATGCTAAATAATTAGCTAATAACAACCATTAACTAACAATAACATGATACTGAATATGTGTAACGGGGTGAGTGACTGGTTGCAGGGAAGTCAGGCGCAGGAGAGCAGAGATGGGTGATAACAGGAGCACTTTAATATACACCCTGGCCCAAAGGCACAGGCGAGGCAGCACAAAGCACAACCACGGTAACATGAACCGGATTAAACAAAACAAACAACCCTAGGTTTGAAACAAACCTAGCGCAAGCCAGCCTGTAGCGTAACACCCTACACAAAGAACAATTCCACAGACAGACATGGGGGAAACAGAGGGTAATATACATTTAGTCTGATGAGGGAATGTAAACCAGGTGTGCGGGAAAATGAGACAAAACAAATGGAAAATGAAAGGTGGAGCGGCGATGGGTAGAAGATCGGTGACGTCGACCGCAGAACGCCGCCCGAACAAGGAGAGGGACCGACTTCGGCGGAAGTCGTGACAATATGACTCAATGTACAGTACAGTGTGGTCATGTGTTTATGTTCTTATGTGTACTTATGTTGACAACAGAAAGTACATACTGTATCTGTCATCTTTCATGGTTCTGTGCCCTGGCCATGGTGCCAAAGAACACTTACAAAGAAATTGAACTGAACTTACCTATACTATTGATGTTTGTTTACAAAACTGGACTATTAGTACAAACATGCTGGTGCCAATTTGGAATTTGGTGTGCTAATTGGACAGGAAGAATGTGATTAAAAACATAATCTTTATCAAAAAGACCTGGGTCCAATACAGAAACATCATTGCGCTTTGGAGCGCAATGGCCTGGATTTCTTCACAAATGTACACTGAGTAAACCAAACATTGGGATCACCTTACCCTACCCTCGGAACAGCCTCAATTCATTGGGGCATGAACACTACAAGGAGTCAATAGCGTTCCACATGGATGCTGGCCCATGTTGACTGCAATACTTCCCCACAGTTGTGTTAAGTTTGCTGGTGGTGGACCATTCTTGATGTACACAGGAAACTGTTGAGCATGAAAAACCCAGCAGCGTTGCAGTTCTTGACACAATCCGTTGCACCTGGCACCTACTACCATTCCCTATTCAAAAGCAATTAAATCTCAACCAAAAATCTAAGTTAAAGGATAGCACTCAATCTAATCTATTCAAACTTTGATGCACTTTAAATAAAGTTTGATTTGATTTAGTCCTATTCTTTAACTTTGATTTTTGGTTGATAGAGACGTGAATCCAACATATTAATTATTAACTTGAAGATTACATTTGAATGTATGCATTGTCTATTTTTAGTTGAACCATGGGTTGAATTGAATAAGTAACTTTTGATGACTTTGCAAATGCAGTATAGGCCTAAATAGTATCATTGATGATATACAGTATGACTTATAAAGTATCGTTACGTTTCATTTGCTCTGCTAAACCTACGCTTTGGAAAGATATCATCAGCGACAGTGAATATATTTAGTTTTTTAGAGATCTCTCAATAGTCATTCTCACAACAGCACATCGATAGTAGTCAGTGACAAATCAAAGCTGGGCATGGTTAAAACCCTGGATGGAAGACCAAATTAATAGCTGTAGATACAGTAGATCAACTCTCCAGTAGGAGGTGCTGCCCAGCCCATTGTTTTTTTTCCTGATAATGGATACAATGTTGAAGATCGGATTTTTTCAAAAGTACAAATTCAACATATACAAAGTTTGTCTGTGTTAAATTCATTACAATGATACTATAATCCTGTGGTCGAAATTCTATCCTCGACACAACAGTTTACATGGACTTTTTACAAATTCAATGAATTTTCCACGTAGATTCCACATCACTATACATTGACAAATTATGTTGAAACAACGTTGATTCAAGCAGTTTGTGCCCAGTGAGTACTGTATATGGATGACGCGTACGTGGCTCACGTCCAGATCCAATCAAGTCCAATGTCTATGAAAAGCCAATTGAATTGTCTTCCTGTCTTGTAAGAATTAGCATTTGAATGAATAAACATCACACAGCAAACAATGTTGTATTTATTGAATGAATCTGAAAGTGTCTTCGTGTTGTGTTTCCCTAGAAAGTCATGGTTGCTGGATTTAATGAGCGGGGTGCTCAGTATTGAAGAGGCAACCCCTTTATCACATTGGCATTTATAGAGACCATTTGTTTCAAATAATGAACTTATCTGTGACAGGCTCTCAGAARACAATTTTGTGAAACATATCCGTGTGGTTCGGCCATGCTTTCTTGTACCATAATAAAACCAGTAAGTTAGAGACATCCTTCCAGACCACTGTGCGATCAAAGAGCAGTCAATAGCAGGCCTCAGTGTTTCACCGCATTGCAGTAGCAACAGTGTAAGTAAAAACATGACCAGTGATTTAAAGAAACGAATATAGACTCAAGGCTGCCTCACCCATACTGCAATGAATCCTTACTTATTCAATCCACCTCTCCAGGCTCTACTCCTCAAAATGTTCTTGTTTACTCATCCCTTGCCTTTTGAATGCAATAATTTAGGAATAATGAAAGAAATGGCACACTCGTGTTATTTATTTGAGCTGTGACTGAAGTACTCGGGGTCATATTTAGTCTCTCTGTGGTCAGCTGAGCAGCACAATGGAGCAGACAGAAGACAGAATGGATATAATGACCAGCCTTAGGTAGGAAGAAAAGAGAGGGCGACGAGGGGAGGAGAGAGAAAGAGAGAGAGAGAGAGAGAGAGAGATGGCAGAGGGCCATTACAGGGATTTAACCTCTCAGACAGAAGCGCACATCTAAGGATAAAGAAGTCAAGAAAAGCAGATGAAATTCTCCCATTTGAGGAATTCCCAGAACATCCTAGTGCAATATCAAGGTCCAAATTGACCGATACTGGACCACCTCATTTTGTACAGACAGGAATGGTGTAGGGCCTCTGCTGCTCCCATTACTGCTCTCAGGGCATAATGGACACATATGCCTACTGTTTCTACAAATGACATCATTTGTTACTCCTCTGTGTGAGACAATGGACTGAATGGCTCCTTCCGCTACACCTGTCAACACAATCACTAACTACCACCCGGTACCCTGCACCTTAGAGACTGCTGCTCTATTCAGTAGCCATATGTACATAGTCATTGAACACTGGTCACTTTACATATACTGTTTTACCCACTTGATATGTATATACTGTATTATAGTCATGGCTCATCCTATATAACTACTGTTATACACACCTTTTCTATTCACTTACTGTGTCACGGTTTTTGAAAGATGAGGACCAAGGTGCAGCGTGGTGAGCGTACATTTTCTTTTAATTAAGAATGACGCAGACAAAAACAATAAACACTACCAAAAACAAACCGTGAAGCTCAAAGGCTATGTGCCCTAAACAAAACAACTTCCCACAAAGACAGGTGGAAAAAAGGGCTACCTAAGTATGGTTCTCAATCAGAGACAAYGATAGACAGCTGCCTCTGATTGAGAACCACACCCGGGCAAACACAAAGAAATACACAACATAGAACATAGAATACTCACCCCAACTCACGCCCTGACCAAACCAAAATAGAGACATAAAAAGGATCTCTAAGGTCAGGGCGTGACATACTGTCCATACTGTCCATACACACGAGGTCTTCATGGATCCATCTGTACCCGAATACTCGAACGGGTCCGGATCATGAATTTGAAATAATGTCACAGGTCTGGGTCGGATCTGATATCATTCAAACGGTTCTTGGGTATTTGTCATTTTAACTTGTTTGTCCAGAAGGGTCCGTACAGATCCGAACGCTACTGCTGCATTAGAGAGAGAGAGAGAGAGAGAGAAATTGTATAATTTATGCTGCTGCTGCTTTTGCTTTTCACAAGAGTGGAGTGTGGCGAGTATAGCTTGCTGTTGTTGGCCAATCATAAGTCATCAAAGTGGCAATAGGCTACAGTCATAGAGCCTCCGTGTGTGGTAAAAGTTAGGAGATATCTAATCAATGGAAGATGACATTAAAATGACGGAATTAAAAGGAGAAGGATAGGCTACAAACACCAAGAGCCAACAGGTAGGCTGCTACTAAATATTCTGAATGGAATTGTTGTACTGCAGCCTCAGTTAACTTAGCTAGCTAATGTTAGCTAGCTTGATTAGCTTCTCCCGGCTTGATGCAGTCAAGGCAGGTACTATCTAATTATATCTGATGATAAATAACCTAGCTATGGCAACTAATAGTCTGCTATAGTGCGAGTCGGCTTGGTTGGTTGCTGTCTCTCGTTTCTCCCTCCTCCTCCATGCTCCCCCCCTCCCTTTCACTCGCTTACAGTATGGCCCCTACCCTGCCCGCTAGAGCGGCACCTCGGCCTCTCTCTCCCTCTTCTCAATAATTATCTCCGGCTAATAAAGTAACTTAAAAAAATTMTTTTCTGCTGCTTCCATCACTCGGATCAGACCGGGTCTAGAGACGAACAGGTCTATACGGAACAGGTCCAGTTGCAAACCACAAGGAAAATCAAAACTACATGCATGCAAACATGGATAACAAGTTGAATGCATGTTGTGGCTTAAAGCATTCACTTGAATTACATACAGTAGCAAGAAAAAGTATGTGAACCCTTTGGAAATACCTGGATTTCTGCATAAACTGGTCATAAAATCTGATCGTCATCTAGGTCACAACAATAGACAAACACAGTCTGCTTAAACTAACAACACACAAGCAATTATATGTCTTTCTTGAACACACTGTGTAAACATTCGCAGTGCATGGTGAAAAAAGTATGTGAACCCTTGGATTTAATAACTTGTTGACCCTCYTTTGGCAGCAATAGCTTCAACCAAACATTTTCTGTAGTTGCGGATCAGACCTGCACAACTGTCAGGAGGAATTTTGCACCATTCCTCTTTACAAAACTGTTTCAGTTCAGCAATATTCTTGGGATGTCTGGTGTGAACCGCTCTCTTGAGGTCATGCCACAGCATCTGAATCGGGTTGAGGTCAGGACTCTGATTGGGCCACTCCAGAATGCATATTTTCTTCTGTTGAAGCCATTCTGTCGTTGATTTACTTCTGTGTTTTGGGTCGTTGTCCTGTTGCATCACCCAACTTCTGTTGAGCTTCAATTGGCGGACAGATAGCCTAAGTCTCCTGCAAAATGTATTGATAAACTTGGAAATAMATTTTTACGTCGATGATAGCAAGCTGCCCAGGCGCTGAGGCAGCAAAGCAGCCCCAAACCATCATGCTCCCTTCACCATACTTTACAGTTGTGCTGTGCCTTATTTTCTCCACACATAGTGTTGTGTGTTCCTTCCAAACATCTGTCCACAGAATATTTTGCCAGTAGCGCTGACGTGCACTTTTGCAAACTTCAGACGTGTAGCAATGTTTTTTTTTGGACAGCAGTGGCTTCTTCCGTGGTGTCCTCCCATGCACACCATTCTTCTTTAGTGTTTTACGTATCATAGACTCGTCAACAGAGATGTAAGCATGTTCCAAATAWAATAAAATAAAATWATATTTGTCACATACACATGGTTAGCAGATGTTAATTCGAGTGTAGCGAAATGCTTGTGCTTCTAGTTCCGACCATGCAGTAAAATCTAACAAGATCTAACCTAACAATTTCACAACAACTACCTTATACACACAAGTGTAAAGGAATGAATAAGAATATGTACATAAAAATATATGAATGAGTGATGGCCGAACGGCATAGGCAAGATGCAGTAGATGGTATATAGTACAGTATATACATATGAGATGAGTAATGTAGGGTATGTAAACATTATATAAAGTGGCATTGTTTAAAGTGGCTAGTGATACATTTATTACATCAATTTTTCCATTATTAAAGTGGCTAGAGTTGAGTCAGTATGTTGGCAGCAGCCCCTCAATGTTAGTGATGGCTGTTTAACAGTCTGATGGCCTTGAGATAGAAGCTGTTTTCAGTCTCTCGATCCCCACTTTGATGCACCTGTACTGATCTCGCCTTCTGGATGATAGCAGGGCGAACAGGCAGTGGCTCGGGTGGTTGTTGTCCTTGATGATCTTTTTAGCCTTCCTGTGACATCGGTTGGTGTAGGTGTCCTGGAGGGCAGGTAGTTTGCCCCCGGTGATGCGTTTTGCAGACCTCACTACCCTCTGGAGAGCCTTGCGGTTGTGGGCGCAGCAGTTGCCGTACCAGGCGGTGATACAGCCCGACAGGATGCTCTCGATTGTGCATCTGTAAAAGTTTGAGTATTTTTGGTGACAAGCCGAATTCCTTCAGCCTCCTGAAGTTGAAGAGGCGCTGCTGCGCCTTCTTCACCACGCTGTCTGTGTGGGTGGACCATTTCAGTTTGTCCGTGATGTGTACGCCGAGGAACTTAAAACTTCCCACYTTCTCCACTACTGTCCCATCGATGTGGATAGGGGGTTGCTCCCTCTGCTGTTTCCTGAAGTCCACGGTCATCTCCTTTGTTTTGTTGACATTGAGTGTGAGGTTATTTTCCTGACACCACACTCCGAGGGCCCTCACCTCCTCCCTGTAGGCCGTCTCGTCGTTGTTGGTAATCAAGCCTACCACTGTAGTGTCGTCTGCAAACTTGATGATTGAGTTGGAGGCGTGCATGGCCACGCAGTCATGGGTGAACAGGGAGTACAGGAGAGGGCTGAGAACGCACCCTTGTGGGGCCCCAGTGTTGAGGATCAGCGGGGTGGAGATGTTGTTACCTACCCTCACCACCTGGGGGCGGCCCGCCAGGAAGTCCAGGACACAGTTGCACAGGACGGGGTCGAGACCCAGGGTCTCGAGCTTAATGACGAGTTTGGAGGGTACTATGGTCTTAAATGCTGAGCTGTAGTTGATGAACAGCATTCTTACATAGGTATTCCTCTTGTCCAGATGGGATAGGGCAGTGTGCAGTGTGATTGCGATTGCGTCGTCTGTGGACCTATTGGGGCGGTAAGCAAATTGGAGTGGGTCTAGGGTGTCAGGTAGGGTGGAGGTGATATGGTCCTTGACTAGTCTCACAAAGCACTTTATGATGACAGAAGTGAGTGCTACGGGGCGGTAGTCATTTAGCTCAGTTACTTTAGCTTACTTGGGAACAGGAACAATGGTGGCCTTCTTGAAGCATGTGGGAACAGCAGACTGGTCTGTGCATGCTCTGAGAACGCGGCTGGGGATGCTGTCTGGGCCTGCAGCCTTGCCAGGGTTAACACGTTTAAATGTTTTACTCACGTTGGCTGCAGTGAAGGAGAGCCCGCAGGTTTTGATAGCGGGCCATGTCAGTGGCACTGTAATGTCCTCAAAGCGAGCAAAGAAGTTGTTTAGTTTGTCTGGGAGCAAGACATCGTGGTCCGCGACGGGGCTGGTTTTTCTTTTGTAGTCCGTGATTGACTGTATMCTCTGCCACATACCTCTCGTGTCTGAGCCGTTGAATTGCGACTCTACTTTGTCTCTATACTGACACTTAGCTTGTTTGATTGCCTTGCGGAAGGATTAGCTACACTGTTTGTATTCGGTCATGTTTCCGGTCACCTTGCCCTGATTAAAAGCAATGGTTCGCGCTTTCAGTTTTGCGTGAATGCTGCCATCAATCCACAGTTACTGGTTGGGGAATGTTTTAATAGACGCTGTGGGTACAACATCACCCATGCACTTGCTAATAAACTCGCTCACCTAATCAGCGTTTTCATCAATGTTGTTGTTCGACGCTATGCGGAACATATCCCAGTCCACGTGATCGAAGCAATCTTGAAGCGTGGAATCCGATTGGTCGGACCAGCGTTGAACAGATCTGAGCACGGGTGCTTCCTGTTTTAGTTTCTGTCTATAGGTAGGGAACAACAAAATGGAGTCGTGGCCAGCTTTTCCGAAAGATGGGCAGGGGAGAGCTTTATATGCACCGCGGTAGTTAGAATAACAATGATCCAGGGTTTAGCCAGCCCGGGTCGCGCAATCGATATGCTGATAAAATTTAGGGAGCCTTGTTTTCAGATTAGCCTTGTTAAAATCCCCAGCTACAATAAATGCAGCCTCAGGGTATGTGGTTTCCAATTTACATAGTCAAATGAAGTTCTTTCAAGGCCGTCGATGTGTCTGCTTGGGGGAGAATATAAACAACTGTGATTATGATCGAAGAGAATTCTCTTGGTAGATAATGCGGTTGGCATTTGATTGTAAGGAATTCTAGGTCAGGTGAACAAAAGGACTTGAGTTCCTGTATGTTGTTATGATCACACCACGTCTTGTTAATCATAAGGCATACACCCCCGCCCTTCTTCTTACCAGAGAGATGCTTGTTTCTGTTGGCGCGATGCATGAAGAAACCAGGTGGCTGTACCGACTCAGATCGCGTGTCTCGAGTGAGCCATGTTCCCGCGAAACAAAGAACGTTACAGTCTCTGATGTCTCTCTGAAAGGCAACCCTTGCTCGGATTTTGTCTACCTTTGTTGTCAAGAGACTGGACATTGGCGAGTAGTATGCTCGCGAGCGGTGCGCGATGTGTCAGTCTACGGAGCCTGACCAGAAGACCGCTCCGTCTGCCCCTTCTGCGGCGCTGTTGTTTTGGATCGCCGGCTGGGATCCGATCCATTGTCCTGGGTGGTGGACCAAACAGAGGATCTGCTTCGGGAAAGTCGTATTCCTGGTCGTAATGTTGGTGAGTTGATGTTGCTCTTATATCCAATAGTTCATCCCGACTGTATGTAATAAAACCTAAGATTTCCTGGGGTAACAATGTAAGAAATAACACATAAATAAACAAAATACTGCATAGTTTCCTAGGAACGCGAAGCGAGGCGGCCATCTCTGTCGGCGCCGGAAATGGCTTCCAGAGATTTCTGTAAGTCTTTAGCTGACACTCTAGGATTCTTCTTAACTTCACTGAGCATTCTGCGCTGTGCTCTTGCAGTCATCCTTGCAGGACGGCCACTCCTAGGGAGAGCAGCAACAGTGCTGAACTTTCTCCATTTATAGACAATTTGTCTTACCATGGACTGATGTACAAGGCTTTTAGAGATACTTTTGTAACCCTTTCCAGCTTTATGCAAGTCAACAAGTCTTAATCTTATGTCTTCTGAAATGTCTTTTGTTCGAGGCATGGTTCACATCAGGCAATGCCTCTTGTGAATAGCAAACTCAAATTTTGTGAGTGTTTTTTATAAGGCAAGGCAGCTCTAACCAACATCTCCAATCTCGTCTCATAGATTGGACTCCAGGTTAACTGACTCCTGACTCTAATTAGCTTTTGAAGAAGTCATTAGCCTAGGGGTTCACATACTTTTTCCAACCTACACTGTGAATGTTTAAATTATATATTCAATATAGACAAGAAAAATACAATAATATGTGTGTTATTAGTTTAAGCACACTATGTTTGTCTATTGTTGTGATTTAGATGACGATGAGATTAAATTTGTTGACCAATTTATGCAGAAATCCAGGTAATTCCAAAGGGTTCACATACTTTTTCTTGCCACTGTATATGGATTGCAGACAATCCCCTTTAGCAGTGCACAGTATAATAATCACTGACACAGTGAGAGGATAAAGCTTATGTAATGCTCAATGCTATCAACATCAAATTGACTTTCGGGCTTTCAACTCAAATCAAATCAAACTTTCGGGCTTTCAACTTACTCTTGAAAGTTGTAATACTAGAATAAAACTAGGGTAGTGGGTAGTGCATCAGCAGTTTTCTTCTTGTCATTGTCATTGGAGACCTTAGAGAGCTATTTAGAACTTGTCAGAAATGTCTAGTTGATCAACTAGCCCATGTAAGCTAGGTTTTTTGGCCCGTTGATTTTGTTGGTGTGGAATGTTCCTCAATGATGAAAGGGGGGAATGAGTGAAAAGTTTGGGAAACACCAACTTACATTATGCCCTGCTCTAACAGGCATCATTCACCAGCTACCCACTTATTTTACCCACCAAATACCAGACATCAAATACTATAATCTGAAATGCATTACTGTCACCCATACCAGATAGCATCTTCTTTGAAACATTGTAATAAACCCAATACTTCTATCCTTGCTCCATTCCAACATGTTAACCACGAACACTTTGTGACTGGAGTTGCCAAATCGTAATTGAACCCAGGTCATAGGTTCGATTCAACCACTAAAGCTGATAACATTAACCCTTTGAGCTAAAGCCAAGGCATTAGCACTGGGACTAACAGTTTTATTCAGGTATCAGGCATGTTGATGTCGCCACCGCAGTGAACATCACTTTTGTAAATTAGCTCTACAACATGATGATACTAGTAACAATGAGAGAGGTTTGATACCAACATGTGCTTGCCTCAAGTAAATCAATATCTGATATACCCTCGTGGATTCTGGGATGTAGCAGAATAGCCATCGGCTCTCCATCTCCCTGTTATACATGTATCACCTGAAGTAGATATACAGCATGAGGCAAAGTGCAGCAATAACTCTGCAAGTCTCTGGGGAGGCATTGTCTTAGTCAGGCCAGGCCTTATTCCTGGCAGGGAAAAGGGAAACATATGCCAGGTTTGGCACACTCCTCTTTGGATTGATCCTCCATACCTGCGGCCATATTGCTCAGACAGAGATGGATTGTACTTACTGGAACATGCCACAATCTGGAAGAATAGTGGACAATCATTCCCACTACGCTATTTTATTTCCTTAGACCTCCTATTTTCTAAAGTGTACATCAGTGACAGGAGGTGATATTAGATTTCATTGCCCAAGAGAACATTGTGAAAATGTACTCAAAAACGCCGCCTTGTAATCTTGAAACCTTGCAAACTTGTTAAAATACATAGTATTTCTTCAAGGTTTAGGTTTAGGGTTGACAGTAAAATGTTGCAGTCTTGATAACAATGTGATGACATACTATGTAATAAAAGAGGTGTTAACATGTGTAAACACGCTAACATGAATCCAGCCATTCTTTGGTGCAGGGTTGGGAAGGTTACTTTCTAAATATAATCTGTTACGGTTACTAGTTACCTGTCCAAAATTGTAATCAGTAATGTAATTTTTTAATTACCCATACTCAGTAACATAATCTGATTACTTTCAGTTACTTTTGTTTCATGTTACCTTTATTTTACCAGGTAAGTTGACTGAGAAACATTCTCATTTAAACAACCTTTTTTATTTATTTATTTGTATTTCACCTTTATTTAACCAGGTAGGCAAGTTGAGAACAATTTCTCATTTACAACTGCAACCTGGCCAAGATAAAGCAAAGCAGTGCGACAAAAACAACAACACAGAGTTACACATGGGATAAACAATCGTACAGTCAATAATACAATAGAAAAAATCTGTATACAGTGTGTGCAAATGAAGTAAGGAGGTAAGGAAATAAATAGGCCAATAGTGGCAAAGTAATTACAATTTAGCAATTTACACTGGAGTGATATATGTGCAGATGAGGATGTGCAGGTAGAAATACTGGTCTGCAAAAGAGCAGAAAAACAAAAACAAATATGGGGATGAGGTAGGTAGTTGGTTGGATGGGCTATTTACAGATGGGCTGTGATCGGTAAGCTGCTCTGACAGCTGACGCTTAAAGTTAGTGAGGGAGATATGTGTCCAACTTCAGTGATTTTTGCAATTCATTCCAGACATTGGCAGCAGAGAACTGGAAGGAAAGGCAGCCAAAGGAGGTGTTGTCTTTGGGGATGACCAGTGAAAAATACCTGGTGGAGCACGTGCTATGGGTGGGTGCTGCTATGGTGACCAGTGAGCTGAGATAAGGCGGGGCTTTACCTAGCAAAGACTTATAGATGACCTGGAGCCAGTGGGTTTGGCGACGAATATGTAGCGAGGACCAGCCAACGAGAGCATATAGGTCGCAATGGTGGGTAGTATATGGGGCTTTGGTGACAAAATGGATGGCACTGTGATAGACTGCATACAATTTGCTGAGTAGAGTGTTGGAGGCTATTTTGTAAATGACATCGCCGAAGTCAAGGATCGGTAGGATGGTCAGTTTTACGAGGGTATGTTTGGCAGCATGAGTGAAGGAGGCTTTGTTGTGAAATAGGAAGCCAATTCTAGATTTAACTTTGGATTGGAGATGCTTAATGTGAGTCTGGAAGGAGAGTTTACAGTCTAGCCAGACACCTAGGTATTTATAGTTGTCCACATATTCTAGGTCATAACAGTCCAGAGTAGTGATGCTAGTCGGGCAGGTGGGTGCGGGCAGCGATCGGTTGAAGAGCATGCATTTCATTTTACTAGCATTTAAGAGCAGTTGGAGTCCACGGAAGGAGTGTTGAATGGCGTTGAAGCTCGTTTGGAGGTTTGTTAACACATTGTCCAAAGAAGGCCCAGTTGTATGCAGAATGGTGTCGTCTGCGTAGAGGTGGATCAAAGAATCACCAGCAGCAAGATCAACATCATTGATATATACAGAGAAAAGAGTCGGCCCGAGAATTGAACCCTGTGGCACCCCAATAGAGACTGCCAGAGGTCCGGACAACAGGTCCTCCGATTTGACACACTGAACTCTATCTGAGAAGTAGTTAGTGAACCAGGCGAGGCAGTCATTAGAGAAACCAAGGCTGTTGAGTCTGCCGATAAGAATACGGTGATTGACAAAGTCAAAAGCCTTGGCCAGGTCGATGAAGACGGCTGCACAGTACTGTCTTTTATCGATGGCGGTTATGATATAGTTTAGGACCTTGAATGTGGCTGAGGTGCACCCGTGACCAACTCGGAAACCATATTGCATAGTGGAGAGGGTACGGTGGGATTCGAGATGGTCGGTGATCTGTTTGTTCAATTGGCTTTCGAAGACTTTAGAATGGCAGGGCAGGATGGATATAGGTCTGTAACAGTTTGGGTCTAGAGTGTTTCCGCCTTTGAATAGGGGGATGACCGTGGCTGCTTTCCATTCTTTAGGAATCTCAGACGATACGAAAGAGAGGTTGAACAGACTAGTAATAGGGGTTGCAACAATGGCGGCGGATAATTTTAGGAAGAGAGGGTCTAGATTGTCTAGCCCATCTGATTTGTATGGATCCAGATTTTGCCGCTCTTTCAGAACATCAGCTTTCAGAACATCAGCTGTCTGGGCTTGGGCCAGTTGCTGCGGGGGGTGCAGAGCTGTTGTCCGGGGTTGGGTTAGCCAGGTGGAAAGCATGGCCAGCTGTAGAGAAATGCTTATTGAAATTCTCAATTATCGTGGATTTATCAGTGGTGACAGTGTTTCCTAGCCTCAGTGCAGTGGGCAGTTGAGAGGAGGTACTCTTATTCTCCATGGACTTTACAGTGTCCCAAAACTGTTTGGAATTAGTGCTGCAGGATGCAAATTTCTGTTTGAAAAAGCTAGCTTTTGCTTTCCTAACTGACTGTGTGTATTGGTTCCTGGGGAATAGGAGGGAGATGAATGAGACAATTGAAGGCTGGGGATGATTAGGTGGCCATGATGGTATGAGGGCCAGATTGGAATTATTTTCCTCCTAAGAGACATTAGAAGAAGACATAAATTATCCATCAAATGCATTTGGTGTGTCATCATAGTGGTCTCTGACTTGTAGTCAGACTCGCTCAGGTGGAGCGAACTTAAACTTGCGCCTTCTTTCAATGCTGAACGGAATGTCATTGAGAAAACAGAAAGGTGTCAATGTATTTTTTCGCAAACATCCTTTCTGTATTTAAAAGTAATCCAAGAAGTAATCAACTAGTTTTTTAAAAAGTATTTGTAATCTGATTCCAATAATTCTGCTGGTAACTTAATGGATTACAGTTATTATAATTTTTTTTCAGCAGTGTTGGGGTCGTTATTTAAAAAAAGTAAGAAATGACCCATTACTCGTGACTTCTTTCAACAATAACAAATTATTTACTTATTACTCCCTGGGAAAGTAATTAGTTACACTACTCGTTATATTATTTTTGCATTACACCCCAAGATGTTGCACGTCTTCACTCAATGTAAACAATGTCAATGTTACATTACGTAGGCCTATATATCAACACAAGTAGCCTAATAATGACAGATTCTACTCTGGATAAGGGCAGCATTTCCTCTACAAGCTTGTTCAGCTCTCCCTGGGTTACAGCCTGTCCTTCTGAGCGATTAAAATCAAGCTTTGGTTGTTTGGATGAGGTAGGCCTACAGTCATCAGCAATGGTCAGGTCTCGGGGTTCTTTCGCTACGAATTTTGTGTTGGCGTGTTGCCTATGCAGGTGCTTCAAGAGATTGGAAGTTGTGTTTCTAGAGGGGGAGAGGTGTTTCTCTTATGGGCACAGTTTACGTTTTACATTGTTATTCTTGTCATTTTGTCCTACCAATTCAAAGTAATGGGAGTGCTTCCAAGCTGAGAAAGTCAGTGTTTATTAAGACACTTCTGCCATTTTTCATATCCCTCACTAATGCAGTTAGTAGTTGTGCACGTGTGTGTGATCAGCAACTTGGTAAGAGGACTAAAACAATTAGTATCTGCTGTGGGGAACTTTTAAATATTGCGCCAACAGATAGGGAATAATAATAATCACAAATATTTATTTGGATGAATAACTGTAATAGGAAGGGAATGATAATAAATGTAACAACATATTTATTTTATCAGTAACTGTAATATTAGTACTCAAATTGGTACAGTAACTCCATTATATTACTCGTTACTGCAACAAAAAAATATTATTACTGTAACGCATTACCTGAAATCAGTTACTCCCCAACTCTGCATTGGTGTGATATGTATCATCAATCCCCATGATGAAAGCGGTTTCATTCTATTTCGACTTAATACTGACTTTGTAGCAGAGAAAGCCTTGGGGCACTTCTTTTATGAAGAGTGATACATAATTAATGCTGAGATTCACTCACCTAGAATGCTTTTCAATGCACATTCAAAGAGAAGTTAAAAGTTTACAACCAAACAACGTACAGTTTGATCCGCCTCATAAAAAGGAGACGAAGGGACAAATGTAATTTTCACTTCATTTACTTTTAATGCAGAACTTTTAAAAGCTGCAAGGTCATTAGGATTAATAGCAAATTCATTTTATATTTTAAATAACCCCCATGAAATAAATTGCTTGGCCATAACTTTTATGAATAAAACTATTGGACATGGTGGTTACGTGACTGCCATTGTGGCCTTGAGCAAGCCGTTTAACACCGACACTGCAACAAGGATAATGCACTGAGACTGACCCTATGCTGCTCCTAGCCTGTTGCGTGAATATTGTGTCAGAGGGTTGGGTACTGTGGTAGCTAAAAAATAAAATTCCACAGTATATCTGCTGCAGAGACATGAAGCTGCCAGAGCTAGCTCATCCATCTCTTTCTCCGATAAAAAACCCCAGAATCAGTCAGTGACACCACATCCTTTCCAGAATGCGGTTCCCGAACACCTTCAGGGAAGCAAAGAACACAGCCAGCTAGCCATTTCTTGGCTGGGATACACATCTGGTAATTGAACCTTCAGTCCCCCACATGACAGGTGGGAAACAACTCCGACCACAACCAATAGAGGGCCTTCTCCAGTAACCCCAATCTTCCTAAGAATTCAGGTTACAAGAGAGTCTGAACTCAACCGGGTACACAAACTGGTCCGAGCCAAGGCAGCCTGAGTGTGTTTCCACACCAGGCAAACAGGACAGCACTTGTGATTATCTCATAAGGGCGCAAGGCGAGACCCAGATGCAGACACAGGATTCAGAGGGTTTGAGTCTTTGATATTTATTAATAATCCAAAAGGGGTAGGCAAGAGAATGGTCATGGACAGGCAAAAAGTCAAAACCAGTTCAGAGTCCAGGAGGTACAGTTTGGCAGGCAGGCTCGAGGTCAGGGCAGGCAGAATGGTCAGGCAGGTGGGTACAGAGTCCAGACTAGAGACTAGAACCGTCAGGAGCATGGGGAAAAACACGCTGGTTGACTTGGAATATACAAGACGAACTGGCACAGACAGACAGAAAACACAGGTTTAAATACCCAGGGGATAATGGGGAAGATGGGTGACACCTGGAGTGGCTGGAGACAAGCAATGGGACAGGTGAAACAGATCAGGGTGTGACATATCTTAAATTTTCATTGTGAAACCAGGGCACAGTCGGAGGTTCAAATCCTTCTGGTTAGCCTTTTTGAACTTACTCTTATAATTGGTCATCTTACTCAAGCAAGGAAGCACTGGCTACACAAGCAGAGCAGAAGTGGTAGGCTTTTAGCAAACACAATTCCTACACAAGCAAGGAAGCATTAGCTACACAAGCAGGGCAGTAGTTCATTTTTAGCAAACACAAAAACGGATACCAAGACCCAAAACTTGCAACATCTAGGACAGGGCTCTCCAACCCTGTTCCCAGAGAGCTAATGTTTTCGATCCAACCCTAATCTAGCACACCTGATTATAATTATTAACAGGTTGATAAACTGAATCAGGTTAGCTACAGCTGGGGTTGGAGGACGGTAGCGCTCCAGGAACGGGATTGGAGAGCCTTGATCTAGGGGGACGAGTGCTCTCTCCCCACTAACAGACACCTAATTTTGAGGGGAATCCAGTAGTCTTCGTGTGTTTGAAAAGTTTGTAAATGGTGTGACACATTCTCCTTCAGGCTCCCCCTCCACTTAGTACTTTTGTCAAACAGAAAACCCAAACCCATGGCAGCAGATCCACAAGGTCTGCCATGAGAGATGACTGTATAGTTCCCTTAAGGAAATGCACTTTTAGTCAATCTGATTTCTCTGTGAGAGCTTCCTATGTCTGGAATACACTGCCATCAGAAACACACAACTGCACCACCCATCGCACCGTCACAAAAAACATAAAGACATGGCTACAGGCCAATCAGACTTGTGAACATAATCCCTAGCTGTGCATTGTTGGTTTCCATGTTATCTGTTGTCTGTAGCTTGTGAGGTGTGTAAACACTTTGCTGCTTTTATGTATTTTGTTTTGTTGCATTTTGTGCTGTTGCTCTGTCTGTGTGCTGCTTGTCCTATGTTGCTCTGCATGTGTTCACTGCTCATTGTTTGTCTTTATTGTAATTGTTTTAATAACCTGCCCAGGGACTGCGGTTGAAAATTAGACAGCTGGATAAAACTGACATTTTTACTGAAATGTTGATGAATGTGCACTGTTCCTGTAAAAAAAATACATTCAAACTCAAACTGAAGAGTGGAGAATTGAAGAAATGAATGCGAGCCTCATGTTATTTCCAGTAAGGCGTGGCTTCCGAGGGTGGGGTCTGCATTCATTGGCCCGTTGGGTGTGTTCTACACACAATACCCCATAATGTCAAAGTGGAATTATGTTTTTATATTTTTTTATATATGAATAAAAAATGTAAAACTGAAATGTCTTGGTCCAATAAGTATTCAACAACTATCTGTAAGGTCCCTCAGTTGAGCAGTGAAATTCAAACACAGATTCAACCACAAAGACCAGGGAGGTTTTCCAATGCCTCGCAAAGAAGGACACTTATTGGTAGATCGGTAAAAAAAACACATATTGAGTATCCCTTTGAGCATGGTGAAGTTATTACACTTTGGATGTGTCCGTCCTTAAATTGCCGCAGAGGAAAGAAACCGCTCAGGGATTTCACCATGAGGCCAATGGTGACTTTAAAACATTTCCGGAGTTAAATGGCTGTGATAGGAGAAAACTGAGGATGGATCAACAACATTGTAGTTACTCCATGATACTAACCTAATTGACAGAGTGAAAAGATGGAAATATTCCAAAACATGCATTATGTTTGCAACAAGGCAATACAGTAATACTGCAAAAAAAATGTGGCAAAACAATAAACTTTTTACAAAGTGTTATGCTGTTGTATAAATCCAATACAACACATGACTGTGTACCACTCTCCAATATTTTCAATCAGTGGTGGCTGCGTCATGTTATGGGCATGCTTGTCTTCGTTAAGACCTGGAGAGTTTTTCAGGGTAAAAAATAAGCAAAATCATGGAGGAAAACCTGGTTCAGTCTGCTTTCCATGAAACGCTGCGAGATGAATTCACCTTTCAGCAGGACAATAACCTAATAACTGTCACGTTCCTGACCTCTTTTCCGTTGTTTTTGTATGTGTTTAGTATGGTCAGGGCGTGAGCTGGGTGGGTAGTCTATGTTATGTGTTTCTATGTTGGGTTCAATGTGTTGCCTGATATGGTTCTCAATTAGGGGCAGGTGTTTGACGTTTCCTCTGATTGAGAACCATATTAAGGTAGGCTGTTCACACCGTTTGTTGGTGGGTGATTGTCTTCCGTGTCAGTGTTGTTACCACACAGGACTGTTTCGTTTGTTTAGTCTGTTCCTGTTCGTGCGTTCTTCGTGTTTATGTAAGTTCTTATGTTCAGGTCGGTCTACGTCGTTTGTTATTTTGTAGTTATCCAAGTGTTCATCGTGTTTCGTCTTGCTTTAATAAATCTTCATGTATTCATCAACCGCTGCGTTTTGGTCCGATCCCTACTCCTCCTCTTCAGACGAAGAGGAGGAAAGCAACCGTTACAATAACCTTGCTTACCAAGAAGACAGTAAATGTTCCTGAATAGCCGAGTTACAGTTTTGACTTAAATCTACTTGATAATGTATAGAAAGAACTAAATGATCAACAACCAGAGCTCGAAGAATTTTGAAAATAATAAAAAGCAAATGTTGCACAATCCTGGTGTGGAAAGCTCTAATAAACTTACCCAGAAAGACTCACAGCTGTAATCACTACAAAAGGTGCTTCTACAAACTATTGCCTCGGGGGTGGGAATACTTATGGAAATTAGATATTTCTTTATTTAATTTTCAATATATTTGCTAAAAGTTCGAAAAACATGTTTCACTTTGTGTAGATAGGTGAGAGAAAAAATCTATTTAATAAATTTTGAATTCAGGCTGTAACAACAAAATGTGGAATAAGTCAAGGGGTATGAATACTTTCTAAAGGCACTGTATGCAATGCAGTACCGTGCCTACATTGTACCTCAGACTGCAGGTCCACTGGGCGCCAGCTAAAGTGCCTATGTGTGCTATGTGCAGGCTACAGTGCGTCTCGTGTGAATTATAATGCATGGAAAATTCTCTACAACAACACAATGATCAAATTAAGATAGTACATCTCAAATCAAATAAAATAAAATGTTATTTGTCACATACACATGGTTAGTAGATGTTAACACGAGTGTAGCGAAATGCTTGTGCTTCTGGTTCCGACCATGCAGTAATATCTAACAAGTAATCTAACAATTTCACAACTACCTTTTACACACAAGTGTAAAGGAATGAATAAGAATATGTACATATAAATATATGGATGAGGCAAGATGCAGTAGATGGTATAGAGTACAGTATATACATATGAGATGAGTGGCATTGTGGCATTGTTTAAAGTGACTAGTGATACATTTATTACATCCAATTTTTAATTATTAAAGTGGCTAGAGATTTGAGTCAGTTATGTTGGCAGCAGCCACTCAATGTTAGTGATTGCTGTTTAACAGTCTGATGGCCTTGAGATAGAATCTCATCTAGAAACATCTTTAGGTTGATTCATTAAAGTATAACTGTTAAACTTGTTACAGACGAAGGGGCTACAGTATTTTCTCTTTATTTAGATGCTGAAAAGGTACTTTTACATTCAATATGTATAATAAATAGATTATTGGTCCACAATTCCTGTATTGAACAATGTAACTCCTACTGAGCTGGCAATGCTACAGTACATCAATGTCTACCCTATATACAGGGAGACTGTCATTCTCTGTGTTTTTCCTTAATTGCAAAAGGTGATAAAAAGTTCACCAGCCCCATATGTTTTTTATGTAATTAAATATGCATGTTAATTACCAAAAGTCTCATCTTCTATTACTTCTGTGACTGACAGTCTGTGTTGGCTAGAGAGTAAGAGAGGATGTGTGAAAAGATATCAAATCTCTTTTCACACAAGCGAAATGCTTGTGTTTCTACCTCTAACAGTGCAGTAATATCTAACAATTTTACAACAATACACACAAATCTAAAGTAAAGGAAATACATTTTTGGCCTTCTTGTGACATCCGGTGCTGTACGTGTCCTGGAGGGCAGGTAATTTTCCCCCTGTGAATCGTTGGGCAGACCGCCCCGCCCTCTGGAGAGCCCTGCGGTTGTGGACGGTGCAGCTGCCGTACCAGGTGGTGATACAGCCCAACAGGATGCTCTCAATTGTACATCTGTAAAATTTTGTGAGGGTTTTAGGTGCCAAGACAAATTTCTTCAGCCTCCTGTGGTTGAAGAGGCGCTGTTGTGCCTTCTTCACCACACTGGCTGTGTGGGTGGACCATTTCAGTTTGTCAGTGATGTGTTCGCCGAGGAACTTGAAGCTTTCCAACTTCTCCACTGAGGTCCCGTCGATGTTGATAGGGGGGCTCCCTCTGCTGTTTCCTGAAGTCCACAATCAACTCCTTTGTTTTGTTGGCGTTGGGTGAGAGGTTATTTTCCTGGCACCACACTCTGTAGGCTGTCTTGTCATTGTTGGTAGTCAGGCCTACTACTGTTGTGTCATCTGCAAATTTGATGATTGAGTGGGTGAACAGGGAGTACAGGAGAGGGCTGAGCACACATCCTTGTGGGCCCCAGTGTTGAGTATCAGACAAGTGGAGGTGTTTTTCCCTACCTTCACCACCTGGGGGCGGCCCGCCAGGAAGTCCAGGACCCAGTTGCACAGGGCAGAGTTCATACCCAGGCCCTCAAGCATAATGATGAGCTTGCAGGGTACTATGGTGTTGAATGCTGAGCTATCGTCAATGAGCAGCATTCTGACATACTGTAGGTATTCCTCTTGTCCAGATGGGATAGGGCAGTGTGCAGTGCAATGGCGATTGCATCGTCTGTGGATCTATTGGGGCAGTAAGAAAATTGAAGTGGGTCTAGGGTGTCAGGTAAGGTAGAGGTGATATGATCCTTGACTAGTCTCTCAAAGCACTTCATGATGACAGAAGTGAGTGCTACGGGGCGATAGTCCTTTAGTTCAGTTACCTTTGATTTCTTTGGTACAGGAACAATTGTGGACATCTTGAAGCATGTGGGGACAGTAGACTGGGATATGGAGAGATTGAATGTCCTTAAACACTCCAGCCAGCTGGTCTGCACATGTTCTGAGGATGCGGCTAGGGATGCCGTTTGGGCCGGCAGCCTGCGAGGGTTAACACGCATAAATGTCTTACTCATGTCGGCCACGGAGAAGGAGAGCCCACAGTCCTTTGTAGCAGGCTGCGTCAGTGGCACTGTGTTATCCTCAAAGCGGGCAAAGAAGGTGTTTAGCTTGTCCGGAAGCAAGACGTGTCCGCGACGTGGCTGGTTTTCCCTTTGGAGTCTGTGATTGTTTGTAGACCCTGCCACATACGTCTCGTGTCTGAGCTGTTGAATTGTGACTCCACTTTGTCTCTATACTGACGTTTTGCCTGTTTGATTGCCTTACGGAGGGAATAAATACACTGTTTGTATTCGGCCATTTTCCAGTCACCTTGCCATGGTTAAATGCGATGGTTCGCACTTTAAGTTTTGCGCAAATGCTGCCATCTATCCACGGTTTCTGGTTAGGGTAAGTTTTAATAGTCACAGTGGGTACAACATCTCCTATACACTTCCTGATAAACTCAGTCACCCTATCAGTATATTCTTCAATATTATTCTCGGAGGCTGCCCGGATCCCAGTCTGCGTGATCAAAACAATCTTGAAGCGTGGATCCCGATTGGTCAGACCAGCATTGAATATTCCTTCGCACGGGTACTTCCTGTTTGAGTTTCTGCCTATATGAAGGGAGGAGCAAAATGGAGTCGTGATCTGATTTGCCAAAAGGAGGGCGGAGAGGGCCTTGAAGGCATCCCGGAAGTTGTAGTAGGAGTGGTCGAGTGTTTTAGCAGCGCGAGTACTAGAGGCAATGTGTTGATAGAACTTGGTCAGCCTTTTTCTCAAATTTGCTTTGTTAAAATCCGCAGCTACGATAAATGCGACCTCAGGATGTGTGGTTTCCAGTTTGCATAAAGTCCAGTGAAGTTCTTTGAGGGCCGTTGTGGTATCGGCTTGAGGGCGGATATACACGGCTGTGACTATAACCGATGAGAATTCTCTTGGGAGATAATGAGGTTGGCATTTGATTGTGAGGTATTCTAGGTCGGGTGAACAAAAGGACTTGAGTTCCTGTATGTTATCACAATCACACCATGAGTTATTAATCATTAAACATACACCCCCGCCCTTCATCTTTCCGGAGAGATATTTATTCCTGTCTGCGCGATGAACTGAGCTCGTCAACTTTATTATCCGGAGACTGAACATTAGCGAGTAATATATTCGGAAGAGGTGGGTTGGGTGGTGTTCGTACATCCTAAGTCAGACTAGAAGACCACTCCGAGTACCTCTCCTCCGCCGGCGGTGATTTGGATCGGACTCTGGAATCAGTTCAATTGCCCTGGGGGGTGTGAACAAAGTATCCAATTCCGGAAAGTTGTATTCCTAATTGTAATGCTGGTAGTGCTGGTGAGTTACCGCCGCTCTGATATCCAATAGTTCTTCCTGGCTGTATGTAATAACACGTTGTATCTGCTAAGCCTGTGGATGGAACTGTGGCAGGAGAGTTTTCACACCTAGAAGCTGGTGTATAATGGAGCTAATGGGCAGCCAAATCAAGCTTGTGGAAAATAGACATAAGCAAATAGACGTAGCCAAACTGCCTTATACTTACGTACATTATCAGCATGTATTGTTACTTTGCTATCATGCCAATTTATGAGTGCCTTTTAAACCTCTCTTGGGTATGTAGGACGTTAGCGTCCCACCTCTTCAACAGCCAGTGAAACTGCTGGGCGCCAAAGTCAAATACAGAAATACTCATTATAAAAATTCAGAAAACAAAACATATTTTACATAGGTTTAAAGATGAACATCTTGTGAATCCAACCACGGTGTCATATTTAAAAAATGCTTTACGGCGAAAGCATACCTTACGATTATTTGAGAACATAGCCCACTAGACAATTCATTACAAACAGTAACCAGCCAAGTAGAACAGAGTCAGAGTCAGAAATAGAGATAAAATGAATCCCTTACCTTTGATGATCTTCATATGGTTGACTCAGCAGACATTCATTTACTCAATAAATGTTTATTTTGTTCGATAAAGTCTCTTTTTTTACAAAAACCTCCGTTTTGTTCGCACGTTTTCTTCAGTAATCCACAGGCTCAAACGCAGTCAAAACAGGAAGACAAAAAAATCCAAATTGTATCCGTAAAGTTCATAGAAACATGTCAAATTATGTTTCTATTCAATCCTCATGTTGTTTTTAGCCTAAATAATCGATAATATTTCAACCGGACAATAACGTCTTCAATTTAAAAGGTAAACAAGAATTGCTCTCTCTCTGTCGAGTGCATGAAAAAGCTCTGCGACACTTTAGCGTCCAGTCATTCCGAATGCTCTTATTCCCTCATTTTTCAGAATACAAGCCTGAAACAATTTCTAAAGACTGTTGACATCTAGTGGAAGGCATAGAAACTGCAGTTTGAGTCCTAAGTCAATGGATACTGTTATGGCATTGAATAGAAAACTACAAAACAAAAAAACAACTACTTCCTGAATGGATTTTTCTCAGGTTTTCGCCTGCCAAATCAGTTCTGTTATACTCACAGACACTATTTTAACAGTTTTGGAAACTTTAGAGTGTTTTCTACCAGTTATATGCATATCCTATTTTCTGGGCCCGAAAAGCAGGCAGTTTAAATTGGGCATGCATTTCATCCAAAATTCCAAATGCTGCCCCCTACCCTAGTGAAGTTAATCATGTGTACTGTGTTTACAACGATTACCTTTCGCCTAACTTCTGACATTCTCATGTGTGAAATTGAATTGCATGTACTATTTGTTTGCTTGCATCATGTGCTGTGATCCCTCAGATTGGCATGGACTACATTGACTTGAGACAGATGTTGCCAATTCCCTATCACCACCTCCAACCCCAAACTAATTGTTAAACATGCCCCAGAATGAGAGTTAAAGGAACTTACCTTCAATGCGATTGGGACACGGGACCTCTCAACCAAAGGACATCCACCTCACGCTGCTCCTCTCCGCTGTTTGACTTCTGACACGGGGACACGCCCGATGCAACTGCCAGAGGTTACACCCAACGCTACAACCCAGCAGGCCTTGTGCAGAGCAAGAGACCGCACAGCAAGCAGCCAYCAACGGTCGAGCTAGGCTACCGAGAGCTCAACTCCTACAATGCTCTCTATAGCACTAATAAAGGAAAGTGCTTATTTTCAGCATGTGAGTGTGACTCCAATTGTTGGTCAGTACATTTAATTGTATGTTTTCTGTGCCCCGCGACTACAGGCACGGGGACACTCCCGATGCAACAGCGAGAAGCTACATACAACGCTACCATCGCAGGGGATGCTACCATGTAGCCAGGCCGATGCGGAGTGAGGGACAGCCGGCAACCTGCCATTGACAACCGACCCAGCCATTGACTACCGGACCAGCAATAGACTAACAACCCCTGTAGAGCCGAAAGAACATTGACCACCGCTCTGTGAGTGAATCAACTGCTGTGTTAATTTGCCCCGGTGCTCAAAGTTAGCCATAAATCCTAGCCCGTTTATACATTTCTATTTGGGCCGTAGCGATACTGTGTATTATCATTGTTGTAATTTCGAATAAAGATCCTTTGGTTGTACTTTGGTCTGTCTCTGTGGTTGTTTGCCGTGGGATTTTAGGACACTCTGCTTTTGACGTGTGCTTTTGTGTGCGTGTGCTTCCGAGCATGCATGTTCTGGCGTATGCCTGTGTGCAGTGTCCTTGCCCGCAATCACTTAACACCTTCCCAGCACTGTGCTAACGGTGTGTACCTAGTGAGGGAGCTGACCACATTAGGCATGGGTCAGTGTACCTGACGCCTCCAATGTATCATGAAAGCCCTGTGGGGAAAGTGAGTGAACAGAACAGGGGAACCTAACCACCATTCAGCCAGCCTGACTGTAGCTCCAGGGTGGCTGTGCCCATCCAGCAGGGTGGAGGTGTCTTATGAAGCACGATTGTGGCAGTCCTAGACTGTTGTCACTGCAGGAGATCAGGACTTACAACAGCAGGCACGCATGACCCACCCCTTACTGAGGATCAAAACACTCTGTTCAGGAGGGAACAGGGCTTTGGTAAAAACACTGGTTGGAATAAAATACACCTATAAAAGAGTTTGCACTGCCAACCAGTATTTTCGCCAGGTTGGACTGGAGATGTGGTTTTCATGAACCTCTCAAACCTCAGCTTCAGGTGTGACACTTTGCACTAAGCCCTGCTAAGACATATTAAGGCAATAACACATCAAATGGATCCATCGCACTCTAAACAAACTATAGCTTTTAAAGGGTTCAATATAGCATACAACTTTTTTCATAAGCACAACATTGATGCTTCTCAAATCATCTATAACCTTGTCATACTGTTTAATGGGTGTTGTGGTGCAGCAGGACTGTACCTCATCTGCCACGCCTCCCCTTAACACCTAACCTAGCCAGCACAAGGAATGCTATCTCGGGTAACAAGCTCCAGCTGGACACTGTTATCCTTAACGAGGGTGTGCCAGCTCTCTAATTGACTGCTTAAGGACTAAGGKGTGCAGCTCTCACTCTGCTGGAGAGAGCACTCTGGAGAGCACACGTCACTTGAGAGGTATGGCTAAAAGCCAATTTATGCTTGATCTGAACATGAATTCAGAGGCGCCATATGGAGGGTGTGACGCAATTTTGGAGCCTCTGGAGGCATGCAGAGGCCAAACTGAGATCCTTACCGCATCGCTGTGTGCCTCCCAAATTTTGTAACAATGCGGAGAACTCCATATAATTCCAAATGAACATGATTGGTTGACAGTAGGTGGGGGCAGGAGGTTGTGTATAAACACAAACTCACTTCCTTTATAACTTCCTTCAAAACCGCTCTGCTCAACTGCTCCGCGAAGCGCAAGAAGTATGAATGCCCTGACTTCTGCAGAGGACGTATCACAGTAAATGCTGCACGGCCAATGATGAGGTCGGATTGACCATGCAGTGCCTTTAAGACCTGTGTGATTTGCAACGTTTAAACTTTAGGCTTGTTCTATGAACTTCATGCTTTTGATTTCTAAGTTTCATCTGAACCTTGTAGTGCTCTGGAAGAGACAGGATTTCATTAGCCTTTTCTAAATAAAAGCCTCTTTGTTTGCATCGCGCTCCTGTCTCCTGTGCCTATGCCCGACCCTTGTGTTTGTGAGTCTCAGCTTTCCATAGTGGTTTCAAGCCCAAACCGATCAGACTCTGCAGACATTATCGTGAGAAGACTGATTTTCGGGATGACCCCTGGTCTGACAAAAACTGCTGTAGCTCATCCACCATCCATAGCAGATGTGGAAGGCTGACATCGGCGGATGTGGTGGATTGAGACACAGCCCATATAAAACAAACTGAAGTCTCTAGCTTAAACAGATGGATTTTGCTGGTGATTGTTTTTATTATGCTAATTAGATTTTCAGACAGATATTGATTCTAGGGTGTTAAGGCTTTGGAAGGTTGTCACCAGGTGAAAACAGAGATCTTATTGCTCCCTTATGCTCTAAGTGGTACACTTTGTGTTCTCCTCTCCCAAATATCACATCAAACATAAGATATCTGTACTCCTTTCTTTATGCCAGCTCAAACATGCTTTATTTCCTTATACACTGATATTAAAAGGTACAGCCAGTACTGTACATCTGATTAGATACTCTTGGCTACACAGGACTAGTTATATGACTGTCTAGGGCTCTATTTAATAAAACCAGTACATTTCTGATCTTGCTTTTAGTATACCACAGTGGACCATATCAAACAGATCACTCAAAGCATTCCCACAATGTAAGACCAGTACCAGTTGGTTCCAGTTTGGTTTAAACAGGGATAGTAAGCACAGTTCAATTGCTATACATAGTGAGTTCTCCTTATCTGTTGTCAAGCAGTAGCCCAATGTTATCTTTCTTCTTTAAAGACCTCTCCCCTCTCCTCCTTCAGGTCCAATAGTTCTCTTGTTATGCTTTCTCACTCACAGCAGCTGGTGTCCCGACCCTGTTGAAATGTGAATGAGCTAGCCAGGGAGGTTGGTAAACTACAGGGGACAGGAGGCTGTGTTTCTCCCCCTCAAAGCGTGCTGCTTTGACCCCACTACTGTTCTGCCCTGTTGCTTTATTGATTCCGATTTCCCACTTTCATTTTTATTTTAAGACATTGCGATACAAACACTCATTCGAGCATGACTACATGAAATGTGGCTCCTCATTAGGGCATGTATCACAGCCTATGAGTGTAGGTGTCTGTGTCTGGATGTGTGTTTGTTTTTCCCTGACTCGAGCCATTTAACATTTGCCCATATGCTGCAGTCAGGAGATTACGGTTTCATTGAATGCAGATGTGATTACCCATAATCTGAACATTGTCTTCTTAGTCTTTGCATTTACTCTGAACAGTGCAGAAAGGTGTATTTCTGATGCACTTTCAAGATGATTGAGAAATTGTTCATGATCGCTTCCACAGAGCCAGTGGATGCAATATAGCCCCATAACATCTATAATCCACCTATAACCCACCACCATATTTTACAGTAGGGATAAGGTATTTTCTGCATATCCGTTGTTCTTTCGAAGGCCAAACCCACCATTGGTGTGCGTGGCCAAAGACCTCGATTTTCACGTCATCTGACCATAGCACCACCTGGAGTTTGATAAACCGCATTTGCACTTAGATTGGAAACGGTGCTTTAGTCATTATGACACAGAAATAGAGGATCAAAAGAACAATGCATATGCAGAAAAGACTTCATCCCTACTGTAAAATACGGGGGTGGCTCTTTAATGTTATGGGACTATTTTGCTTCCACTGGTCCTGGGGCCCTTGTTAATTTCAATGGCATCATGAACTTTACCAAGTACCAGGACATTATAGCCAAAAACCTGCTTGCCAGGAGGCTTTAACCCTTGGCCGCAAGTGGATCTTCCAGCAAGACAATGACCCCAAGCGCAAATCAAAATTCACAAAGAAATGGTTTTGTGAATTTTGCAATGGCCATCTCAGTCTCCGGACTTGAACCCCATTGAAAACCTCTCGATTGAATTGAAGAGGGCAGTCCATATGCACAGATGAAGGATATCAAGGATCTGGAAAGATTATGTCTGGAGGAATGGTCTAAGATCCCTCCCAATGTGTTCTCCAATCTTATAAAACATGTTAGAAAAAGGCTCAGTGTCATTATCCTTGCAAGGGGAAGGTATTGGAGTATTGAAAACAGGGGATTTTGACCCTTATCTTTTCTAGATCATTTTTTTATTACTTGTTAAACAAAATCTCTTTCTCTGAGCAAATGTACTAGCATAAAATAATATAATTTTTAAAAATCAGAGCATATTAAACAGCTCACTATTTGTATAAATTATTTTATACAGTATTTTTTGCTCATCTTTATGAAGGGATCCAATAATTCCGGACCCACTGTACTGTATGTTGAGGAGAACCAATTTCAGGAGACAGGAACAACTTGCTTATTTAAGATATTCTTGTTCACTTCAATTTAAAAGGTTAGTTACACAAGATATCGGATTCCAAAATATATTTTTTTATAATCAACGTGGTTGTGAGCAGCTAGGGGTTGCCGGACAGGTAACAATTACCAGTGCTCATGTGACCCATAGGGCATAAAGTCCAATTTCGAAAAGAAAATCGACTAGACATGGGCAAGGAAATGAAAATTGATTGCCTGGAGACTCAGAACGTCAAAGGCTGTCTTATTATTGGAGGGAAGGAGCAGTGCAATGTGAAGAATATGCAAGAGTTCTCTTAAAATCTGCCCTCTCATCTGGCAGTGACCAGGCCTGTATTTATCTACATGTTGGGTCCCTCGGTGTTGGCTGTTACTTCTATGTTCCTGGTGCCCAATTTGTTACTGTCAAACGTATTGAGTAGTGCAGTTGGATACTAATGAGATATTCTGTAGTTCCTATGATCGGCAGTATTTTGTTTCAATCACATAGTTATTCTAATTAGAGATATAGAGAACAATTGTTCCTCAGTGGAATTGGTAAAGGCTTCTACAGTTTGATGACTAGAACTATATATATATTTTCCACAGTTGTTGCTCATTAAAAGTTAGAAGTGTTGATTCTGTCGATATCTGGTTAATTGCTATCTTTAGATGTCTCTGTATTCGTGTAATTTGCTTCATCCACATTTCCCTGGTTCTGCCTGGCCTGTCCCTAAGTGAAATTGTAAATAGAAATCATCTTACTTTTTAAGTCTGTAACATAGACATAGGGAATCAGGAAGCAGGTGCAGTTAGTGAGTTTAATAATAACGAACATGGAGCGATAAAACCAAGAGTAATGTCTGACATAGAAACATTAACAATACTACTCTGATGACTGATAACAAGAAATGCATATAAGGTAATAATCAAGGGAGTGATGAAGTCCAGGTGTGACTGATGATGAGACGCAGGTGTCTAATGCTAGTTGCCAGGTGTGCGTAAGATGGGTTGCCAGGACCGTGGTTACTGGACGATTGTAAATGTCCGAGCGCCTTGGAGTCGGGTGGAACGAGGAGATGGGTTACCATGTGACCCCCCCAATCTCTCTCCCCCCCCCTCTCCTCCTCCCCCCCCCCGATGCACGCGTCCTGGAGCGTGCCGTCCGGACAAAAAAGGTGGGAAATCCTCGGACCGATGGTGGATCTAGAATTTCACTCCACCGGAACACAACACCGCCCTCTGGAGCCATTCATCCCTCCCAGTCCACCAGGTACTGGAGCCAACCCCACAAATCGGGAGTCGCAGTTTTTTTCGTTTTTAATTGGTTTAGTTTTCCTTTCCGTAGAGCGCTCATATTGGCGGAGAGGACCATGGACTCAATCCTTTGCCTGAGGATGGAAATCATGAAAAGAGATGGTGAGATCCGGTATGTTAGTCGGGAGTTGACCGCCCACAAACCGGGGACTCATCCTTTAGCATGGCCGGCGGAGTAGGAAGTTCCTGTGAGGAGACTAGACGCGATCACCAGGGATGAACACGGAAGCCTCACTGCGGTGGCGATCCGCCTGCTCTTTCTGACGGCGGATGACGCGCTGGAGTCTTCACATGGACATGCATAGTCACTTTACCTCTACTACATGTACATATTACCTCTACCTTGACTAACCTGTTGCCCCCGCACATGTCTCTGTACTGGTACATCTGTATAGTAACCTCGCGACTGTGATTTTATTGTTGCTCTTTTAATTTGAATTTTACACTTTTACTTCAGTTTATTGTAGAATACTTTCTTAACACTTATTTTTCTTAAAACTGCATTGTTGGGTTAGGGTTGTAAGTATTGTATTTGGCGCATGTGACAAATACAATTTGATTTGATATAGTTCACAATAGGATTGGTCTTAAACTTCCTGTATAATCTGGTAATGAAACAAGCCCAATCGGCAACATGTGATTGAGCTATGGAGTGAACAGCAACTACGGTGACAGTTGCAGCCAATGTATTTCACGTGTTGAAAATGGTTTACAGCAAGTTATATATCATGCTTATTCATTATCACAACTTCATACTCCAAAGACATGAAAAAGACCTGAATTAGTCACATCTTGATATGATCTAGCATCCTCTTATTATGGTAATGATCATGTATGTTTCGTCAAATACCCTGAATTGCACTATGCTTCCTGTAATTGGCAGTGTTACAGACCATATCATCATCCTATTACTTCATCCACATAACATGCTAGGCCTATAAATCTCATTCTATTCATCAGATGTTGACTCAGCCGTTTACCCAAAATTTGGAAGGATAATTGTTCTGGACCTAAGAAAGGCTTTCGATACTGTTAACGGTAGAACTCAGTGTGTCAGAGTGAGCAGTGAGCTGTTGCCCACTCTTAGCTATGATGCGGGTGTGGCCCCAAGGGTCAATAACCTGGGGCCTCTCCTGTTCAGCCTGTACATTAATGATCTGCCTTCTGTCTGTACTGGGTCTGAAGTTCAAATGTATGCAGATTTATACAGTGATATAGTGTGCATGACAAAGAGCAACACAACAAGCTGGCACAAGAACTCATACTGTAATGGTCCAGGTTACAAAAGTGGTGGAGCCTCATGACTCGTGTTTGCATCTCAATGTGAAAGAAACTGTTTTGCATGTTCTTTCAAAAGAGGCAAAGATGTCTGATGAGCCAGATGTTGAGCCCCCCCCCGATGCACGGCGTCCTGAGCGTGCCGGTCCGGACAACAAAGGTGGAAATTCTGCGGACGATGTTGGATCTAGAATGTCATCCACCGGAACACAACACCGCTCCTCTGGACCAACCCCTCCCAGTCCACCAGGTACTGGAGCCAACCCCCCAACATCGGGAGTCCAGGAGTGATCTGACGGCATAGGCGGGGGACCAGAACCACCTGCCTGAGTGGATGGAACATGAAAAGATGGTGAGATCCGGTAGTTAGTCGGGAGTTGTACGCCCCACAAACCGGGGACTCATCCTTTTACATGGCAGGCGGAGTAGGAAGTTCCTGGTGGAGATACTAGAACGCGATTCACCGGAGGAATGAAACACGGAAGCCTCACTGCGGTGGCGATCCGCCTGCTCTTTCTGACGGCGGATGACGCGCTGGAGTCTCACATGGACATCGTTCCACATGTCTTCTGCGTGCCTGAACCACTCATCCACCGCAGGAACTTCGGTCTGGCTCGGAGTCCCCAGAGCCAGTAATGGCTGATAACCCAGAACACACTGGGAGTCAGCCCAGTGGAGAAGTGTCGCAATGAATTCTGGGTATATTCAGCCCAAGGAAGTAATCGGGCCCAGTCCCCCTGCCAGTCCTGGCAGTGGCTCCTCAGGAACCTCCCCAGCTCCTGGTTCATCCTCTCCACCTGCCCGTTAGATTAAGGCCGGTACACGGAAGTGAGGCTGACCGTGACCCCCAGCTTCTCCATGAAAGCCTTCCATACATGTGATGTGAATTGGGGGCCACGATCAGAGACGATATCCTCCGGAAGGCCATAGTGCCGGAAGACCTGCTGGAGCAGTGCCTCAGCGACCTGGAGAGCGGTAGGGAGACCAGAGAGGGATGAAACAGCATGATTTAGAGAATCTGCACACTGTCACCAAAATGGTACTAAGACCATCAGAAGAGGGGAGATCAGTGGCAAAGTCAATGGACAGATCAAACCACAGACGCTGAGGCACGGGAAGGGGAGGGAGTTTCCCTGCTGGAGCATTCCGAGGGGATTTGGATTGGGCACATACAGAACAGGAGTTGACATAACAAGTGACTTCCTGCGCCAAGATGGGCCACCAGTAGGGCTGGGCGATATGGCCAAAATCTCATATCCCAATATAGGTAATTTCATATCCCGATAACGATACATATCACGAGATAACACATTTTCTGTAAATTGTTTATATAAAACGACCACATGTAAAGGCCTATTTCTTATTACACTTTGAATTATACTCAACAAATTAAAGGTACTTACTCATATTTGATTATTTCTCCTTTTATTTAGCATTAAGCAATTAAGCATGTAAGCATGTAACAAAATATAAAATATTAATGTATAAAATCTAAAAAGGTAAATAGAAAACACTTCAATTATAGTTGCAAACAAAATAAATATAGGCCTAATACATATACTGTATATACCTGTATATATTTTTCTTCTTTTTTTTATTTTCTTTTTCCCTTTTTTTGGGGGGGGGGGCTTGCCTGTTTTGCATGTTATTTTGCCATTAATACGTGTCACATATCAATTTGCATTTGGTACCTTGGGTCGAGTGTTAGCATCAACTCACGAAACCCCCGTTTCTCGACCGTGTAAATTGGGGCCATGTTTTTGCAGATGTAAGTTGTAACGGCAGCTGTTATCTCCTTCCATCTTCGTGATTCTTTGCCATATGGTGTGCTGCGGGCAAAAGTCTCTTGCAATGTCTGAGTCGGGGGTTTGTTTTGAGCACTCGACTGTACTTTTGGGTCACATCCGTAGACTCTCTCCATACTGTTTCACATGATTCTTGCATAGGTGGTAAAAAAGGTTAGTGGTGTTTGAGCCTGTTGTCGGGACCGGCCTGCGGCATATTTTGCAGAGGATGGTTTTCTGATCCGTGTCAGACTTTTCATACCCAAACCACGTCCATGTGACCAAAGTAGCCCCTCTTTTAGGTACGAGCTCCGTGTCTCCATGCTCTGTGTCACGTTCACGCTTCTCCATGTTTGTACGCGTTGCACATTTCCTTCCATGCGGCACGTGTGGAAGAACGCAAAGCGTCGTCCAATTGACAAAAAATATTGCCGTAAAGAGTGTGATTTGCGACACAACGAAATAAACGAGACAGCATAATATGAAATCATAGACGTTTTTCTATCATCACACAATATATATCGGCATATCGCCCAGCCCTAGCCACCAGTACTTAAGGAGCGTCATCGCCAAACAGCAGAGGATTCTCTGCCACAAGTCGACCCAGCAAGCCAGTACCCCAGCCCATCAGCAGTCCGTCCTGGTCAGCGATGCCTGATTGTCCCTCCCAGACAAATATGATGGGACTCCATTGAAATGCTGTAGCTTCCTACTCCGGTGCTCTCTCTATTTTGCTCATCAGATGGGAGTCTCCACCACCGAGAGGTCCAAGGTTGCCACGGTTATTTCTCTGCTGACTGGACGGGCATTGGAGTGGGCCTCGGCCGTCTGGGATAGACGAGAGGAGCTGGGTTCCTATGAGAGGTTCATGGCTGTCACGCCCTGGCCATAGAGAGGTTTTTATTCTCTATTTTGGTTAGGTCAGGGTGTGACTAGGGTGGGCATTCTAGTTTCCTTATTTCTATGTTAGTGTGTTTCCCAATCAGAGGCAGCTGTCTATCGTTGTCTCTGATTGGGGATCATATATAAGTGGTAATTTTCCGTTTGGGTTTTGTGGAATGTTGTTTTCTGTTTAGTGTTTTTTCCTGACAGAACTGGGCGCTTTCGTTTTCACCTTTGGTCATTTTGTTTGAGTGTTTTTTAAACATGAAATCATGGACACTTTCCATGCTGCGCTTTGGTCTCATTCCGACGACAGTCATTACAATGGCTCTGTTCAGGGGGTCTTCGACCTTCCTCCAGAGGGCAGAGAGGGGGGTGTCCTTTCGGACAGTGGCAGCATCCAGTGGATGTAATGAGCTGAGGCTCTGCACCCTATTCAGAAGAGGATTGCGTGAAGAGGTCCAGATGGAGTCGAGACATGATCTAATACTAAAATAAATCTGTTGCATCCTTATTGTATCTGCTTTATAGTCACAGTTGATTGTAAATCATCAAAAGATGCATGCTATCATATAGAGTGGGGTAAATATTATTCCGATGACGTATGTACTAGCAGTGTGAATGTGATCTATGTTGAATTAAACGCTTGCATCTTGATATGCACTACAGAGGGTAGTGCGTACAGCCCAGTACATCACTGGGCCCAAGCTTCCTGCCATCCTGGACCTCTATACCAGGCGGTGTCAGAGGAAGGCTCTAGAAATCGCCAAAGACTCCAGCCACCTTAGTTATAGTTACCTTAGTTAATGTTCCAAAAGGCTTCTTAACAGCTTCTACCCCCAAGCCATAAGACTCCTGAACAGCTAATCAAATGGCTACCCAGACTATTTGCATTGACCCCCTGTAACCTGGACCATTACAGTAGTGAGTTCTTTGTGCAGCTTGTTGTTTGCTCTTTGCATGCACATATATCACTGTATAATCTGCATACATTTGAACTTCAGACCCAGTACAGACAGAAGGCAGATCATTAATTACAGGCTGAACAGGAGAGGCCCCAGTATTGACCCTTGGGGCACACCCGCATCATAGCTAAGAGTGGGCAACAGCTCACTGCTCACTCTGACACACTGAGTTCTACCGTTAACAGTATCGAAAGCCTTTCTTAGGTCCAAAACAATTATCCTTCAAATTTGGGGTAAACGGCTGAGTCACATCTGATGAATTAGAATGAGATTATAGGCTAGCATGTTATAGTGGATGAAGTAATAGGATGATGATATGGTCTGTACGCACTGCCAATTACAGGAAGCATAGTGCAATCAGGTATGGACAGAAACATACATGATATTACCATAATAAGAGGATGCTAGATCATATCAAGATGTGACTAATTCAGGTCTTTTTCATGTCTTTGAGTATGAAGTTGTGATAATTGAATAAGCATGATTATAACTTGCTGTAAACCATTTTCAACTAGTGAATACATTTGGCTGCAACTGTCACCTAGTGCTGTTAGACTCCATAGCTCCAATCACATGTTGCCGATTGGCTTGTTTCATTACACAGATTATACAGGAAGTTTAGAGCCAGATACTATTGTGAACTATATAAATCAAATTGTATTTGTCACATGCCGCCAAATACAATACTTACAAACCCTAACCAACAATGCAGTTTTAGAAAAATAAGTGTTAAGAAGTATTTTCTAAATAAACTGAAGTAAAAAGTGTAAAATTCAAATTAAAGAGCAAAATAAATCACAGTCGCGAGGTTATATACAGATGTACCAGTACAGAGACAATGTGCGGGGGCACAGGTTAGTCAAGGTAGAGGTAAATGTACATGTAGTAGAGGTAAAGTGACTATGCATGTCATGTGAGACTCCAGGCGCGTCATCCGCCGTCAGAAAGAGCAGGCGGATCGCCACCGCAGTGAGGCTTCCGTGTTTCATCCTGGTGATCGCGTCTAGTTCTCCACCAGGAACTTCCTACTCCGCCTGCCATGTAAAAGGATGAGTCCCCGGTTTGTGGGCGGTAAACTCCCACTAACTACCGGATCTCACCATCTTTTCATGTTCCATTCCTCAGGCAGGTGGTTCCTGGTCCCCCGCCTATGCCGTCAGATTCACTCCTGATCCCCGATGTTGTGGGGTTGCTCCAGTACCTGGTGGACTGGGAGGGGTTTGTGGTCCAGAGGAGCGGTTGTTGTGTTCCGGTGGATGACATTCTAGATCCCAACATCGTCCGAAGATTTCCACCTTTGTTGTCCGGACCGGCACGCTCAGGGAACGCCGTGCATCGGGGGGGGGGCTCAACATCTGGCTCAGTAGATCTGTTGCCCTCTTTGTGAAGAACATGCAAACAGTTTCTTTCACATTGAGATGCAAACACGAGTCACTGAGCCACTTTGTAACCTGGACCATTACAGTAGTGAGTTCTTGTGCAGCTTGTTGTTTGCTCTTTGCATGCACATATATCACTGTATAATCTGCATACATTGAACTTCAGACCCAGTACAGACAGAAGGCAGATCATTAATGTACAGGCTGAACAGGAGAGGCCCCAGTATTGACCTTGGGCACACCCGCATCATAGCTAAGAGTGGGCAACAGCTCACTGCTCACTCTGACACACTGAGTTCTACCGTTAACAGTATCGAAAGCCTTTCTTAGGTCCAGAAACAATTATCCTTCAAATTTGGGGTAAACGCTGAGTCACATCTGATGAATTAGAATGAGATTTTATAGGCCTAGCATGTTATAGTGGATGAAGTAATAGGATGATGATATGGTCTGTAACACTGCAATTACAGGAAGCATAGTGCAATCAGGGTATTGACAGAAACATACATGATATTACCATAATAAGAGGATGCTAGATCATATCAAGATGTGACTAATTCAGGTCTTTTTCATGTCTTTGAGTATGAAGTTGTGATAAATTGAATAAGCATGATATATAACTTGCTGTAAACCATTTTCACAGTGAAATACATTGGCTGCAACTGTCACCTAGTTGCTGTTAGACTCCATAGCTCCAATCACATGTTGCCGATATGGGCTTGTTTCATTACCAGATTATACAGGAAGTTTAGAGCAATACTATTGTGAACTATATCAAATCAAATTGTATTTGTCACATGCGCCAAATACAATATTACAAACCCCTAACCAACAATGCAGTTTTAAGAAAAATAAGTTAAGAAAGTATTTTCTAAATAAACTGAAGTAAAAGTGTAAAATTCAAATTAAAGAGCAACAATAAAATCACAGTCGCGAGGTTATATACAGATGTACCAGTACAAGACAATGTGCGGGGCACAGGTTAGTCAAGGTAGAGGTAATATGTACCATGAGTAGAGGTAAAGTGACTATGCATGTCCATGTGAGACTCCAGCGCGTCATCCGCCGTCAGAAAGAGCAGGCGATCGCCACCGCAGTGAGGCTTCCGTGTTTCATCCTGGTGATCGCGTCTAGTTCTCCACCAGGAACTTCCTACTTCCGCCTCCATGTAAAAGGATGAGTCCCCGGTGGGTGGCGGTACAACTCCCGACTAACTACGATCTCACATCTTTCATGTTTCCATCCTCAGGCAGGTGGTTCTGGTCCCCGCCTATGCCGTCAGATCACTCCTGGAAAACTTCCCTGGATACTTCTGTGGCCGGTGTGGCTTCGTGGATAACTCCGCTCAAAAATGCCCATATCATCCTGGTGGACTGGGAGGGTGTGGTTCCAGAGGAGCGGCTGTTGTGTTCCGGTGGATGACATTCTAGATCCCAACATCGTCCAACTTTCCACAGTGTTGTTGCAGCCAG
>NC_036858.1:41411922-41550056 GCF_002910315.2 Salvelinus sp. IW2-2015
AAGTGGCTCAGTGACTCGTGTTTGCATCTCAATGTGAAAGAAACTGTTTGCATGTTCTTCACAAAGAGGGCAACAGATGCTACTGAGCCAGATGTCTATGTGTCAGGGGATAAGCTCCAGGTGGTATCTGATTTTAAGTATCTTGGCATCAAAAGCATGTGAAAAAGGTAATTCAAATAACCAAATTCCACCTAGCTAATTTCCAATTTATACGAAATTGGTTGACTACAGAGGTAGCAAAACTGTACTTCAAATCTATGATACTCCCCCACTTAACATACTGCTTGACTAGTTGGGCCCAAGCTTGCTGTACAACATTAAAACCTATTCAGTCTGTCTACAACCAGGCTCTCAAAGTGCTTGATAGGAAGCCCAATAGGCATCATTTTTGATTAACAGAAAACCCAAACATATGGCAGCAGATCCATAAGGTCTGCCATGAGAGGTGACTGTATAGTTCCCTTAAGGAAAAGCACCTTTAGTAAATCTGCTTCTCTGTGAGAGCTTCCCATGTCTGGAATACACTGCCATCAGACACACATAACTGCACCACATATCACACTTTCACAAAATGCATGAAGACATGGCTAAAGGTCAATCAGATTTGTGAACATAATCCCTAGCTGTGTATTGCCGCTTTCCATGTTGTCTGTTGTCTGTAGCTTGTGAGGTGTGGAAACACTTTGTTGCTTTTATGAATTTTGTCTTGCTGCTTTTTGTTCTATGTTGCTCTGTTTGTCTGCTATGTCTTGCTTGTCCTATGTTGCTCTGCGTGTGCTCACTGCTCAATGATTGTCTATAGTGTAATTGTTTTTAATAACCTGCCCAGGGACTGCGGTTGAAAATTAGCCGGCTGGCTAAAACCGGCACTTTTACTGAAACGTTGATTAATGTGCACTGTCCCTGTAAAAATAAAATAAATACAAAAAAATTTACCAGAATGGAARGTGGTAATATTTCTGCAGGGATTTTTATAAGTGCATTTAAATAAGAAAGTGGCACATATTCCTGGATATATTTTTACTGTGAATAGAAAGCTGTATGGCAGCTTCTGTGATTGAGCGTTGGTGTAGAGTTTACAATAATGGTGGAAAGCCTTATTGTATTTAATTGACCATGAAATTCTAGTTGTATTTCAACAGTGCTTTTTGTCATGCAAATTGTTATTAGCCCCAGTTTTAAACTTCTTATGGCTGAGATCCCGTTAACGGGATCGACTTGACAACAGCCAGTGAAAGTGCCGGGCGCCAAATTCAAACAACAGAAATCTCATAATTAAAATTCCTCAAACATACAAGTATTTTACACCATTTTAAAGATAAAGTTGTTGTTAATCCCACCACAGTGTCCGATTTCAAAAAGGCTTCACGACGAAAGCACAACATCTGAATATGTTAGGTCAGTACCTAGTCACAGAAAAACACAGCCATTTTTCCAGCCAAAGAGAGGAGTCACAAAAAGCAGAAATAGAGATTAATCACTAACCTTTGATGATCTTTATCAGATGACACTCATAGGACTTCATGTTACACAATACATGTATGTTTTGTTCGATAAAGTTCATATTTATATCCAAAAATATYAGTTTACATTGGCGCGTTATGTTCAGTAATGTTTTGCTTCCAAAACATCCGGTGATTTTGCAGAGAGCCACATCAATTTACAGAAAAACTCATAATAAACATTGATAAAAGATACAAGTATTACACAAGGAACTTTAGATAAACTTCTCCTTAATGCAACCGGTGTCAGATTTWAAAAAAACGTTACGGAAAAAGCACACCATGCAATAATCTGAGTACGGCGCTCAGACACAAAAACAAGCCATACAGGTACCCGCCATGTTGTGGAGTCAACAGAAGTCAGAAATAGCATTATAAATATTCACTTACCTTTGATGATCTTCATCAGAATGCACTCCCAGGAATCCCAGTTCCACAATAAATGTTTGTTTTGTTCGATAACGTCCATAATTTATGTCCAAATACCTCCTTTTTGTTYGCACGTTTAGTTCAAAAAGCAGGCCAGACAAAGTCAAAATATTCCATTACAGTTCGTAAAAACATGTCAAACGATGTATAGAATCAATCTTTAGGCTGTTTTTAACATAAATCTTCAATAAWGTTTCAACCGGAGAATTCCTTTGTCTGTAGAAATGCGATGGAACGCAGCTAACTCTCACGGGGGTGCGCATGAGTGAGCTCGTGGCACTCTGCCAGACACCTGACTCAATCAGCTCTTATTCCCTCATCCTTCACAGTAGAAGCATCAAACAAGGTTCTAAAAACTGTTGACATCTAGTGAAAGCCTTAAGAAGTGCAATATGACCCCATAGACACTGTATATTGGATAGGCAAACCTACAAACCTCAGACTTCCCAACTTCCTGGTTTTTGCCTGCCATATGAGTTCTGTTATACTCACAGACATCATTCAAACAGTTTTAGAAACGTCAGAGTCTTTTCTATCCAAATCTACTAATGATATGCATATCTTAGCTTCTGGGACTGAGTAGCAGGCAGTTTACTCTGGGCACCTAATTCATCCAAGCTACTCAATAGCCCATGAAAGAAAACCTACAACCAAGAGAGAGGCCTGAACTAGAGGTGTCCCTCGCATATAGATACCGTAGATAGGGGGAGAGAAAGAAAGAGCGAATGTTTATTTGCATGGATGTGTTCATGTGTATTGCCTATAGAACAGCCAACAACAGGCTTGACATCCTGTTAGGTAAACAAGCCCATGTTGGTGTACGGTAACAGACCAGCTGGTGATAGACCACTCTGGAACGTAGGGAGTATTACAGAAGGTTTACAAACTGCAAGCTTGGAAGTCATCATGGCATTACTTGCCCCACCCCTGTCCTTCAGTACTCTGCTATGGACATCATTATGCGTAACAGCGTGTACACACTGACACTGTCAATACTATATCTGACGGCTCCCTGCTCCTACGCAATCTGCTCTCCACCGCACCATTGTGATGGAATTAATGTGTCATAGACAGACTTTTAATGTCACAGCCGATATGTCCAATTATGGGAGTACGAATGTGTTCTCTGTCTTGGCCATGTATTGAACTTCTTTGCATGGTGGAGGGTGTGTGTTTGTGTGGCTTACAGGGCAGCACAAGTGGTATCATTATGAAAATAATGAGTGTCTTCTTGCAGTGCAGATGCCAGGCAGTCACAGCAAAGAAATGCGTATTGTGTTAGTCTCAGTGTTGACATTATGTAATGGGAATGTAGTGGGGATGATAAACATGAGTGTTAAATGTAATGTGAGTGTAAAATGTCAGTATGTTCGCTGGGGTTTATTCACTATAAACCAAATGGAAGCAAACAGATGTAAGCAGAATGAAACGGGGAGGCACCTGATTGAATTTGTCCAATAAAAACTATTTTCTACATTGCAACACGTTTTCCGCGACTAATGAATACACCACACGAGTTTTGGTACACAATRTAAGCCTGTTAAATGTCCAAAGGCAAGGGTTTTTACATTTCCAATCCTTGGGACTGCCTAAGCAGTCTGTACAGACCAATGATTATGACCACGATTCTGATCTGTAGAGTTCAAGAAGTACTCACACTCAAAAACCATGACAAGGAATAACCCAATGAGGCAGAAATGCAAAAATAATATAATTAATTGAATTGTTGCTCAAAAGAATACAAAAAGTGAAAGTGAAAGGTGCTATATACATTTTTTAAATGAACRGAGCATACGTTTCAGCATTATGCCTTCGTCAGTGCTGGCGATTCTGATCTAACCATAAATGAATATGTTGTGCCACTGGTCTGAGATGATTGAAGCTCAWATATGTAGCCTATATGTATCATRGTAGACTCATGTTAACTAGCTAACAGCTGGTTCATTGTTGCCCATGCGAGGAACTTAGGCTAGCAAGCACTTTAGCTAGGTAGCATATGACAACAAAAACTAAAAGTGTACTGTATGACAGAGCCATAGACTGTTTTGCCAACATGAAAGAGAGGWGGATGGCATTGGTGTTCAACCAGTCTACAAGTAGGGTGAGTCAACATTTTTGTTTTACTTGAGCGCTCACGCACACACACACACAGAAAACAGTCTATGGACAACCACATGATATTTAGCAACATTGATTGGACTAAATCGTTTTTGGTATCTTTAAGTTTGTTTTCAGTGTATTAAACTAACCATATATAACCTTGTTGATTTGATTGTGTTTAATTAAATGTTTAAGTTAAAATGGTGCTGGAATAGCCAGAGGCAGTGCTCCTGTTAACATGTGCTGACATTGTGATAACGCTGTGGTTTTAAATCAGTAGTTGTTTAGTAACCTGTTGAAACATTACCTTGCTTGTCCATGCTGCAGGTGATATAACTGTTTGTTTTAAATGGAATGTTTTCTTTGTGGACTTCACCGGACAGATGTTGCTCTCCGGTAGTGTGATGAAACTGAAATAAACGTACTGTATGTGTAGTTTAATTTATTCTGCCACTGTGTGACTGTTGTCTTTTTGTTGGTGTATGAACAAATGGGTTATAGTGCAAACAACGCAGTTATCACAACATAGGTTGTAATATGGGTTTTTTATTGGCTTGGMTTCCTCAGTGATTTTACCCACGYACCGCAACTGATCATTAGCTCAGTATGATACTGCCATCACTGAAGTCGTTTGTGGTGAAGTCAGAATGAGGGGTGTTGTACAAAACAAAGTCATCAGTGATTGGATCATCTCTAACCAATCAGAGTATCAAAGCCAATAACGGACTTTAAAAACACTGCTTCACGCACATATGTTCTAGCTCTGACCCAACCCATCGGTTTCTTGGACCAATCAGAATGGATAGGATGTGTTTGTGTTCTGGAAATCATCAAGGAAGTACTCAGTTTCAGACTGAGAAGAAACTAACATTGGTGGGCATGGCGTAACGTTTGGCCCGAGCAAGGGGTTTGGTAGCCAGGCAACACAACTACTACAACAGCTTGCACAGTTAAATTCAACTAATAATGCGACGATATTGTTTAAGAAGATCTGTGTTTGATTTTGAAACAGAACTGTTTTCAGCGATTTCACAACATTTCATGCATTGTTTACTGTACAGGACTTTCCATAGAGATAATATTACAATTCTAAGACAACCTTTCTGAGGTACAGCAGATACAACAGCCGACATAAGACGCGACGAGACAAACTAGCCAGTTTTAGAATTTTGTGTTGTACAACAGCTGACTGAAGACCAAGCAGTCAGATTAATAAAATGAGACCATGCAGTTGAGACAGTTCCCATGGTAACGATGCCTCTTTACAATGACATGAAACTTTGAAACGAAGTTGTCACTTGTTGTACAAGGTATTATAGCAAACGAGTTTCATGAAATACATGCACCAGAAACATGACACACTTTGTGACATATCAGAAAAATATCTGCAAGCTAGGCTAGCTATTACTGCAGCAAAACATCTAGCTAACTATCAGCTTGGCTAGATAGCTAGCTGCTTGGCTGAACACAGAACTTCAGCGCACTGTTCTCTGATTGGCTAAAGGGATTCGTCTTGTCTCAAGTCAAAATATTTGCTAAAATAATTAATAAAAATAAAAATTAAATTTTTGGGGGAGGATCACCATGCCAGATGTGTTGTTGACTACCCCTACCACCTGGGGGTGGCCCGYCAGGAAGTCCAGGATCCAGTTGCAGCGGGAGATGTGTAGTCCCATGGTCCTTAGCCTTTTAAGGATCGGATCCCTTTTTTTGAATTTTTGCCTAAAATGACATACCCAAATCTAACTGCCTGTAGCACAGGACCTGAAGCACAGGACCTGAAGTTTGTGGAATTGTGAAATTAATGTAGGAGAATATAACACATTAGATCTGGTAAAAGATGAAACAAAGAAAAAACATGTGTTCATCTTTGAAATGCAAGAGAAAGGCCACATTGTATTATTCCTGTTTAGGCAAAGTGTTAGACTGATCCAATGAACCATTGCATTTATGTTCAAAATGTTGTATGAAGTCTGCCCAAATGTGCCTAATTTGTTTATTGATATATTTTCAAGTTCATAACTGTGCACTCTCCTCAAACAATAGCATGGTATTCTTTCACAGTAATAGCTACTGTAAATTGGACAGTGCAGTTAGATTAACAAGAATTTAAGCTTTCTGTCCATATCAGATATGTCTACGTTCTGGGAAATGTTCTTGTTACTTACAACCTCATGCTAATCACATTAGCACATGTTAGCTCAACCGTCCCGTGGGGGGGTCACCGAGGGTTTGATGGTTCGTCGGAGGGCACAGCATGATTTTGTATAAGCATCCGATTAGTGTCTCGCTCCTTGAAAGTGGCAGCTCTAGCCTTTAGCTCAGAGCTTATTTTGCCTGTAATTCATAGCTTCTGGTTGGGATATGTACACTACATGACCAAAAGTATGTGGACATGTGCTTGACGAACAACTCATTCCAAAATTATGGGCATTAATATGGAGTTGGTCCCCTATTTGCTGCTATTACAGCCTCTATTGTTCTGGGAAGGCCTTCCACTAGATGTCGGAACATTACTTCCATTCAGCCACAAGAGCATTAGTCAAGTCGGGCACTGATGTTGGGCGATTAGGCCTGGCTCGCAGTTGGCGTTCCAATTCATCCCAAAGGTGTTCGATGGGGTTGAAGTCAGGGCTCTGTGCAAGCCAGTCAAGTTCTTCCACACCGATCTTGACAAACCATGTATGTATGGACCTAGCTTTGTGCACGGGAGCTTTGTCATGCTAAAACAGGAAAGGGCCTTCCCCAAACTGTTGCCACAATGTTGGAAGCACAGAATCATGTAGAATATCATTGTATGCTGTAGCATTAAGATTTCCCTTTACTGGAACTAAGGGGCCTAGCCCGAACCATGAAAAACAGCCCTCCTTTACCGTAACGTGTTTCCACTCCTCCAGAATCCAATGGCGGCAAGCTTACACCACTCCAGCCGACGCTTGGCTTTGCGCATTGTGATCTTAGGTCTTGTGTGCAGCTTCTCGGCCATGCTTCCAGAGGCTGTTTGGAACTCAGTAGTGAGTGTTGCTACCGAGGACAGATGATATTTACGTGCTATGTGCTTCAGCACTTGGTGGTCCCATTCTGTGAGCTTGTGTGGCCTACCACTTTGCGGCTGAGCCGTTGTTGCTCCTAGAAATTTCCACTTCACAATAACAGCACTTACAGTTGACCGGGGCAGCTCTAGCAGGGCAGAAATTTGACAAACTGAATTGTTGGAAAGGTGGCATCTAATAATGGTGCCAAATTGAAAGGCACTGAGCTCTTCAGTAAGACCATTCTACTGCCAATGTTCCTATGGAGATTGCATGGCTGTGTACTCGATTTTATACACCTGTCAGCAACAAGTGTGGAGGAAATAGCTGAATCCACTCATTTGAAAGGGTGTCCACACACATTTGCATATGTAGTGTACGTCCTGTAGCTTAGCATCCGCGTCATCTGACAACTTCCGTATTGAGTGATTCACTGGTATTTCCTGCTTGAGTTTTTGCTTGTAAGCAGGAATCAGGAGGATAGAATTATGGCCAGATTTGGCAAATGGAGGGCGAGGGAGAGCTTTGTACACGTCTCTGTGTGTGGAGCAATGGTGGTGTAGAGTTATTTTTCCCTCTGGTTGCACATGTGACATGCTGATAGAAATTAGGTAAATTAAAGTCCCAGGCCACTAGAGCGCCGCTTCTGTGTGAGCATTCTCTTGTTTGTTTATGCATTTCGCTACACCCACAATAACATCTGCTTATCACGTGTATGTGACCAATAAAATTTGATTTGATAAAATTTGATTTGATTTATGGCCTTATACAGCTCGTTGAGTGTGGTCTTAGTGCCTGCATTGGTTTGTGATGGTAAATCGACAGCTACAAAAAACTAGTAGTGTGGTCTACAGCTTAACCATGAGGTACTCTACCTCAGGCTAGCAAAACCTTGAGACTTCCTTAATATTAGAGATCGCGCACCAGCTGTCATTGACCAATAGACACAGAACACCACCCCTCGTCTAACCCGAAGGCAGCTGTTCTTTCTTGCCGATGCAAGGAAAACCCTGCCAACTGTATATTATCCATGTCGTCATTCAGCCACGACTCGGTGAAACATAAGACAACTTTACATACACCTTAGCCAAATACATTTAATCTCAGTCTTTCACAATTCCTGACATTCAATCCTAGTAAAATATCCCTGTCTTAGGTCAGTTAGGATCACCACTTTATTTTAAGAATGTGAAATGTCAAATAATAGTAGAGAGTGATTTATTTCAGCTTTCATTTCTTTCATCACATTCCCAGTAGGTCAGAAGTTTACAAACACTTAAATAGTATTTGGTAGCATTGCCTTTAAATTGTTTAACTTGGTTCAAACGTTTCGGGTAGCCTTCATCAAGCTTCCCACAATAAGTTGGGTGAATTTTGGCCCATTCCTCCATGACAGAGCTGGTGTAACTGAGTCAGGTTTGTAGGCCTCCTTGCTCGCACATGCTTTTTCAGTTCTGCTGACAAATGTTCTATAGGATTGAGGTCAGGGCTTTGTGATGGCCACTCCAATACCTTGACTTTGTTGTCCTTAAGCCATTTTTCCACAACTTTGGAAGTAAGCTTGGGGTCATTGTCCATTTGGAAGACCCATTTGCGACCAAGCTTTAACTTCCTGACTGATGTCTTGAGATGTTGCGTCAATATATCCACATCATTTTCCAAACCTCATGATGCCATCTGTTTTGTGAAGTGCACCAGTCCCTCCTGCAGCAAAGCACCCCCGCAACATGATGCTGTCTCCCCCGTGCTTCACGGTTGGAATGGAGTTCTTCAGCTTGTAAGCCTCCCCCTTTTTCCTCCAAACATAACAATGTTCATTATGGCCAAACAGTTCTATTTTTGTTTCATCAGACCAGAGGACATTTCTCCAAAAAGTAAAATCTTCGTCCCCATGTACAGTTGCAAACTGTAGTCTGGCTTTTTATGGCGGTTTTGGAGCAGTGGCATCTTCCTTGCTGAGCGGCCTTTCAGGTTATGTCGATATAGGAATCGTTTTACTGTGGATATAGATACTTTTGTACCTGTTTCCTCCAGCATCTTCACAAGGTCCTTTGCTGTACAAAGTGCGTTCATCTCTAGGAGACAGAACGCGTCTCCTTCCTGAGGGGTATGATGGCTGCGTGGTCCCATGATGTTTAAACTTGTGTACTATTGTTTGTACAGATGAACGTGGTACCTTCAGGCGTTTGGAAATTGCTCCCAAGGATGAACCAGACTTGTGGAGGTCTACAATTTCTTTTCTGAGGTCTTGGTTGATTTCTTTTGATTTTCCCATGATGTCAAGCAAACAGGCACTGAGTTTGAAGGTAGGCCTTGAAATACATCCACAGGTACACTTTCAAATGACGTCAATTAACTTATCAGAAGCTTCTAAAGCCATGACATCATTTTGGGGAATTTTCCAAGCTGTTTAAAGGCACAGTCAACTTAGTGTATGTAATCTTCTGACCCACTGGATTTGTGATGCAGTGAATTATAAGTGAAATAATCTGTCTGTAAACAAATGTTGGAAAAATGTATTGTGCCATGCACAAAGTAGATGTCCTAAGTGACTTGCCAAAACTATATTTTGTTGACAAGAAATTTGTGGATTGGTTGAAAAACGAGTTTTAATGACTCCAGCCTAATGGTATGTAAATTTCCAACTTCAACTTTGTGTCTGACATGGTACAGGTGTCTTCTTTTTTGAAGGCCATAACCATGTGTGTGAGGTGTATACTTTTGTTTCAAAGTAGATTTGTTTAAGACTACCAAGAAACACTCTGTGTGACCCTGATTTAGCCCACTGCAGTAAAAGGTTAATTAAGCAAACTTCATCTAAACTGTCTCGTCTGTTAGATGTGAACTAGGCTTTAGGTTAACATTTTGGGAACCAATCCTTTTTCTTGGGGGTGTTCTTTATTTCTCTTCTACTGCAATAAGAAATTATCAAGTTGCATGATGCTGAGCCCATATTTGTATAAGAAGGCGTGTGTGTGTGTGTGTGTGTGTTGTGTGTTGTGTGTGTTGTGTGTGTGTGTGTGTGTGTTGTGTGTGTGTGTGTGTGTGTGTGTGTGTGTGTGTGTGTGTGTGTGTGTGTGTTGTGTGTGTTGTGTGTGTGCACTTCTTTGAAAGATAATAGCCTTCATAATTGTCTATACAAACATGGCCTCAATTAACAATATTATCCTCCTCTTTCTCCTTCCTCTGTCTCCTCTCTTCCTTTCCCTCCCCCTCTCTCTCTCCTTTATATGTGCTAACCTGCATACTGAGGCAGGGAGGTCTGTGATGACCCCATGTCTGGTCATTTATTTCTGGCCCCTAGACAGATTACCTGCACATGTAGGACATACACACAATCACACATTCATGTCACCATGTAGGGGATTTGTGTGTATGTGTGTGTGTGCAACTCTGCTGTCCACTCATGAGTGTCATCTAGCTGGGGCACATCATTTCAATGAATATTGTCTTGTAGGTCGGCCTGTTACCACCCCCTCCAGGGTAATCCAAGCTAGATATTATTTGTAATAAACTTAATAACTACATTTTTTAATCTCATTGCTTATTGATAGAAAAAACATTTGCCATGGCATTTAAATTGTAAAGAATTCTGTCTGTTCCCCTTCGGTTGCTACATTGGTGGCAGAGGTGAGACAATCCCTGCGGTCTCCCTGGATTTAAATGAACCAATATATTGGTTTAATGTTCAGTACACACAACTGATTTGAATACGTTTCCTCTCGAGGAGTAGCCTATCGTCAATCAACAAAACAATGCGCATCATGGCGGAGGCCAATTACAAAACGGCATGCATGTGTGTACAGTAGTAATTTGATTGTAAACAACAGTCAATTCACAGCCAACCATCTGCACTGCGCTGCCCCAAGCTATGAGGCAATGACTGGGGATTGAACAGGGATTTGAGAGTCATTACCTTTGTTTAAAGGAAATTATTCCTGCACTTTAAATCTTGATGTAAGTATAACGAATTGCTAATTTTACAACATTTCAGGTAAGACCCAAGTGCAGACTGTGTTGAAGTAACAATGTTTTTTACAGCAACAGGAGCAGGCAAACCACAGGTCAAGGCAGGCAGGGGTCGATCATCCAGAGTGGTGGGGCAAAGGTACAGGACGGCAGGCAGGCTCAAGGTCAGGTCAGGCAAGCGTCAAAACCAGGAGGGCGAGAAAAAGAGAGACTGGGGAAAAGCAGGAGCTGAGAAAAACGCTGGTTGACTTGACAAACAAGATGAACTGGCAACAGACAAACAGAGAACACAGGTATAAATACACAAGGGATAATGGGGAAGATGGGCGACACCTTTGGGGGGTGGAGACAATCACAAGGACAGGTGAAAGAGATCAGGGCGTGACACATTTCAGTTTCCTGATCTGACCCTGGGCACACAGTGTATACGCTCATTTAGAAATATCGTTTGGTGACGGACAGTGGCTGTGAGAAATGGTGAACGGTAGTGGTCGTCATTAACCATGCATAACTAAATTATTTTAATTGCAGGTTTCATTTGCTCTAACCACTGTGCTTCGGTGGACCAATGTGACAGACAGAATCTCTTAATCTAAATCAACTTTTCGCCCACCTCCCAAACTATTGTCTATGCCACTCCTCAGTTGCTCAATTGCTCAAACTGTTGCTCAATTGCTCAAACCTCATTACTCAAACTGTTAATGTTAATGACTCTGGTTTGAGTGACAATGAAATGCCACTGTCATCACTCAAAGCCAGCGCTCGGCCGCATGGCAATGTTTCGAAGGCCTGTTCAGAGCACTTTTCATTTGTTAAATGTTGACAACCTTGATGAGTAGAAGTATAGAGAACACAATACTGTGGGTGTATCTCAATGGGATATATTTTGACCCAAAACTAACCGTATGAACAGACCACAAAAACAGCCCAGAAATGTGAGATTATTAACTGCTTGGAAATATAATATAGAATTGGTTGCATATGAAGTACCTTAATAAACCGCATATATTATAGCCCACTACTCTTTTGATTGATGGAAATTACATTCCCATCCCATGTACATGCAAATAGGCAAGTGTCATTGGAGTCAGTTGTATTCTTTCTGATAGTGTACCTCTAATTGCATGTCTCTTACACGTTACATGTTTAAACTTCACAGACGGTTGTGGAATTAAGATACTGTAGGCTTCCTCAGAAGGATTCCTTTGATAATTCCAGTGCCTCTCACAGACATAGTATATGTACCAGCTCTAACAACTATGGTTATACTGTATGGGTGGGAGCAGTTAAATTAGTCAGACATCGCTAATTTAAGTATTCATCAATATGTCTTATCATAAAACATTCCCATACTCCCATCTCTCTTTACCACTGATCTGTTGATATGTATAAATGATAAGGTATAGCAACTTTATCCATTATAAAATGGATAAACTTAGCAATCTACTTACAATACCCCATAATTACAAAGCAAAAACAGGTATTTATCAAGTTTTGCAAATTTATTAAAAATAAAAACAGAAATATCACCTTTATGTAAGTATTCAGACGCTTTACTCAACACTTTGTTGAAGCACCTTTGGCAGCATTTACGGCCTCGAGTCTTCTTGGGTATGACGCTAAAAGCTTGGCACTGTCACGCCCTGACCGTAGAGATCTTTTTACTCTCTATGTTTGGTTGGTCAGGGTGTGACTCAGGTGGGAAACTCTATGTTCTTTGTTTCTATGTTTTGGCCGGGTATGGTTCTCAATCAGGGACAGCTGTCTAGCGTTGTCTCTGATTGGGAATCATACTTAGGCAGCCTTTTTTTCCTTTGGTATTTGTGGTTAGTTGTCTTTGTTAGTGGCATTATAGCCTAAGTAAGCTTCACGGTCGTTTCCTTGTTCTTTGTTTTGTTGGCGACATTTATCAAATAAAATAAAATGTACGCTCACCATGCTGCACCTTGGTCCGGTCATTTCCACGACAACAGCGATCGTGACAGGCACACCTGTATTTGGAGAGTTTCTCCCATTCTTCTCTGCAAATCCTCTCTCTGTCAGGATGGATGGGGAGGGTCGCTGTACAGCCATTTTCAGATCTCTCCAAAGATGTTTGATCGGGTTCAAGTCTGGGCTCTGTCTGGGCTACTCAATGACATTCAGAGACTTGTCACAAAGCCACTCCTGCATTGTCTTGGCTGTGTGCTTAGCATCATTGTCTTGTTGGAAGGTGAACCTTTGCCCCAGTCTGAGGTCCTGAGCGCTCTGGAGTAGGTTTTCATCAAAGATCGCTCTGTACTTTGCTCCGTTCATCTTTCCCTCGCTCCTGACTAGTCTCCCAGTCCCTGCCACTGAAAAACATCCCCACAGCATGATGCTGCCACCACCATGTTTCACCGTAAGGATGGTGCCAGTTTTCCTCCAGATGTGACGCTTGGCATTCAGGCCAAAGAGTTCAATCTTGTTTTTATCAGACCAGAGAATCTTGTTTCTCATGGTAAGAGGCTTCCGTCTGGCCTTAACCTCTCTTGGGTAGGGGGCAGTATTTTGAAGTTTGGATGACAAACGTGCCCAAAGTAAACTGCCTGTTACTCAGGCCCAGAAGCTAGGATATGCATATGCATGGTAGTATTGGATATAAAACTGTTAAAACTGTTAAAATAATGTCTGTGAGTATAACAGAACTGGTATGGCAGGCGAAAACCCGAGGAAATTCCATCCAGGAAGTGGGATTTTTTTTATGTGAGTTGTTTTCCATTGAATGCCTATTTACTATGTTATGGGTTAGGGCCCAGATTGCAGTTCCTATGGCTTCCACTAGATGGCAACAGTCTTTAGACATGCTTTCAGGCTTGTATTTTGAAAAACGACGAGTAAAAAGACCCTTTGGTCAGAGGACAGGGGAAGAATGCAGAGCTGCTGTCACGCGCGCCATTCGTTGTTTTTCTTTTCTATTGAAAACGCTATTGTCCGGTTGAAATATTATTGATTATTTAGACAATAGACAACCTGAGGATTAATTATAAACATTGTTTGACATGTTTCGATGAACTTTACTGGTACTATTAGGATGTATTTGTCTGCATGTTTTGACCGCCCTGGAGCCAGTGGATTACTGAGCAAAACGCGCCAACAAAACTGAGTTTTTGGGACATAAAGAGGGACTTTATCAAACAAAATGAACATTTATTGTGTAACAGGGAGTCTTGTTAGTGCAACCATATGAAAATCATCAAAGGTAAGTGATTAATTTTAGCGCTATTTCTGACTTTTGTGACTCCTCTACTTGGCTGGAAAATGTTTGTATGCTTTTGTAAGTGGGGCACTTTCCTCAGATAATTGCATGGTATGCTTTTGCCGTAAAGTCTTTTTGAAATCTGCCACAGCTGCTGGATTAACAAGAAGTTAATCTTTAAGCCGATGTATAACACTTGTATATTTTATGAATGTTTTTTATGAGTATTTTTAATTTGGCGCTCTGCAATTTCACCGGATGTTGGCCAGGTGGGACACCTGCCCATAAATGAAGGCCTGATTGGTGGAGTGCTGAAGAGATGGTTGTCCTTCTGGAAGGTTCTCCCATCTCCACAGAGGAACTCTAGAGCTCTGTCAGAGAGACCATCGGGTTCTTGGTCACCACCCTGACCAAGGCCCTTCTCCCCCGATTGCTCAGTTTGGCCGGGTGGCCAGCTCTTGGAAGAGTCTTGGTGGTTCCAAACTTCTTCCATTTAAAAATGATGGAGGCCACTGTGTACTTGGGGACCTTCAATGCTGCAGAAATGTTTTGGTACCCTTCCCCAGATCTGTGCATTGACACAATCCTGTCTCAGAGCTCTACGGACATGTCCTTTGCCCTCATGGCTTGGTTTTTGCTCTGACATGCACTGTCAACTGTGGGACCTTATATAGACAGGTGTGTGCCTTTCCAAATCATGTCCAATCAATTGAATTTACCACAGGTGGACTCCAATCAAGTTGTAGAAACATCTCAAGGATGATCAATGGAAACAGGATGCACCTGAGCTCAATTTCGAGTCTCATAGCAAAGGTCTGAATAGTTATGTAAATAAGGTTTTTCTATTTTTTATTTATCTACAAACCTGTTTTTTCACTTTGTCATTGAGGTACTGTGTGTAGATTGATGGGGGGGAAATTATAATTTAATCCATTTTAGAATAAGGCTGTGATGTAACAAAATGTGGGAAAAAATCAAGGGGTCTGAATAGCTTCTGAATGCATTGTATTAGTGGAAATTAGATGAGGGGAAGAACTTTATTGGTCACAGCATAAAATATGCTAAATTTCTTAATTGAAAGTTCTTAATAGTCCAACGATGGGCTTAATCTGGGTCTGGGAAACAGGTTCTACGTAAATCTCCCTGAAAACCAAATAAGAAAGATTATGAATGTGTATATCTTAGTTTAACAAATGTTTAAATAATTGAGTGTCCTAATACATCTAAAGTCATTCAATCAATGATGGTGTTTACTTGAGTGGGCTCATTTAATCCTCCGAGGTTGCCAGAACCAGCTATTTCTCAGTAAAGCTGCATGCAGCAATCTTCTTCAGTAACCTTCAATCACCTAACCTAATGTATTGTCCCTCTCCTCTCACCCTGTCACATAATTAACCACTGAATGTGTCTGAAAAATAAATAATACAATGATTCTGGTGTTTTAGTATGCTCCTCAGCGCACGGAGAGATGAGCAGGGAATACGCAGGTGCAGTCATAGTACGTAGAGTGGCCAGTAGGGGCGGTATGTGAGCTGCAATTTGAACTGAATTTTAGAGCATTGGTGCATGGACGTCTGTGTTCCGTTCCCGATGGACAGGGTGGAAGTTAGGTGGGTAATACATACAATATGATAGTCGTAGAGGTGGTTGAATGACTGAGGTGAATGTAACGTACAGCTGGGCGAGCTTGGTTAATGTTCCAGTCTAGTAGGCCACTATGCAAGTTAGACCAAATTATGTGTGCCATTGAAGTTATGAAATGTGTCTTATCTAACATTTACAACCGAATTTATATTTTAGACAACACAATACGTTATTCAAACAACAATTAATGCAGCATGAAGTCCTGCGTCATTGTCTGCCATCTACAAAGTGATCACTCCTAGTTCAGTCTAGTCAAGCAGTCCTTGTGGCGTTTTCTGAAGGCGCTGTCCACTTCAGTGGTGCTGAAAGCTGATGAACCTGGTAGACCTAACCAAACAATTAAGAGAGATTTCCGTTTATGCTCAGTCACAAGAAATATCCTTTAATTGTAAGATTATGCCTATCGTGCATATTCATCTTGCACTTGATATTTCTTCTCAGCAGCTGTCCTCGTGAGTGGGTAAAATAACAGTTAAATAAATTGTCATGCATAATTGAACCCCATCCTGTTTAAATCCATGGAATTGTAAACCTGCATAAAATTGGATTTGGTTCAATATGACATGACATTGATTAAGTCATCCTCAGGTATTAGCACATAGGCATTCAACAATATCGCCACAGAAGTGGCCCATTAATTCGCTTGTTCGGCGATTTGTGAAGAGATCAAACAATCAGTCAGTCAAGCAAAGCATAAAGGCATAATCATCAGACCTAATTTGCATCAATTGTTTGCAGTTCCTCAATCTCCACTTCTGGTCAAATCCCACTGTTACCAAGTAAATTTGGGTTTTTCGCTTGCTGTTTCCTATGACCGTAACTTCTGCGCTGAAAAATGATAAGGTCTGTCAAACGTCTGTCCGTTATCCATCACCTTTCACCGGTGATCACCTTATGGATCTTCTTCGGCTCAACATCTGCGCCCGCGTCTTCTCTGGCCCAGTTGCTCTGCTCTTTAATTTTCTTGACATTATCCTATATCAAATCATACTTTGAAAATCATAATATTTTGTTTTGCGTGGGTCATAAAACTTACTTGCAGAACCATATAATTTTCGATCAGACTACCAATGTTTATCGTGTAGGCCTACCGCAATGAATTAGGCTATTCAGTGTTTGCATGAATTTAGTAACCTGCATCCAAGCATACACTGTATAGTTATCTATCAGCCCTCGTCAGCCACTACTCTAAAATAAAAACACTGCGCTCAGCCCGCGTCTCTCTCCGGTTAGAACAAATTCTATTTTACCCGGCTTCTCCAGACAGCACCGAGAAGTGAAGTCTCTGCTGTCACGTGGGTCGGGCGAACGAGCGAATTCTTTATTTAGAAGGTGTGTGTGTGTGTGTGTGTGTGTGTGTGTGTGTGTGTGTGTGTGTGTGTGTGTGTGTGTGTGTGTGTGTGTGTGTGTGTGTGTGTGTGNTGTGTGTGTGTGTGTGTGTGTGTGTGTGTGTGTGTGTGAGTAGGGGGGGTGTCCCTCCGCATTTTTGCAGCTTGCCATGCTTTTAGACCTGTCTCTTATACACATCTAGATGTGTATAAGAGACAGGTGTGTGTGTGTGTGTGAGTAGGGGGGGTGTCCCTCCGCATTTTTGCAGCTTGCCATGCTTTTAGACACCGTGAGCGCTGGAGAAGGCGAGAGCGAGAGAAGGAACGCCAGGCTCACTATCTGTCTTTGAATATAATAACGGGGTTCCCAACCTTTCTTCCCTTATTTCCCCTTCACTTTCCGTTTTAAATAGTTATTTCCCTTGGTATAAATATAGTTGTTACTTTTTCTTTAGTGTTTCCTGCGTTTTGAGGCTTCTGAGCGATAGTTGTGATTTGCAGCGTTTTTGGACATTGTTTGTGGTGCCCCAATTGATTGTCGGACAGCCGAGAATGCTTGGATGAGCTGCTTCGCTAAAAGCCGGAGATGGAGTTGCTGTTGATCTGCCTTTCCCTCTGGATATTGCAATGCAATTCTGCCGGAGCGGACTCCATCATTCATATTGGTAATCATCCTGGATAGCTATGCGCGGGTTTTAGTGAGACGTGCTGCAGAAACATCTAGAATCAAGACTTTGTAAAGCAGAGACAAATGCATGCGATGCGCATAAAAACTGTAGAGCATGAAGGGCAGCTTCGGGGATAGTTTACGGGATAAATAGGCCTAATCTATTTCGACTGCGTCAAATGTAAACTGAAAGTTTGGATGCAGTCAATATTGAGCTAATTCCTGAACATAGCTCGATTTCCATCTTGGTGTAGGATTTTTTTAGGCTACTAGAGAAAGTGCAGTAAGTGAATGGAATAAATCGATGTCTTAAATGTCGATAAGACATTGATGATGATTTCCCCATCAGCTTTTGGGGAATCAATAGTCCCATGTGTGGTTCACGGTTTGTTAAACCCTCCCCCTCCTAAACCCGACCGCATGCCTTACCTTTCAATGGAACGTGATCACAATATCAATACTATAGACGGGTTTTCATTGTGAGAGATGCAGTAGGCTTCTGGTATTACACTGGTTTATGTAGCCTAAACCTCGAGGGAGCTTTTCTGTCAGATTATGCTTGTTTGATCTGCCAGAGTTTTCCAACACATAAAAAGCACGAGTCGTCATTGTTTTGGGAAGATAGATTAACTCATGATGTTATATAATGTTAAAAGGAGGTGGCAGGATTTAAATTGATGCCCGATCTCCACAAAATACAAATTATAAACGACTACGCGTATAGCCGGGTCGTTCCAATTAGGTGCCTTTTGAGTAGTGCAACTTGGTGGCGAAAGAAACATGTTATTTCACCTAATTTGATCATTCTGTCATAAAGAGCACATGTTCAACGTAATAAACAATGTATTTTCCCATCTTAAGTGGTTAAATAAAATAAAAAATATAGTACGTGCCTATTAAGTACCAAATAAAGTAACATGGTTGACCACAGGGTTGACGAATTCATCTTAAATCAGACATAAATACCCTTGTGACAGAGAATGGAAGCTTGTTCTGTGCAAACGGGAGGGGAAATTGAATGCAAGCTTCACAAAAAAATGAAATCTTTAACATTTCTAGCCTGTCTATCTATTGCTAACAGGGTTGACGTGTTATGCTCAATCCGCCCAGTTTCCAACCACAGAACACCCGAAAATTGCCAAAAAGAGTAGAATCAGTTCACCTGTTTTTACACTATGATTTGACTATAGTCCCGTTTTGCTCAGTTGGTAGAGCATGGTGCTTGCATCGCCAGGATTTTGGGGTAGATTCCCACGGGGGACTAGTACGAAAAAGTATGAATATGTATGTACTCGTTACTTTAAGTCGCCCTGGGCAAACGCTTCTGCTAAATGACAAACAAATGTAAAATGTAAAAATGACTATTAGATGTTCAATACTTTGTTTAAATTATTATTTAAAAATGAATAGTTTTACCATTTTAAAACGAAAGTTAAGTTCACGTAAAATGGTTGACCTTAAAATGAGGGACATATATTTGTTTTACCTTAAAACTTATAATTAATCACATTAAATAAATAATACCCACTGGGCACAGAAGTCAATACAACATCTTTTTCACGTTGGTTCAACACATTTTCATTGAAATGACGTGGAAACAACGTTGATTCAACCAGTGTGTGCCCCGTGGGCAATCTGCAGAAATGACTTTGTCAAAGCATCAAAATAACTCGTGCTTTAAAATGACAGTGAAAACATGGATAAATGTTGGGATGAAGTGGGTTCAAATCTTTCTAGAATTCACAGAGGATGCACAGAGGGACACACATGCAAATATATGGTATTTCTTTGCAAGAGTAACGGATGGGCATATTCTCAACATATAACAGGCACATTGGCTGATTCTCAAGCCAAATAGATTCGATTCGAGCACAGTGTGACACATGCTATTGCACTTTTGCACAACCTTTCAATAACAAGACATAGGCTACTGCTGCATACCCTTAAATATGTCCATTACTTTGTACTTATCATACGGCATACATGTCATGCATCATTCCACATTGCACCGCCTACATATACGAGCAGTAAGTGCTCTCTCTCTTCTGCGTCATTCTCCATGGAAATTGCAGTATGGTTTTAGTAGACCCCAATAACACTCATAACCCAGATAACCCTGACATTACAATTAATCATGCCACGTTCTATTGTCTTACACAACACTTTTGGTTTATGGGAATATCTGTGTTTGCGATATTGGGTTACCTCTCTTTTTTGAATGTGTCTGCGTCCGACAAATGCTGAAGTGCAATGGTCTTTCTCTCTCTCTCTCTCCCTGTCTCTGTCTCTCTGTCTCCCTCAAAAATAGTGCTGGGAAACTTAACGGAAGCTACACTCATGCCTTTAATGTCTTACATGGCATACATTTGCCTTCAATGTCAGAATAAATCATGCCTCTGCTTGTCATATTACTTCACTCAATGACATCGTCTGTATGTAATCCACTGTTCTACAGCGTAGCCTCCATAAACTGTCCTCAAAAGACACCGGCCAAAGAGATGCAACTGACACGCAACGATGGTCAACCACAGGTCAACTTTTCCTTCAGATGTTATATCCTTCAGAGATACATGGATTGTTTATCTCTATGTTTCCCTCCACAACACACGTCTGTTCTCAGCTTCATAGGATGCGGATTTTATCCCTGTAGGCTATCCTTCTTTCAAGGTCCTGAAATGTAGCCTATTGTGAGGCGCACAATTAAATGGTAAATAGCGAGGAGCTTTTGCTCTCAGGTCCATACAGTATGTGAAATAAATCCCATTCATAGTTTCCAGAGCTGTAGGCTAGTACTATACAGCCAGCGTTTGTGACCATGTAGGTCTACTGCCGCTCTCCAAGGTCCTGAAATGCACGGCGAGGTGCACAATTGAATGGCATAGAGCTGGGCACAAAAATTAACTAGCGTAGAACTATTAAATTCAATGTTTTAATGTGAATACATGTGCATAGGCCTACATACAGCGTTCACAGTGGTACTGAGTTATATTAAAATGTGAACGTGGCCTACTTATGTGGTTGTTGTGTTGTTTATAGTTTTTCTGTCTGTTGTTACTTCCTTTGTACACTAGAGGGCACTATGTTGGGTCATTGGTCACATGTCTATAGGCACACGGTGACTAGGAAATGGGAATACACACAGGCGTGGAGAGCACGGTAATTGCATCTGCTAGCATTTAAACCTTGTTATGTCTTTATTTTTGCTGCTAATAAATGGGAAAAACACCAACCCAACGAAAGTTCAATTTCTAGAAAGCGTTCCGTTTTGCAAATGTTTATGAACATTTAAAATCCCACCTGTGTTAGAGTGGCTACAGTATTACATCGGGAACTTTTGACAAGGTTAGGTGCTTCAGTAAAAATGTAGCCTAGCCTAAATTATATTTAGCCTACACATCCAAATGGCGTAAATACCACAGTGAACAATCAATAAGGTGGTCCAGTGTAAACTGCATTATAATTTTATAAACGAATAGGCCTACAACGATGGATCAAATGAACCTGTTGGTGAATAAATTAAAAAAACATGACCACAGTTTATTTTCCCGCCATAAAGTAAACTTACATAGATTTTTTTTTCTTCAACAGGTGCCATATTTGAGGAAAACGCTGTCAGGGATGACGAMATTTTTCAACTTGCCATTTCTGACCTAAGCCTCAACGACGACATTCTACATAGCGAGAAAATCACCCACTCTGTAAAACGTATCGAGGCTAACAACCCATTTCAAGCAGTGCAGGAAGGTAAGTGATATCCAGCAGAATAATTTTAGAAATTGATTGCTTTGCTGTTATATTTCATTCCTTAGGGCTGGGGACACCGTTTCAGTTTTGCGGTTAGTTCTGCCGTCAGTGGCATAATAGCTTGAGGGATACTTATCTTCTTACCATGGTCAAATATTTGCGGGCATTGTGCTTGTATTTAAAAAAAAACTATTTTCATTTCTTGTTTTCATAGTATGGTGTAATATCTACTGATTATGGTCTTAGACCTCTATACTCACACGATCAGCCTAAGAATGTAGATGCCATCATACAATAAACCAAGGCCTAATAGCAAGGGGTCTGCTACATATGTGTATGTCTCTCTTCTTCAGCAACCTATAGTCCACTGCATCCTTTCACAATGGCCTCGAATAGTTACTCTCTTACAAAGCGTAAAAATAGTAGTATTACCTGATCTATAGTGAGGTATTTCTCATTGTCATTCAAATGAGAATTCAATTACACCTCTTACAGTAACAGTGCCTGCATTGAAATACCAATTGATGTGTTAAACTTCCATACAATCAACCTTCTCTATGTTGAAAGCCAGAAATACAAAATACCCCTGCAATGTTTCACAGAATAGGACAATGGTAGCCCTGAAATAAGACTCAGGTATTACATTTGAAAACTCAAAATGCATTATTTCTGATCAAATACAATTTTATTTGTCACATGCTTTGTAAACAACAGGTGAAGACTAACAAATGAATGGTTACTTATGTGCCCTTCCCAATAATGCAGGAAGAAAGAAAATAGAGAAATAGTAGAAAAGTTAAACACGTAATAATAAATAAGTAACAATAACATGGCTATATACAAGGGGTACCAGTACCAAGTTGATGTGCAGGGTTACGAGGTAATTGAGGTAGATAGGAATAAAGTGACAGATTAACAGTAGCAGCAGCGTATGTGCCCAAAAAGTAATTGCAAAAAGGGTCAATGCAGATAGTCCGGGTTGCTATTTGGTTAACTATTTAGCAGTCTTATGGCTTGGGGATAGAAACTGTTCAGGGTCCTGTTGGTTTCAGACTTGGAGCATCGGTACCACTTGCCGTGCACTAGGTAATAGAGAGAACAGTCTTTTACTTGGGTGGCTGGAATCTTTGACAATTTTTAGGGCCTTCCTCTGACACCGTCTGGTATAGAGGTAGCTTGGCCCCAGTCATGTACTGGGCCATACGCACTACCCTCTGCAGCACCTTGCGGTAGGATGCCAAGCAGTTGCCATACCAAGCAATGATGCAGCCAGTCAAAACGCTGATGAGTTACAGCCAATGTCCTATGACTTGACAGCATGCTGCTGAGCCAATCTCAGTGTTTGGGAAACTACTGCATGTTGGACTTAATAAGTTAAGTTTTTGCACAGTAAAAGTGGTTTGACTTCTATTTAGGGGTTTGTTTTCTTAACTCGTCCTAATTCAGAGTTGCTGCCTGTCGTCAAAACATGTAGAAGCAAACCATTTTCTGTTAACAAAATGCTTCTGCTGTTACATCTGGTGATAAGGTACCAGCTCTGAAACCAAGTTTAAGAGATGACAACAGATGTTCATTTCTGGCTGCAAACCAACAAATTAGTGAGGAAGAGTTCATATACGACAACAACACAAAAGTCTATTGGGTATCAAGGCTGATTGATAGTGAGCCTAAATAACCTTGCAAATGAAACCTGCTGCTTTGGCTATGATGCTTTACTTTGATTATTATCAAAGCTTACCAAGTGTGGAGCAGCAGGGCCAAGCCTAACCAGCACAAAGAATACTGGCTAGGGGAACAAGCTCCATCTGAGCACCATTCCCTTAACGAGGGTGTGGCAGCCCTCTCATTGACTGCCTAAAGACTTAAAGGTGCGTGGCTCTCACTCTGCGGGGAATGTGTTCTGGAGTGCACACATCATGTGAGGTATGTTTAGGGCCGAAATGATTTGCAACGTTTAAGCTTTTTCCTGTCGACTTCATGCTTTTTTCTATGTTTAAAGCCTGACCTGTAGAGCTCTGAAAGAGCCAGGATTTAATTGGCATTTTCTTAATAAAAGCCTCTGTGCACTGCACTCCTGTCTCCTGTGCCTTCACCTATGAGTCATTGCCCATGCCAAACCCCCTAGACAGTGTGAAACCCCTTGCACTGTCACACCAAGTCACTATTTCCACACTAGCAGTGCTATTTCTATATTCTGAATGGTTGACTGTGGGTGTTTTGGAACTCTAGGGGCTTTCCAGTCGATGAGGCCCCAGGATCGATGAGCCTTCCTGGGCCTGGGGTGTGTGTGAGATGAGGGGGGGTTTTGAGTGACAGTAGGGTCATGTTGGCCTTTGCTTTGCTCTTTTGCTCACATTCACCCCACTGTGACTGCCACTCAGGACTGCCTGGTCTCATAGACTAGACGTAACATAGTAAATGTAAATCCAGGTCACTCAAATTATTATGATACGTTTGGTATGGTTACTTAAAGTTACTTAATAACCTCTTAACCCTAACCTTAACTCTAACCTTAACCCCTAACCGTAGCCACATAGCTAACATTAGCATTAGCCACCTACTGTAGCTAACATTAGCCAAATTGGAATTTATAACATATCATACGTTTTGCAAATTTGCAACATACTGTATGAATTGCAATTCGTAACATATCGTACAAATTGTAATTCATAACATATCATACGAAGTGGATGATAGACATCCACAAATTAATACATACCATACGAAATGCAACACATCATACTAATTTCAGTGTTTCGGATTTACTTTACTATGTTACATTTATCCCTGAGTCCAGGTTGAAGTGAAGAGGAGATCAATAGGAGGGTAAGAGGAAAAAAAACTGCTGTGGCATAACTGTATTCATTAGCATATTTGTCTCCTTGATCTAGAAGGACTAAAATGTGATGAGAGCATCCATATTTGCCTTAAGTTGATCACTGAATGATGACAGGTTTGGGTTAGGTTGCATCCTTCATATCAAGACTGATATGATAGATTCAGGTAAATTATTTTATAATTGAGACTTGACTCGAATTGATAAACAATCAGATCATTGACAAGGTAGTTTGAGTTATTTTTCAAATTTCAAGTTTTTATTTTGCATTATAACACCCGTTAACTATTCACTGCAGCAGATGAGCGTCTATTTTAGTCACCCAGTTGAGATGCAGTAATATGTTGAGTGCTTTGCACCAATATCCCCCCGTCCAACACCCACTACTACAACTCCATTTTCATCAACCCCTCTCAAGGTAAAAGTCGAGGAGAATTTAATTGCTCTAAGGTAAGCCAATAGACTTAACAAAACCCACCTTCTACAATAACTGTAAGGTTCCCTTTTACCTTCCTACACTGGCTCAAATAGACTCAAATAATAGCTCCTTGTTGAGTGTTGGCGTGACCAATCCAATATCCCCACCAGATTCCCCATTTATGACAACTCATTATTCGCAGCGCTCTAAACATGATGGAAAGCTGGCCTTTGACCATTATTGTCACTGTGGTTTAATAAGTAAAGGTAAATCTCAATAATGGATTTCTTTGTGTCTTTATGTCTATTTCCTGGGTGTGAGGAGAATGATCATTTCATTTTTTTCCCCCAGGGCTGTTAATAACTATTCATTGTAATTGCAAAATGTAGATTTCTGCCTAAATATATATACCCAAAAGTAACTGATATTCATGTGTAATTACATGATTATATTTGGAAAGAAGACATCTGGGAGATTATGAGAAAATGATCAGAAGATATATAGGAGTTACATAGTACAGAATACACAAAATCAAGCACACACAAAATAACATTTTTTATTTCTTTTGAAAGTAATCTTTCATTGACAAGCTATAAGTGAATTATTGATGGCTAGAGCTGAAAACACATCAGATGGCTTCCACAACATGTGAACAATATCAGAAAAAATGGAATTGATAGACCTAACAACTAGAAATGGGCAGATGTTTTAGTAAGTGTTGTCAGGTGTGGTCACGGGACGTTTCCAAGTGTTGTCCCTAAACCTCTCCAAAGTGGCATATGTCTGTAAATTAGATCATTCCAGTGATATTACATATTTGCAATCCCTAAATGCTATTTGTTCAGTGTAAAAACACAATTCCGACCATGTCAACCTCACTCAAACATGGTGGTGTTATGGGATATCCAGGGTACATTCAACCTCTCCAAAGTGTACGAATGTGGTAATTGCACTGTTTTTGCACACTGGATGTGCCTAAAAGTTATTGTTCACTATAAAAACCAAATTTCTACAACACCAACCTCTCTCAAACATTGTGGTTGTGTCGGGGGACATACAGGGGATATGGATGCCTACAGCGCGTGAGCAGGTAACATCATATTTTTGATGCGCAAAGATATAGTCACTCGGTGGACATTCGATGTTGCCATTAAGCCATACAGATAACAATAGGCTAGATGTGTTCCTACCAACCTAGGGATTAATTTGATACCCCCCATGTAGTTATAGCTCAAACACAGACCAAATCGAAGCTTACCTTGTAAGATGTTTGCTGTTTGGTGAAAACGTTGTGTAAAATAAACATTTTGACTCTCTGGCTGGTGATCAATAACGGTAGGTCACAGGCAGACAAATAAGATATCCTCATGATCTGTGGAGTCCCGGATTTCGGTGTGTATCAACTAGTGATCCACCGATATGACATTTTTGGCCGATACTGATATCTAATATTTTCCTTGCCAAAAAAACTGATACCGATAACCGATATTTAAACTTTTAGTGGCTTTTTAAGCATTCTAGTACAGTTAAATAGTTAACACACACACATGGACGCAGCGGTCTAAGGCACTGCATCTCAGTGCAAGAGGCGTCACTACAGTTCCTGGTTCGAATCCAGTTTGTATCACATCCGGACGTGATTGGGAGTCCCATAGGACGGCGCACAATTGGCACAGCGTCGTCCGGCCCGTCATCGTAAATAAGAATCTGTTCTTAACTGACTTGCCTAGTTAAATAAAGGTTACACACAAACACACACACACACCACACTGACCAGAAAGTTATTTTGTTGGCATTTACGTATGTCCCCATTTACCAGTAAAACGTAATCAAAACCTATTTCTTTCTCTTACTTGCTGTGCTGTTTTGCTGTTCATTTGTTCAGTCGTTTCATTCTCTACCAGGATTTCTATGGAACGCCGTTTGGGTCTTTGCGTGTCAAAAAAAAAAGAAGCTTGTTGTCCAATAAGGACCTGAATATACATTTTTTTACATTTTAGTCATTTAGCAGACGCTCTTATCCAGAGCGACTTACAGTAGAGTGCATACATTTTATTACATTTTTACATACTGAGACAAGGATATCCCTACCGGCCAAACCCTCCCTAACGACGCTATGCCAATTGTGCGTCGCCCCACGGATCTCCCGGTTGCGGCCGGTTGCGACAGAGCCTGGGCGCGAACCCAGAGACTCTGGTGGCGCAGCTAGCATTGCGATGCAGTGCCCTAGACCACTGCGCCACCCGGGAGACTTGAATATGACTGCACGTCACATAATAATTTAACGCGTTCATACATTTTTTGCGTAGTTATTACACATTGATTACACTATCACTTGTATTTCATATGTCACAACGATTCATCGATACCTATGGTAAAGTTGTCTCGCGCACCTACAGTGCTGGTCATAAAAAAAGCTAGCTAGCTCATGAATGCAAACAATGTTCTTCTACAAAAACATAGCAAAACAACATAATTTGTTTCAGTAGCTATAGTTAGCTAGCTAACTATATAGCTAGGTGTCATCATTTAAAATAACCCTCAAAATAAGTGCTTATTTGATTAATGGTGGTCGGACCCATCTATGTGAAGCTAGCCACAATAAGGATTAGCCACAATAGTGGAATTTGAGGTAAGTCTTCAAAATAAAAGTATGGCATAATTCTACTATTTGTATTAATTTGCATCACTGTCAAATACATACTTTTATTTAAAGGCAAACTGCAAATTCCGCTATTGTGCCTAATCCGTATTGTGGCTAGCTTCACAACACATAACCTGGTCCGGTCGAGCCTCACTAGATAGATGAAGCTAGCTGGCTGCTTATATTGTTGGCTTTGGGCAACAAAGCCAACAGTTGTCTTTGAGTTGTCTCGCTGAAATTTTCTTACTCTTTCAAATGACTGCTCGATCTACACAGCAGATATTGTGGGCTAGGTTAGGAATGCTGTGTTGATCGTGTAGCGCAAACTTTTACGTGGCATCATTACGTCATGTACCTACGTTATATAGGCATGCACTGTAGCTTAGTTTTTAACATTGGCGTTAAACTAGACATCGGGCCGATACCGAAGTTGGCATTTTTAGCTAATATTGGCCGATTCCGATATGTTCACCGATATATTGTGCATCCCTAGTATCAACATATTTTGTGTTTATTTTTGTTTATGTTTCTCAACGCTAACCAGAATGTAGGTAGCAGCCAACTTGAAATGAGGTCATCGGCTCGGCCTGCTTTATAAATTCGTATGTCCATATATGGTAATAAGTCATACCAAAGATTTGAAGGCGCCGATCAATAGCCATATACTCAGCTTTCCGCAAACACCCTGCTTTTGCAGATAGGGGCTCCAGATCCTAAACAACCGCTGAATTRCAGGGAGCAAAATATTACTAAAAATATTTATAATCATGCAATCACAAGTGAAATATACCAAAACACAGCTTAGCTTGTTGTTAATCCACCTATCGTGTCAGATTTTGAAAATATGCTTTGCAGCGAAAGCAATCCAAGCTTTTGTGAGTGTATCAATCAATGCTACAACAGCTAGCCCCAAATTAGCATGGTCACGAAAGTCAGAAAAGCAATAAAATGAATCGCTTACCTTTGATAATCTTCGGATGTTTGCACTGACGAGACTCCCAGTTACACAATAAATGTTATTTTTGTTCGATAAATATAACTTTTATAACAAAGAAAATGCCATTTGGGTTGCGCGTTATGTTCAGAAAACCAAAGCCTCGTTCCGTTCGACGAAAATTCCAAAAAGTATCCGTAATGTTCGTAGAAACATGTCAAATGTTTTTATAATCAATCCTCAGGTTATTTTTAACAAACATAATCGATAATATTTAAACCGGACCATAACCTATTCAATAAGAGAGAAAAAGAAAATGGAGAGCTACCCCTCTCGCGCGCAGGAACTAATCAGGACACCTGACTAGTTTTGAAGAATCTCGCTCATTTTTCAAAATAAAAGCCTGAAACTATGTCTAAAGCCTGGTCACAGCCTGAGGAAGCAATTGGAAAAGGAATCTGGTTGATACCCCTTTAAATGGAAGAAAGACGGGCCAGGAAACACAGATAAAAAAAWWAATAAAATGACTTCCGGGTTAGATTTTCTCAGGTTTTCGCCTGCAGAATCAGTTTTGTTATACTCACAGACAATATTTTGACAGTTTTGGAAACTTTGGAGTGTTTTCTATCCTAATCTGTAAATTATATGCATATTCTACGATCTGGACCTGAGAAATAGTCCGTTTACCTTGGGAACGTTATTTAAAAAATAAAATAAAAATCTGACCCCTAGCGTCAAGAGGTTAATGCTGCATTGTATAGTGTTGGATTTGACATTTTGAACATTAAGATATTAAATAAATGATAGGAAAGAAGCATAGAATCAGAGGAGAAAGAGCCTGGGCCTCTGTAGAAAGACAGATAGCTGTGTAATGTGTTGGGGGACGGGAGCAGAGCACCGTGTTGATACAGGGAAGACAGATGGACATCTGTGGATTAGATGAAGGAGGGGTTGAGGTCAGGAGGTGAGGACAGGTCACCTGAAGGGAGTAATAAGGGTTTGGTATCTTGTTACTCTTTTCCTGTTAAACCATAAGATGTAAGGATTGGAGAGAAGGGGGAGTGTTTTAAGTGGGATATATGTATATACATATCTGAGTGGGACAAATGTTGGAGTGTCTGAATACAGCTGTACAGAACCTTTGGGAAGAATTAAACTTGGTTAAAGCTTCTCTAGTGTCCGTGAGTTATTTACTCTGAAAAATAAGAACCTAACAATAGTATGGAGGGTTTACATTGTTTACTAGTACGCAGCGCTGCACTGCAGACGGGCTGTGTAGATTTGCATGACAAACTGAGTAGTTGTTAAACAATAGTTTGCCTATAGTAAGAGATGCAGTATGTGTGATCCTGCTTTAGTTCAGTGTGCAAGTGTGTGTTCACGTGTACTGTATGTGCGTGTGTGTTGGTACTTTATACATGCTGAGTTGACTGTGTGTGTATTTGTCTGTGTGCGGACATGCGGTGTCCTCTTAAATAGTGATTTATTTACTGTTCGTATCCTAGGTGTGTTTGCGTATGCATTTTTGCTGTACCTTTCCTCACAACCTGTCCTGACATGTATGAATGCTGCCTTACCTGTGCGTGTTGCATGTGTCTGTTCATGCTGTAGTAACCATGTAGTCTAATGCAGATTAGATCATAGCCAAACCTGGCTGCCTGGCAAATAGAAATGCCTGTCAAACCTGCAGCACATCGAGGCCTGAAAGACACTCCATAGAATATGAATTGTTTATATCCCCTTTGGAATAGAAAGAGTCAGCATTGCCAAGCGCCATAGGACCTGTCAGAGAATAGAGAGACAAAGTGAGCTGAGAAAGAGAGTGAGAGTATGAGTTATGGTCCAGGCCACTGCTCCTAAATGTGGTCACTGTTCTGTCCGTCCTCTCCCCCTCCCTGGAAAGTGTTCCACTGGAGCATTCTGTACAAGGCTTTGTCCTCTGTGCCAAAAACCTGGCCTGCTGCAGTCATTCCTTGGGTGCACTGGGATATGTTGTGTCACTCAGGTTATTGACTCTGTATGTCTCTCTTTGAGTTTACTAGACACCTCTTAATGCATTGAGAGTGTAAGTCATCTCAAGGAATCAGCCTATAGAGGAATTGCTAACACTTTGAATGTGATTTGCCTTTGGGGTCTGGCGTGTTGGTACCACTGTTGATTAGATTTAAAGGCTGCCAATTTTCTTTTTACTCTGATCTGTATTCAAAGGAGTCATTGGCTTCTCTCTAAATGTCACCGCGAGCTGGGATTTCACTAATCTTTTAATGTGGGTATCAGAAAACAGACTGGCCTTTTTAAAGCATGGTACCGTGTTTAGAAAAAAAAAGTAAAGCAATGTTATTTGTTTTTTCCCCCCCTATTCCCTCGGCGATTACAAGGCCTGTAATCGCCAGGTTTTCAGGAAATGAAATGGTGAACTTTGGATTCAGATGTAAACAAAGTGACTGTAAGGCACTAATTAGGGTGTTTCAGGCTTATCAGTGTTCTCTTTTTTTGTTTTCTCCATCGTTTCCGCATGTTCAGAGAACTCCTGCTGATGTGTCTTTGCAAAGTGATTTCCGATATTTTCATAGTAGTAGAGCACATTGGGTGGTGCTCTCTCTGGGCCACACTGCTACAGGTTGAGTTTTATTGTGGAAGGTAAACATAGACATCATGGTATGAGGTCTGCTAGAAACTACGGATGAATTGGACCGACTCTGTCATATACGGTATGAAGATTCCCAATCCATTGTTATTGTAGTATGTTGTCATATTATCTATTCACATGTACTTGCCTGTCTGTCTGTAGAAATGATTTACTAAACCAACACCAACATGGGTTATTATCCTGCATTTCTCTTCCATGTTGCAGTAAGAACAGTGCAGGTCAATATGACAGATGTTTTCACTTTTCTGTGACCCCAAAACCTCAGATTTTCCACCAATGCTCCATTAACAGTAATAGTGATGTAGGTGGTGAAGAGGGAATCGATACTGATTGTCCAATCAGATGGATGCTTATGATTGTCTGTCAGCCTATATACAGTACTCTCTTATACATCCAGGTCACAAGTCTATGGCATAATGTATCTTTTTTCTATGGTTTGTTGTGCTTTGACATTATTGAGCTGCTTAAAAAGTGCTCGAGAAATATTGATGGAGAGGAGGGCAGGGATGGCGAGGTGGAGGGCAGGGATGGCGAGGTGAAGGGGGGGGTGGGGAGGAAGGAGGGATGGGGAGGGAAGGAGTTGGTGAGTGTGGGGGTGTTCAGGGGAAGCATTTGTTGGAACCCCCCTGCCTCATGCCGAAGAGCTTGGAGGGCAGTGTGTATAATTTACTACCCACCTCCTGCACCGTTGGCTGCGGAGGACTCCATTCCAGGACGGAAGACGAGGAGCGGAAAATAAGCCTCAGAGTAAATCCTATTAGATTAAACAGGAGGGGGGAGGGAAAGGGAGAGTGGGGGGGGGCTGTGAAATCTTAGGGAATAAAAAAGATGAAGTCATTTGAAACTGTGTGTCTCTCGGTTCAGCTCACTGCCACATTGACTACAAGGCAAATGAGACAGTGTTTGTGAGTAGTTGTCTGTGGTATCGCCTAGAAACACAGTTCCATTCAGCATCAGTGAGTGGGCCCATCTGTTACTGTGTCACTCTGCCACAAGTCCCCACACTCCTGCCCAGGCATTATGGATTCACCTCATAATGAGGCTATGTAAGCCTTTGGACAGAGACTGAAACACCAAAACCCTGTTTTCTTTGTGAAGAGCAGATGAAATCTGGACAAAATGCAGTCCATTGGACATAATACTATCAATAATGATAATTTATTGTGTTTATATATTTATTTTCCAACTGCTCAAAATGCATTACATTCAGACATGCACTATAGCTCTTGCCTTTTTTCAGAACACGTTGCTTTGAGACCTGTCATGGCTGAAGTCATAGCAAGCTACAAGCTACAAACCCAATTAATTCCCCAAGCCATTTCTGTCATGCCACCCAAATGAACTTCTACAGACATAAAGTGCTACTGTATATAATGCAAGTGGAAAAGCCACATACACAAAATATTATTTTATCTCAGTCTTTCTCACAGATTGTTGCTGGTAAAAGAAATGTGAGATGAATAATGTCTTTGCATGCTGTGGTATACTCGACCCAACCAGTATGCTTTATGCCTCACAAATGAGATCATGCTTCGCTGCTTAACGAACACTGACTTGATTTATAACCACTAAGCATTGTGCAGATTTTGTATTTGTCTGGAAGTTTTTCACATGACTTTCCATAACTAGTCATGCGGTGTCCTCTTTATCCATCTGTCCATTCTTGTGATGTCACTTACTAGGGTATTCTTTGGCAATCATACTGTAGGAGGGTGGATAAATATCTGAGGTACATCATTCCACCTCTCCATAAGAGAGGGCGTTAATTATGAAGTAACTACAGGTTAAAAAGGATCTTCTAGAGAGGGGGGGGGGTATACGTGTGTGAAATGAACGTCCTCGGGCACTTTGTAACTAAAGTTAATGTGAATTATTCATATTTTACCTTAGTCAAGTACAGTACACTCATCTTCTTCCCTTTCCTAGTCATCTACAGCTTTGACCTCATTATGTCCTTCCCAAGACAGAAAATGTTCCGTACCATTGCTCTCATTTACCCTGTTTTTTAATCAGTGCTGCAGTAAAGTGTTATTTGCTACACATGTCGTGTGAGCCACTTTTTGTTTGTTTGTTTGTGTTTGTGTGTGTGTGTGTGTGTGTTTGCTTGGAGCAGTAGATGTCCTGGCAATTAAGCAGCTTCACATATACTGGCCAAATAGCCCATACAACACTGTCATCATTGCCAAACTAGCAGCTTTGGATATGCAGACATAGCCTACATGCCTTGTGATTATTACAGCCTTAAGATTAAATGAACATGTACAGTTCTGCATTATACATGTATGCATACATTATACATACATGTAATGTAAATAACTTGATAGAGACTTATTCCTTTGTGTGATTCTTGAAAATGTTGAATAAAGCAGGAAAGCTGTGCAAAGTTTATCGATCGTTAGAGCTGATCCTAATGGACAGACTAGATGCCTGCATGGAGTAAACAGTCCCTAGCTACTAAGGCAAGCGTTAAAGGTCAGATTAAAGTTTCTCAACTGCAATCCCAAACAACGTAGGTTCAATCACACTTATGTTCAATCATACTCAGTCAATCATCATTCTGCTGGCCACATTCAGCAGTAAATTCAGCAGTGATTTGTCTACAGGCCACAATTTCCAGGCAGAAAATGTGTATAATTGGTGATTCTTACTGTTTTTAGTGACTTCACCTTTGACTCAGTTCCACTACAAACTAACTCTGATTGAACCTGTAGCATGGACATGGCAAGCATAGCAAAATAAGAAGTAAGCTTAGGAAACCTTTACTGTGCTGCAGCTTAAAAGTCTGAACGAAACAACCTCTGTGATGGAATGAGAAAAATTGTATTTCGTCACGATGTCTTAACGGAGGACAGTAAAACAAGTGGATGAGTAGGAGGTGATGAGGTGATGAGCAGGACTAGTTAGCTGGAGGGCTAGAAGTGTGGGCGACGCGTCTCTAATTGTCTCCATCCTCCCATTCTCCAAACCAGCAGGACGGATAGCTGTCCTACGTGTCCTCATTCACTGCTACGCCAACATCCTCCTCGCAACCACTACGAATTCATAGTACACGACACAGGAATGTAGTACACGACAGAGGAATGAGACACTCTATCCTACATAGCTTTATCCCACCATGTGTGTACATGCAAAATAACATATCCTTCCAAAACCACAGCAACAGCTACTCTTAGTCACAATTCTAAATGTGTACTTTTTACTAACAGTCAGAGGCTAGACATTATGTGACAAGTAGTAAGCACATGTTGCAGTGTGGAGAACATGGATGTAGATAAAAACTGAAATGTCACTATCTTAGACTATCATTTCAATAACAGGTGTGTTTGATGGAAGTGGCTGATTATGTTTCTTATTTTAGGTGTGCATGGATGCGGCTTCTCCGAAACTGTTTTGTTCAATATCTACCTGTTGCATGGATCGTGCTCTGCATATCTGTTCTTAGCAGGAGAGGATGGGAGAGAGGGTGAGCTAGGGAGTGAAATTGGATCATAATTGTGGTGAAAATGATAGGAAATTGTTACAAAAGCCCTGGCAGAATGTCTGGAAAATTATTGTCTGATATGCTCAATATCCTGATATCACTTCTCTGTCTGGACATAATGTGCAGCAAGACAGATACTCCCCATCCATTGTCTGTCATCGACAAAAAGGTCTATAGTTCTCCTGTATGCTTCCCTCACATTCAGAAAATTATGCATTTGTGTCTGTGTTACCTCCTTTCATAGACGAAAGCCTGCTACCACATGAGCCACACCAAAATGTAACACTGTGAAAGTAATGTCAGGGCTATTCCACTTTGTGAAATTGCGAAATCAGAAGTATAAAGAGCAGTGTGCTTCATTCCATTTTCCACTTCCAAGAAGAACAATACAACAGTCGGTAACACTTTACATTTAAGGGATACTTCGGGATTTTGGCAATGAAGCCTTTTACAGTGCATTCGGAAAGCTTCCCCTTTCCACATTTTGTTACGTTACAGCCTTTCTCTAAAATTGATTAAAAAAAATAATCATCTCATCAATCTACACACAATACCCCACAAAGCGAAAACAGATTTTTTGTAATTTTAGTAAATGTAAAAAACAGGTACCTAATTTACATAAGTATTCAGACCCTTTGCTATGAGACTTGAAATTGAGCTCAGGTGCATCCTGTTTCCATTGATTATCCTTGATATGTTTCTATAACGTGATAAGAATCCACCTGTGGTAAATTCAATTGATTGGACATGATTTGTAAAGCACACACCTATCTATATAAGGTCCCACAGTTGACAGTGCATGTCAGAGCAAAAATCAAGACATGAGGTCGAAGGAATTGTCCATAGAGTTCTGAGACAGGATTGTGTCGAGGCGCAGATCTGGGGAAGGGTACCAAAACATTTCTGCAGCATTGAAGGTCCCCAAGAACACAGTGGCCTCCATCATTCTTAAATGGAAGAAGTTTGGAACGACCAAGACTCTTCCTAGAGCTGGCCGCCCGGCCAAACTGAGCAATCGGGGGTGAAGGGCCTTGATCAGGGAGGTGACCAAGAACCCGATGGTCACTCTGACAGAGCTCCAGAGTTCCTCTGTGGAGATGGGAGAACCTTCCAGAAGGACAACCATCTGTGCAGCACTCCACCAATCAGGCCTTTATGGTAGGAGGTGGAAGATGGAAGCCACTCCTCAGTAAAAGGCACATGACAGCCTCCTTGGAGTTTGCCAAAAGGCCCTTAAAGGACTCTGACCATGAGAAACAAGATTCTTTGGTCTGATGAAACTAAGATTGAACTCTTTGGCCTGAATGCCAAGCGTCACGTCTGGAGGAAACCTGGCACCATTCCTACTGTGAAGCATGGTGGTGGCAGCATCATGCTGTGGGGATGTTTTTTCAGCTGCAGGGACTAGGAAACTAGTCAGGATCGAGGGAAAGATGAACGGAGCAAAGTACAGAGAGATCCTTGATGAAAACCTGCTCCAGAGCGCTCAGGACCTCAGACTGGGGACATAGGTTCACCTTCCAACAAGACATTGACCCCTAAGCACTAGAGGTTGACTGATTATGATTTTTCAACACCAATAYCGATTATTGGAGGACCAAAAAATGATAACTACAAGTATATCCTATGTAACTACATTGCTCTAACATTACACTTGATTCAGTATAACCTTTGAGCCAGGTCATAACATAGAAATACACTAATTGAAAATGAACGGTAGTTAATGACAGAGTGTGCCTTGTTACAATTGTTGTCACCAAGTCCTGACCTATTTATCAACCCTGGTATTAAATGTGGATTCGATGTTAGTGGCACCTAGTTACATGTAAGAAAGACACATTTTGGTTATTAACATGGTAATTCACAGGTGACCTTCAAATGTGTAATTACACAACAATAGTTGCATAGTATTACAAGAACATTTGTAATAATATCAGTAATTAYACATGTGGAATAACCTTCAGCAACTAGATTTGTAATTACACATTGCTTGTTCAAATTGTGTAATAACTGATAGCGCTACAACCTTATTACCATGTAATTACATAGTAACACCTATATGAATACTATGTTGTTACAATAGTTGTTACTGTGTAGTTACATAGTAATATGGGCAACTTAACGTAAAGTGATACACAGCAGCCTCTGACTGATCGTCTTGGAGAAGCATGTTTGTGGCCTTAGGGATTTCTCTTCACTGAATTTGTCAGTAGTGTAGATGATGGAATCTGTACAGACTGTGTGTGTTGGCTGGCTGTCACTAGAAGTTAAAGTAGCCTACTTCTCTAGATTGTGCTCGACTTTCTAACTATCATACTGTGTGATGCTGTCATGGTACTTTTGGACATTTCTGTCTCTTGGAAATACTGTAGTTTCTCAGACAGAATGCCTCACAGTGTGTTTTTATGGACAATCAGATCAGTTGTCTGTTTGTTTTGTGGTGGTGTCTTAATGGACTGTGTGTAAAAAGATGATCTCTAATTCTTTCAAATCAACCTTCACCCCAGGGCAACAGCCCCGGTAATAAAATGCCACTATTCAAAGCAATCCTTTTATATCCATGATAAAAGCTATTGGATCAGATTATTAATGCTTTTTCCTTGTTGGAACACAATCTCCTTTCAATATCACAACTTTCATTATGATTTTCTGAGGAAATCCCAATTTGGAACCACATTGGATTTGTTGACACATAGACCAAGGCTAAATCCTATTGTTCAGGCTAATGGAGGCTTTAGTGTTGAGCTAGATCAGGATAGCCATTGGTGTGTGTGATAGCCCAATCCCCTGCCTAAGGAGGCAAGTAGCTCAGACAGCACGTTTTGTAAAGTGTCTATGTGATTCACCCTTTGAGATCTACAGCCTTTTGTCCTCTGCACCAAGCACGATTTACCCTTAAACAGTGTAAATCTCTGATTATGTATGAGAAGGCTGGGGTTCGGAGAATGGGTTTGGGAATATCATCAATAATCCCTCTAGTCCTATAATGCATTTCAATCCTTCCGTGCTGTTGATGTCCTTGTAGCGCTTGCTAGTCTTTGATGTTACTCTTAGCTGCTTCAAGCATAAATAATCCACTTCCACTATAGTCTTCCCATTTTTGTGCTTTTCAAGTGAACTCTGCGTCAGTACGATTTTTAGTGTATTCACTAACCAGGAAACTAACTAGGAAACTTCAAAACATAGACTTGTCATCAGAAATTGTTGAAACCTGCCCGTTGCTTATGTAAAGAGAAGTACGATCAATGGTAGACATAGATGATAGTAATGCTGATGACAACATCCTGCCTGTTCCGTGCTGTGTTTGAGCAGAGTCAAGCTGAATGAAGACATGTCAGGCTGCTGCCAACTGTCGTGTCTTTGCTATCGTTAAATTGAAGACTTATAGTTTTTATCAAAGATTCCTGTAATTAGGGATTACGCGATCACTTGAGTAATAACGTAACTAATTAACTATGAATTCGAGGGCACCAGGGAAAGTTATTAGATTACAAAGTTACAATTTCCCAATATAACCTTTCAGAWATTTTCATATSTGATCAATAGTCYTCTAATTAATGATTTATTTACTTTACCTCACGTTAGTCTCATTCCAAACGTCGTAAATTGTTGATTATCTGCACRAACCCAGTCTTCACTATGAGTCATCCATACATCAATTGTCTTAAATCATTTATTTATTACTAACTAATTAATTCACAGAAATGCRTAAACAAAYAAACAAACTTAAAATAGTTACATGAAATGATGGGAGAAATATGCCCTAGTGGGCTGAACCGGCATAGCTTGTTAGACAAAGGGAAAATGGCGTTCGACTAAGAATTCACTACAGAGTCCATAATTATAACAATTGACATGCTAATCCTTACACATGAACGCTCACTCATTCGGGAACAATTGCAATCAATATATATATAGTTACGCTCGGTGTGTGTCGTCTTGATTGTTGGAGAGAAGTTCGTTTTTGTTGGAGTTCCTTCTGTCGTAGTTATTGTGGAGAGTTCAGAGTGACATTCGTTATATAATGGATGTTTCGGCGATTGTCTTTCTTCGCATTCAATGATACCGAATTCCTAGCTGCAGACTAGTAGTCAATATCAAAACTTGTTATTATTCGTATGAGTTTAACCACGTGGTATGGTTAAAGATTCAGCAATGTTACCTTAACCTTCGTTCTCCCCATGGAGAGAAAACATGGTCTAATGGTAATTTCTCAGAGTCGACTTTTATTCAGATAGCAGGAAGGGGCGGTCCTTGGATGTCTGACCCAACTGGCTCAGGGGCGGGTCCTCGGGTTTAGTTCAAATCAAAAAGGTATTTGTATTTTTCTTAATTAAACAGTCCAAAATCATATTACACAATTATACAAACAGTATCATACTCACTCATTCATTTTATACAACAAACAGATATAAACCTCATATCTGAGGTTATTATATAAACAGCGGTATGGTAATGTAGTCCCACAGTCTCACATGAGTTTCCCACGTGGTGACAAAWGGACCGTTTCATAKCTGGACTCTCCACCGATCTTTTATACTTTTGCAGGAATATGAAATATGTTCGTACCTCAAGTTCTGTGAGGTGGAAGAGAATTCCTTTGTCCTGAAAGTTTACCCTCTCTCTTAATACTGTTTGGCCATGAGGAGATTCTCAGGAATTTACGACATCTCTCTGTGATCACCCGTGTGGTCCCGTGTGGCTCAGTTGGTAGAGCATGGCGCTTGCAACGCCAGGGTTGTGGGTTCATTCCCCACGGGGGGACCAGGATGAATATGTATGAACTTTCCAATTTGTAAGTCGCTCTGGAAAAGAGCGTCTGCTAAATGACTTAAATGTAAATGTAATCACCGCATGGGTTGTGGTAGGAAAGGGAGAGGCAGGGAGAGGGGGATGGGGTTTGCACTACCCAAGCAGGCGACGTCATGACACAACCATGGGCTCATCCCAGGCTCATCGGAGCCTCACAGTAATGATTATTTGATCAGGACTATTTGAGCAGCGGGGTATGACATGGCTATCTGCATGACAATAGCCTCATTCCATTCCCATTGGGGAGCCAGCTTTGGAATTTTCCTCAAACCTGTAATGATCAAACAGCCTTTCCTCCCACTCAGCAGAATGCTTTTTTGGGGGGGTGGGTAAGATCAGCTTTAATATTGCAGATAGATTGTAGCTTCCATCAATGTAATTATCTGCATCACTTCCAAAATATCTTTATGACACTACCGGTCAAAAGTTTTAGAACACCTACTCATTCAAGGGGTTTTCTCTATTTGTACTATTTTCTACATTGAGAATAATAGTGAAGACATCGAAACTATGAAATAACACATATGGAATCATGTAGTAACCAAAAAAGTGTTATATATTTTAGATATATTTTAGATTCTTCAAAGTAGCCACCCTTTGTCTGCCGTGATGACAGCTTTGCACACCCATGGCATTTTCTCAACCAGCTTCATAAGGATTGTTTGTCCAACAGTCTTGAAGGAGTTCCCACATATGCTGAGCACTCATTGGCTACTTTTCCTTCACTCTGTGGTCCAACTCATCCCAAATCATCTCAATTGGGTTGAGGTCAGGTGATTGTGGAGGCCAGGTCATCCGATGCCGCACCATCACTCTCCTTCTTGGTCAAATAGCCCTTACACAGCCTGGATGTGTGTTAAGGGTCATTGTCCTGTTGAAAAACAAATGATAGTCCCACTAAGCACAAACCAGATGGAATGGTGTATCGCTGCAGAATGCTCTGGTAGCCATGCTGGTTAAGTGTGCCTTGAATTCTAAATAAATCACAGACAGTGTCACCAGCAAAGCACCATCACACCTCCTCTATGCTTCACGGTGGGAACCACACATGCAGAGATCTTCCATTCCACCTACTCTGCGTCTCACAAAGACACGGCGGTTGGAACCAAAAATCTCACATTTGGACTCATCAGACCAATAGGACAGATTTCCACCGGATGTCCATTGCTCGTGTTTCTTGTCCCAAGCAAGTTTCTTCTTATTGGTGTCCTTTAGTAGTGGTTTCTTTGCAGCAATTCGACCATGAAGTCTCCTCTGAACTGTTGATGTTGAGGTGTCTGTTACTTGAACTCTGAAACATTTATTTGTGCTGCAATCTGTGGTGCAGTTAACTTTACTGAACTTATCATCTGCAGCAGAGGTAACTCTGGGTCTTCCTTTCCTGTGGCGGTCCTCATGAGAACCAGTGTCATCATAGCGCTTGATGGTTTTTGCGACTGCACTTGAAGAAACTTTCAAAGTTCTTGAAATGTTCCATATTGACTGACCTTCATGTCTTAAAGTAATGATGGACTGTTGTTTCTCTTTGCTTATTTGAGCTGTTATTGTTGGTTTCAGGAAACTAGGCGTATGTCGTGGGTCGCTACTTCACAGGAGAGCCATTTGAACGTAAACTTTTTTATAAATCAAAATGTGTTTTGGTAGAAATGCCTTCTCGAACATGTGAACTTTCATGTGCCTTAATAACAAACTAGTATGCCATCTGTAGATACGAATACAATGTTTAAATTAAGAGCCTAGTTGGTTTAGCCACAGAAAAAGCCAGCAACCTTCCCGCTAGCCATAATTGGCTGAGATAATGAGTGGGCTGGACATGCCGAGAGATTTTGAATTGGTCTGCCATATAGCACGCTTCTGTCTATTTGACCTGGTCAGTATGYCTAGGTAATCCTGTCCAACACAGATTTTTTTTAAATGTATCGCGTAGTAAAAAATGCATAAGCCTAATGTCAAGTTAAAGTGTACTGTTATCGAACTAAAGTTAGCTGGCTGGCTCACTAGCTAACGTTATGTGTATGCTCTCCACTTTCTGGAGGACTGAGTTTTGAAATCAGTGGAATTCGAGTATGATAGCTAAGGAGATGGAGAAATCTCCTGTCTCCAGATTACATCTTCAAACTAAGGCCAATCATGGCATCCAACAGGAGATGCATCCATTCATGATGTATACTGGTAAGATAGTCTAGCTAGCTACATTTTCAGATATTACACGTTTCTCAATTTGACAAAGTATCTTCATTTCAAGTTAAAGTGTACTGTTAGCTAGCTAACATTAGCTGGCTGGCTCGCTAGCTAACGTTACATGTATGATCTTGTTATTCGTATCTCAGGGCCATTTTCTTAGCTAGCTATAGCCTAATGTTAGCTAGCTAACATCGAACCTGGTTGGTTAGCTACCTGCAGATTCATGCAGGGTAGTAACGTCATGAGTTGGGATTATGGTTCATTGTTTACCTAGCTAGCTGGCTAGTTAGCTACACATCTTAACAAAAGACTCCGGTCTGAGTGTGCCAAAGCACAGAATAACTGATTAATTTACGAACGCTCAACACCCGTTGAATATGGCCGGTGTCAGTAAACGTTGGCAAAATAGCGTAATTAAATTGTTGCCAGCAGCACAGTTACAGTCACCAACGCTCTGGATAACATGAAAACAGCTTAACCAGCTCTGCTAGGGCGAGTAAAATGGTCAGAGTGGGGTGTTCTCTCATTATGTGTCTGAAAGGATCTAGCAAGCTAGCCAATGTTTACCAGTCAGCTAGGGTGCTTGACTGCCGTTGTGAGGTCAGAACTGAATTTGCGAAAGGACAATCTGACAGCACAGTTGCAGTCACCAACACTCTGGATAACATAACAGCCTAACCAGCTCTACTAGGGCGAGTAATGTTCAGTGAGCTGTTCTCTCATTTGTGTCTGGAAGTAGCTAGCAAGTTAGCTTGGGTGCTTGACTTTTATTATTTGTTTATTATTATTATAAACAAAACAAATACAAAAACAGAAATATACAAACAAGAGTACATAAACCTAACAGACAGAGGTGTTACATATTGAGATACATTTTCATTTTGTCAAAAAGTTTTATGCTATGTATTCCTTTTTTGTTTTTACACTTATTGATCACTTCAAAATAATATTTCAATTCTATCTCAAACAATGTGAAGAGAGGTTTGTTCTCCGCCCACTTAATTTTATGGATAAAGAATCTGCCATGAAAAATGCCAAACAGCTCTCTGTCCTTGTACTCCTGGATTTATGTGCTGCATTCGACACTGTTGACCATGATGTCCTTCTGGACAAACTGGAGAGGGSGGTTGGCCTCTCCGGTTCAGTTCTAAATTGGTTTAGGACCTATTTAACCGGTTGAGAGTTTTTTGTCAGTGAATATAACTCAAAGAAAATATATATCACATGTGGCGTTCCACATGTTTTTAGGTCTGGTACGGTTCAGAGTAATCAGAAAGCACTGCATTGATTTTCACTGCTACACAGATGTTACACAACTTTACATGTCTGTGTCTTCAGAGGATTTTAGCTCCACGGATAAATTATTAGATAATTAGTGATTTAAATACTTGGATGGCTCACAACTTCCTCCAGCTAAATAAATCAAGACAAGACCGAGGTACTTATGAATGGAGCAGAAGCACAGAAAGAGAATCTGGCCACGCATTTTAATTCACGGGCAATAAATATAAAACACCAGGTTAAAAGCCGAGGTGTTATTTTAGATTCTGAACTCAATTTCCAATTTGACAAAAATAGCTTTTTACCACCTAAGGAACATTGCCAAGGTGTGGCCGTTTCTCTCTCAGGCTGATACAGAGACTCATCCATGCTTTTATTACAAGCAGACTTGACTACTGTAATGCTYTCCTGTCTGRWCTACCCAAGATAGCCATTAGTTAACTGCAAAACATACAGAATGCTGCAGCACAGGTACTGACCAAGACCAGACGGAGAGCACACGTTACACCGGTTTTAACGTCTGTGCACTGGCTGCCTGTGCCTTTAGAATTTATTTTAAGATTCTTCTACTGGTTTATAAATGAATCCACGATTGTGCACCCAAATACATGTCAGACATGCTTTTAAGTTATGTGTCCAGTACAGTAGGTCCCYCAGGTTCTCTGGCACTGATATGGTCTTTTAACTATCCCAAAGCCTAGGACCAAGAGGCTTGGAGAGACAGTCTTTAGTTACTATGCCCCAAGCCTCTGTAATAGCCTGCCAGAAAACCTGAGGGGGGGCCGAAACTGTGGACATATTTAAAATATATCTTAAAACACACCTTTTTAGCTTTGATTTCCTTAGGGCTCTTGTTAGTTGTTCAGTTTTTATTGTTCTTTTGTTTATTTGTCTTGTTATGTTTGTTGTGTAGTAAGTATTTCAGTTTTTATTTTCATTGTTTTTATTCATTTTTTCCTGTGAAGAACATTGTGTTGCATTCCTTGTCTGAAATGTGCTGTATAAACAAAGCTTGATTTGATATCTCCTGGTCCGCCGAGTAGGCAGAGTTTGTCTATTCAGACAAATTATATGGTTCAAAATGGGAACACTTTGCATACCCGGTGCACAGGGCTTTTGAATCAAGTGCACCTACTGCTACCAGCGTAACACTAATAAAAAAAAGGAAGTGCAAGCCTTTATCATTGGCTTTTCGACAGAAATGTTTGGTGATCAACTAGGAATGCCTTGAAGATCGACCAGTCGATTGCGWTTCACCGGTAGGTGACCACTGGTGTATGTTTTATATGACAAGACAATGATATAATGAGTGGAAGCTTGATGAATAAAGGCTGCAACTGAAAATGCCAGTAATCAAGTACTTGTTTATGAAATGCCACTCAAATGCATAATGTGCACACATAAGGTGCCACTGTGTGTCTGAAATGTGACTGTGACTGATCCATCGGGGACACACACATATGCACGCACACCAGTGGCGGTCAGGGCCGTTTATGATGAGGGAGGACGATTATTGTTTTCATGAGCACGGCCTTATTTCTATTACAGCATGTTGGATGACTGTCATTCATATTCCATTCACCCAGCTCAATGTAACATCAATCGGTTTAGGCTACTGCATGATACTCACATTTTCCCTATACCCATTGATGGGTTTGGATTTCTGAGCTTTAACTGTTATTAATCATCATTAGTTATATTATTAATCATTAGTTATAATAGAGACATGAGGTGCCGTACTTAAGCTTGGGAGGGGCTGAGTGCTGGGAAAACGGTCACATKTGGCAGTACTGATAAGGGGAGGAACTGTTTATTGCCCATATCACTTAGCTCCCTGCCTAGCAATAATGATGCAATGTTTAGCGATAAGAAGGAGACTCCACCCAACATGGGGTATATATACTACCACGGGTGGAACCATGTCTTTGTCTGTTCAGCTGTTCGATCCTCTGGGAAGAATAAACTTGGTTTGAGCTTTCATAGTGTCCGTTGAGTTCTTACTCTGATAGTTAGAACCTAACACCATCATGAGGTTGCTACAACCTAACCTATTAACGAAAGTTTACAACGTAGGTGCACACAGGTCGAGAGAAAAATTTGAGATGACAGACAGTGACACATGGACAGACATTGACACATTCAATACCGCCTTTCACACTCTTTCCTGCTTCTAGCTTATCTAGGCTGTAATCATTAGTCCAACAGTTGCAAACAAGTTTCTATTGGACAAATTAAGGTATTTTTATCCCTGTTTMGTTTTGCTTMCATTTAATWWTTTTTTTTCAACAGAATTGGCGGAATGAATACMCCCCTGATCATAGCAGCCAYGTTGTATTCATTCTAGCCCCTATGCACTCTCCTMCTCTCACCTTTTCCCTTCGTTTGTGGACTTCAATGAACAACACATCAGCTGTATGTGACCAGGCGAAAAAACCTTTCCAAGCCAAACCATGTCATAACCTCTACACATGCCTACATTGTTGTCCCCATATTAGCTAAAGTAATGTCCTAGTCAACATAGCTAAAATAACTAATGCGTTAGTAAACCCGCTACAATCATGCAGTAATGTTACAGTGCATAGTCAGTAAGCAGTTACACCGGCGGACCCAGGTGGCAATAAATTAATAAAACCAAAAGCTTACCYTGACTTAAGAGTTCCAGTGTTGTGTTGGATAGTCATATCCAGCTAGCTAACATAGYATCGCTCTGTTTGAGCCGGGTGATTGAGTAACTAAACTAGCCAGCTGCATTCGCTAGCTAAGTAAGTGAAACTGAAAGTGAAAAATATGACTCTCTCTCTCTCTTGCTTCTTCTTCATCTTTGAAGAATTTAATTTGTTGAAACCTGTTCAACTATTGTCTTTCTCTCTCTTTGAGTCAAATACTCACAACATTTTATGCATTGCAGTGCTAGCTAGCTGTAGCTTATGCTTTCAGTACTAKATTAATTATCTGATCCATTCATTGGGTGGACAACATGTCAGTTCATGCTGCAAGAGCTCTGATAGGTTGGAAGACGTCCTCCGGAAGATGTTATAATTACAGTGTAAGTCTATGGAAAGGGGTGAGAACCAAGAGCCTCTTAGGTTTTGTATTGAAGTCAATGTACCAAGAGGAGGATGGAAGCTAGCTGTCCTCCGGCTAGACCATGGTGCTACCCTACAGAGTGCTGTGTAGGCTACTGTAGACCTTCATTGCAAAACAGTGTGTTTTAATCAATTATTTGGTTACGTGAATATATTTAAAATGGTTTTATCAAAAAATAATAACTTTTTCAATGTTTTACCATTTTTATTTTTATGAAATTCACTGAGGAGGATGGTCCTCCCCTTCCTCCTCTGAGGAGCTTCCACTGGCGCACACACACACACACACACACACACTAGGTGTGAAAAGTTTCCTTCCTGATGATCCACCCACAGGGTTAGCACTTCTCTTTTCACACATCCCCTCTTCCTCTCTAGCCACAACAGACTGTCAGTCACAGAACTAACATAACTAATTAGCCTTTGATAATTAAAATGCATATTTAATTCCATCAGAAAACATATGGGCATGCTGAATCGTTCATCACCTTTTGTTAATACGGCAAAACAAGCAGAATGACACTCCATGTATCCGTACTGTGAACATCGGTGTAGCCTTGTCAGCTCAATAGAATGTTTGCACACTGCAATATGGGGATAAATATGGCTAGGTATTCATACTGTGGAGAATAACCAGGGGAGTTCAACGTACTTTCGGTTGCATTGGTTCTCCAATTCCTTCTTTACAGCTTACTGTGCTCGATCTCTGCATTCTTAGACTACAACACCCCCTTGTGCCATTATGATTAACTCTGGGGTCTAAAGATTCTGGGGTAATGCCGAGGTCCTTAGTGATATCACCTGGGAAATCACTTATCATGCCTGCTACATATGGATTGCCCCACATTGACGGCTCTTCATTTTTACTGTGTTTTGGTTTGTTGCATGAACGGATGTGGATTCATAGAAACCTGCCAATTATACTGGGCTATTAGATTTAGATAAACACCCCATGCAAATACCCAATACCCTCTCTGTCTTCTGGGGAGGATAAAGCATTTGAATGTGCCGCAAGCTTCAGTGCTGTTATTTTGGTTTTTATCAAAGAGAGAGCATTTAGGGACAGATAAGAATCTGAATGTTCAGGATGTGTTAGTTTCTCCCTGGAGATAGCTCCAGATTGGGTTATTAGAATTCTGGACACGAAGACACATGCCTGTCAGATAAAGTAGACAATCTAGTCCAACGGTCCCGTGTGGCTCAGTTGGTAGAGCATGGCGCTTGCAACGCCAGGGTTGTGGGTTCATTCCCCACGGGGGGACCAGGATGGGGACCAGGATGAATATGTATGAACTTTCCAATTTGTAAGTCGCTCTGGATAAGAGCGTCAGCTAAATGACTTAAATGTAATGTAAATGTGGGCAATAATTCTGGCTTGAGGGCCACATCGGGATTTCAAAATTCAGCGGAGGATGCACAGATTTTTTTSGTTCCGATTTGTTCGTCAAAAACAATTTGCGGGCCAAAAAAGGGGGAGTTACAGTATTTGAAAACGTATATGTCCATTATAATTTCTTCATACTTTCTATCTAGTTGTAGATGTTCAAGAGTGGCCTGGAGTGTTTTCAAGAGTGGCCTGGAGTGGCCCTCCCAGATCTAGAACATAGTCCATTAGGAAGGAAGACATTCTGTGGAACAAATTTGTCTACATTTTATATTGTATTATGATTGCACTCAACTACTTAGGCTGCATTTACACAGCCAGCCCAATTCTGAACTTTTTCCCAATTATTGACCAAAGAGCGGATCTGATTGGTCAAAAKACCAATTAGTAAAATAAAAGATCAGAATTGGGCTGCCTGTGTAAATTCAGCCTTAGCTATCTCTGTAGACTTAAAACAAGTGTGAGTGGTAGTTTAACTTCCCTTATAATACTTTGAATCCAGTATTCATTGTCTATTTCCAAGAACTGGCTACAGGCTTACATGTGTTTACAAAGTGTTCCTGTTAATTCATCCATCTCATCTGATAAATTAGGTACAGTGTAACAGGTTGGCGTACAGCATGTTAGCGTCTCAGGACAAGCATCTTTAAGTTGATTACTAACCTGACACTGTATCGTGAAGGAACATTGAATTYATGAAGTGACAGACAGCACACCCCTGATAGGTCTGTTCCAATGCCAATATCAATAATGACTCCCTTGTATCTGGCATCTAGTTACTAAATATACTCATCAGTCAATCAGTGTTTTTTACTAGTCTGACTACTCCACAGTCTCCAGTGTACGCCCTCGCCACTTCTCCCCCACAGCCCATAGGCTTATTGCATTTATTATTTACTTGCCTCCATCCATTTAGAGTCATTCTAACTCTTAAAAGTTTGAGTAAAACTGTTTTGAATTGAAAAGACTTGCTCTCCGATTGATGAGCAGATACAGCCATTTGTTTTTGGTAATCCTGCATATGATTACTATTATTTGTTTTCTCTTTTTATATATTTGTTTTACCCCTTTTTCTCCCCAATTTCATGGTATCCAGTTGGTAGTTACAGTCTTGTCCCATCGCTGCAACTCCCGTACGGACTTGGAGAGGCAAAGGTCAAGAGGCGTGCGTCCTCCGAAACACGACCCAGCCAAGCCACACTGCTTCTTGACACAATGCCCACTTAACCCGGAAGCCAGCCGCACCAATGTGTCGGAGGAGACACGGTACACGTGGCRACCGTGTCAGCGTGCATGCGCCCAGCCCGCCACAGGAGTCGCTAGAGTGCAATGGGACAAGGACATCCAGGCCGGCCAAACCCTCCCCTAACCCAGACGACGCTGTGCCAATTGTGCGCCGCCCCATGGGTCTCCCGGTCGCAGCCAGCTACGACAGAGCCTTGACTTGAATCAGGATCTCTAGTGGCAMAGATAGCACTGCGATGCAGTGCCTTAGACCACTTCGCCACTCAGGAGGCCTATTTATTTTCTCTTAATGATGCAAATTCCCATAGGAAGAACTGGCATGGTGATCACATTTAATCAGGCTGTGAAAACACAACTCTGGAGAGGTTATTTTATCACTTAGAAATGGGCTGCATTATCCAAATGAAAAACAAGCAGAGGAAGAGGCAGATTTGTCACGGAGTGATTAGTGCTCTAGCATCCCGCTGCAGGAACAGCAGCACTTCAAGGACAGAGGAAACCTCTGAGGTGTGCTCTAATACAAACACTTATTTAACTCTTTATTGTACAATACTCTAACACATCTTAGAGTACACACTGGCTCCAATGGCTCCCATGAGGAAAATCACATGGTACTATCAATTAGGAACATGGAGGGTTAATGGAGACCATCCAAAGAGCTGCTATTAGACCCACCTTGACGCTGCTGGTTCTCCTCCCTCCCTATTGTTATACTTGTAGTGTATAGGAGCCYCTACTGTTCCATACCTCCCCATCTCCCACCAGCCTTTCACCACTGACTTATGGAGATTAATTCAGTCCTCTCTCATATTGAAAGCTCCTTATATACAGCGTCAATAACTGGCCGTATAGTGATATCAACATGTAGCTCTATGATTTACAGAGCACCGCCTGGTCTCCTGCCTGGGTGCCATGGGGGAACAGATTAAGGACTAGGAGCAGCAGCTGGGTGTCGACACAAGTCATCAACACCAAGGGAAAGCCAATAACTGGCCGACCTTTCCACTGTGATTATCCAGCTGTGCTCTGGACCCTTCTGGGGACTGTCAAGACTTCTCCCCAGAGTTCTGCTCCCCAAAAAGCAGCAAGAGCTGTGGGATATGGGCTGTGGTAGTTTGAGCAGAAGTTAAACTGTGGTCAATGTTTTGAACTATTAGGTCGACCAGAAAAATCAGTGCAGGATTGCTGTAGTCTATGAGATCTATGGCTGCATGTGGTAGATGTTGGCTGGAGTGGACATATTGGCTGTGTGATTTCCTTATTGAGGCCAGTTGGGGATCGATGATCCATGCTAGGTGCATTCCCACCTTGCATTGGGTCATATTTCTGCTTGACTTAATAAGCAAGTATAAGCAACCAAGATGTTAAGCAACACAAAGCGGCACGCAAAAAAGTTCATACACATACACACACACACACAATAAATCAATACACACCAAAGGACAGACAAACATTCAGCATGTACAATCAGTACACAGCTAGAAACAGGCACACACATTCTATCTGGCCCTTTTCTGGGGTGGCAGGTAGCCTAGTGGTTAGAGTGTAAGGCCAGTAACCGAAAGGTTGCTGTATCAATTCCCTGAGCTGACAAGGTAAAAATATTTCGTTCTGGCCCTGAACAAGGCAGTTAACCCACTGTTCTAAGGCTGTCACTGTAAATAGGAAGTTGTTCTTAACTGACTTGCTTAGTTAAATAAAGGAAAAATAAAGTAAGTTTTCTCTGAGTCTACCGCTGGGAGCATTTTACCGCTGCTATCTTTGATTAGAGCTTTTGTTGTGAGACCCTGATAGACTTTATTACTGGGTCGTTCCATATGATTTCAATCACTTTCTGACTGCACCCCTTTTGTTTGAACGAAACCTTCAGTACATGCTAGAAGTGCCCATGGTAGAAGTGTCCAGAAAGGGGCTTTTGGGGCCTGAATGCCAAAACATTCAGGAGATAGAGTTGCTCAAAGTTGGTCCATTTTGTATAACCCGATCCCCTTCATGATAAATCCATGTTTTCGTCAGTGAAAAAGATCAACGGTTAAGTTTCATATAATTTTAAAGCTTACAAACAGGGTTGTCAAACTACTCTATGATATCTTGAAAATATATATATTTTTTAATCATTTTTTTAACCTTTAACATCAATTGTTAAAAACTGTGTGAAATGTTGTAGTTTAGACTCAATTTTACATCACATGAGGTGTTTGTCTTGTGCCCGTCATCGGTTGAGACACAGCATACTCTTGAATACTGTATGAATTTATTCCTTCAGACCACTGCAATTTACAGTAGCTGGTACACCATTGAAATATTTAAATCAAATTTAAACTTTAACTTCCWATTACTACCAGAAACATGGCTGCCGGTCCATCCACCTTAGTATGTCATATTGAATGAGAATGTTTATTCTATTATCTATATGTCTWGGATTTCAATAKGTTTCCTATGGAGGATTGACAGTTTAATTTATAACAATGGATATTCCCACTTAAGTCAAAATGATCTAATGTGTGGACCTCCAACTTTCTTTGTGGTAGCATTTGAAAATTGAAATTGTATTCACATTTTAGTACATTTATCAGCCAAAACAAGACTCTCACCCTTTATTCAAGCATATGCTGTGTCTCAACCGATGGTGGGCACAACACAATAACAAATKATGATATAAAATAGGGTTTACGCTACAACATATAGGAACATGGAAAAAATTGTAGTTTAGGCATTTTTTGATAATTGACGTTGAAGCGTAAAACAATGACTTCTATTGATAAAAAATTAAGAGGTGAATTTTTTCTTCTTCAATAGATCATAAAATAGTTTGTAATCTTTCAAATGATATAAAACTCAACCGTTCATCTTTTTCAGTGATATCTCACGATGGGGTGCGGTATGCAACATGGGTCACTATCTCCTGAACGTTGTGGCAAAAAAAGTCACTTTCTGACCACTTCTACCACATTCAAATCAAAAGGAGTGCAGTCAAAGTGAATTAAATCATATGGAATGGCCCTACTGTGAGTTGACAGCCATGTTAACTCTGGAGGGGTTTGACTACTGCTAATGGTGCAGCTATGTAGTCGAGGCCAACAAACACCTGAGGAGCTCAAAACAACTCAACTGGAAGCGTACACAGCCATTAAATACTAAGCAAGCATGTGTGTTTAGCTTTGATATAAAAATATATTGGTAGGGTGTGTGTGCGTGTGTGAGTGCACGAGTGTGCAAGTGCTTGCGTTTATGCTCACGTGTGTGTGTGTATTACCTTACTGGTCATAACCCACTGTGATGTTATGTGACACAGGAATGAGTCTGTTTGCTCAATATACCACTTGTCTCACACATTCCTCCAGAAGCCACTCTGACATTCCCTTATTCACTCAAGACACTTAAAAAATATAGATATCCTGCATCGTTGTAAGGGCCTGTCAGTAAGCATTCACTGTTAGTCTAAAACTGTTTTTTACGGAGCATTTGACAATTAAAATGTGATTTGATTTGAAATGCTTGAAATCAGCGCTAAAAAGCTCTGGAGGCTCATCCTCATGTCTATTGATTATTTGCCACATGCCCCATAAATTGCAGGATGGTTCGATTTACACTCATTAACCATTTGCCAACCAGTCTCTTTCTCTGTCACCACTTTCCACTTGCTACAGTGATTCCCTCTGCATGTGAGCTGATCGCTGTAACAGTGGAATACAGATATCTGTGATATATTTCATTGGCTTATATGTTTTTTTTTTACGACATAGTATACATGCTAAAGATTTGTTGTGAAGAATTTTGATCTGCCATGTGTTACTGCACTATGGCAGCATACAAACCAGCAGGCTGAGCCCACTGAAATGCACCAGTCCGAACATTACGAATGCTTTCACTTAAAATACTACACATATGTAGTTGTTGATCTTGACCCTTTGGTGGTGTTATTATGCAATGTTCTTATGGGCTGTAGTAGGTAGTGACTTGAGAGTGAATTGTGTAGTTGTGCCTATGCCAGACCAGTGCCTAAATAGATTATATGAGTTTATTAGTCACATGCACAGGGTGGCAGATGTAATGCAGGATACAGTGAAATGATTAAGCTCCGAACACCAATAGTGCAGGTCAAAAAGAGAAGTGAAAAAAAATAAAGAAAATGCATGTCCATTTGGGGTGGGGRCAGGGTAAATGTCCATAAGGGGAGTAGCAGGGTGGGGGGGTAGAACGGGGGACAGGGGGAGCAGGTCGCTGTCTAGTGGTGGCTATTCAGCAGCCTGATGGTCTGGGGGTAGAAGCTATTGGTCAAAATGTCAGTTTTTTTCCATTATGCTCCTATACTACCTGCTTCTGAGTGATGGATGCAGGGGGAACAAGCGGGGAGTAGTTCAGTGCTTTAGTGCTGCTGTATAGGGTGGGCACAGTTATTAGAATATCTGAAGGGACATTAGTATTCGAATACTTGCAAGAGTATTAATACAAACATCAGAGGCCTATTTAACAATGAAATGAAATACAATGTCTAAATTAAATACAATTATCAAAAAAATCTAATTGTATTTGTATGTCACATGCCCCGAATACAACAGGTGTAGACCTTACAGTGAAATGCTTACATATATGTTACATTGCTACACACAAGGATATACCATGACATTTACAATTCTTAATTAAATAAAACAGCAAACTTCTGAATGTAGTTTTTATGATGTAAAAAGACATCGGCCTACCTTAGTAGCCTACACCAGTTTCACTCATTTGTTGTTATTGTCGGCCAATAAAAGTGCAACTGTCTACATTCAGTGGCTCCATGTGTAGCAAGCAAGTCATGTGGGAAATCAATGCAAGATAGAATACAAGTTACAGAATGAAGTTAGTTAAATGAGAAGGAGTAGGCTACAACGATCAACCACCAGGTAGGCTGATGTTTAATCTGAATGGAGTTGTTGTAGACATTGACAGGAAGCGCTGCAAAATAGACTCAATTAGCCTAGGTAGCGAGCTAGCTAGCTGACTAACATAGCTGGCTATCTTAGCTAGCTTCTTTACATCAATTTGGTGCAGTCAAGACAGGCACTACTAGATGGAATGATAGATTACCTATGGCCTTCAAACTCAACTCTGGACTCTGGAACTGTTTTCATTGTCCCCCTCTACTGATTTAGACCTGGGTCACCAGATGTGTGCAATTAATTATCAAGTAGAACAAAAAAACAGCAGGCTCCGGACCTCGTATTCTACTATCTTGCATAGTAGAATACCCCTGACCTATGGCATCTACAAGTTTGTCTAACTAGTGCGAGTCTGTATGGCATCTCTCTCGGCAAACTCAAAGGCCCTTGCGGTCACCGAAGCAAGCAAGCAGAGCGGCACCTCTCTCCCAAGTCGCGCAAGCTGCGCATCAAGCCATTTCCCAAGTTAATTWTTWTTTTTTTTTAACACATGTATTTCAACTATCCGGATATCCGAAGAAAAAAATGTGATCACCCCCCCAAAAATAAGATATTATTTGAATAGTGAAAGTATTCCAAATGTTGATCCCTACTGTAGTGACGCTTCTTTCTCTGTCGCTCTCTAGCTCTGTCACTTAGTCAAGCCTGTAGCATCTGACTGCAGTTCAATGGCCTTTGTGTGGGAGGGGACAAAGCTCAGCAAACACACTCCCATCACACTGCTTTACTATACCAAGACTTACACAGATGAGAGACTCCAGCTATTGGGAATGTTGACATGGTCCAACCTGCTTAGTTGTTCAACGTATTCTTACAGCAGCTTGGATTTTGGGCTTTTGACAGTTTATAAAGACAAGCTGAACAAAAACGTGTTAACCTCTATGGGGTCGGCCCCCCCCCCCCCGCGAGATGGTTGAGCTAACGTAGGCTAATGTGATTAGAATGAGGTTGTAAGTAAATTAATTCCTGGTATGGCACAGATATGGGATGAGTTTAATGTTTTTTTCCCCAGTTTCTAGTTATACTAGAAATATCGAAAAAGTTGGATTGTCTGCACTTCATTATTGCTCACACATTCTTGAAGCAAGTGGACCGAGTGGCGCAGCAGTCTTAGGCACTGCATCGCACTGCTAGAGGCATCACTACAGACCCGAGTTCGATCCCAGGCTGTATCACAACCAGCTGTGACCGGGAGTCCCATAGGGCGGTGCACAATTGGCCCAGCGGTGTCCGGGTTAGGGGAGGGTTTGGCTGGGGTAAGCCATCATTGTAAATAAGAATTGTTCTTAAATGACTAGTTAAATAAAGGTTCAATCAAAAAGTGGTTCCTTCATGTGTTTATGAATCATGGTCTTAGGGCATACCTTACATCGCTGAAGGAGGTGGCATTTACAAACCACAAGTATTTACAATCCGATTCCCAACATTGGTATTGTGTCAGAAATTCCGGTAACCGCTCTAACTACTTCAGCTTGAGATTACATTTATCTAAGGACCGACCTTCTCCAAGATGGCCGGCTTATCAGATCATTAGACCGCACATCTCTGGCTCCTCTGAGGTAATCAATTACTGGCCTAAATTAAAGTGTATTTCATTTGGTTCCCTTAGTGTGTGGCTGTACTCCAATGCTCGGGAATGAGAGGTATTCCTTTGGGGTTTTTTCCTTTAGATTCTCTCCCTGTGAAGAGTAATGTGGGCTGTAACCAGGATAATTTAATGCTCCCTGGTGAAGTTCTTCTATTGAGTTCCCCAGCTGTCCAAGCTTGTATCTGTCTTTTAATAGTACATCTGTTGTAACTGAATTTTAAAATCTCTATCTACAGTATCACATGGTCTTTTTACTCTGTAGTCTTACCACAGAGGTACTGTATCTCAGACAACCGTGAACCTACCAGTTATGGCTTGATATGTCTGTATGGTCATGATTGATCAGGAGATACTCTGGTGCACCAATACACACATGCGTAGATTCTCATACACACTGACTGACACCAATTTTTTATTATTATTTACATTTTTGTGCTACTCTTATCCAGTGCAACTTACCGTAAGACGTGAACGCATACATACTGGTTTTCATACTGGTCACCCATGCGAATTGAACCTACGACCCTGGCATTGCAAACACCATGCTCTACCAACTGAGCCACATGGGATAGGTCAAACACTCACACACTTGCTCCCACTCATCCACCTGTGTTCAGTGTAGTAAGCACGGTAATAGTCAGTGGCCTGGAGCAGTAATGCCAGTGTCAAACATGTAAATCAGTCAGGCATTTCCCCTCAGGCAGACACTTTTTCTCATATAACCTTGTCACGTCTCCTAGGCATGTACTGCTTGGTATGTGATGGCGTGTGTGTTTGTGTGTGTGTTTGTGTGTTGAATATAGAGATTAATTTCTCACATTAGATCATGCACAGGGTGAAACAAAGGACACACAGATCCTTTTCACCCTATGAAGGCATGAGCATGAATTATGTGTGGTCATTGAGCTTTAATTTTCGCATTCATTTAAAAGTTAATTATCATGGGAAGCCATGTTGAATAATTTATGCATTGGGAGTGCACCAGTTAAGAGGTGATATGTGTCAAATAAGATACTAATAAGATACTAAATACTACTCCATATGGACAAATACTGAATATTGACACCCCATTTGACTCTGCAATGTCCCCTTGAGCCAATGGTTAATTCATATTTAACAGGGAAATATATCCCTTACACAGAGAGATGGCCTTTTCCTCATTTTGTGACAGTGTTTCAGATTATTTTGTACCCAATATAAATTAATTTGTAAATTATGTATTGTGTCATTGGAGTCACTTTTATTGTAAATACGACTTTTACATGAATGTGGATGCTACCATGATTATGGATAATTCTGAATGAATCGTAAATAATGATGAGTGAAAAAGTTATATACCCAGAAATACCAAAAAATGCTAACCTCCCCTGTTATTGTATTGGTGAGAGGTTAGCATGTCTTGGGGTTATGATATTTATACTGTCTAACTTTTTCACTCATCATTATTCACGATTCATTCAGGATTATCCGTAATCATGGTAGTCCACATGAATGTAGAAGTGTTTAGAAACATATTATATTCTTATTTACAATAAACGTGACTCCAAAATGACACAATAGATTATTTACGATTAATTTCTATATTAGGCACAAAATAATCTGAAACACAACCAAAACAAACTGCAAATACATCCAACAAATGTGTAGAGTCACAAGCTTGATGTAGTCATTGTGTAAGGATCAGCACCGGAGAAGAGAAGCAGGTACAGGGAGTAGAACATTTAATTTGGAACAGACATCAAACTGGACAGCGTCAGAACTGGGTATGCAAAGACAAACGAACATTAATCCTGAAGCGGGGAACAGCGCTGATGCGCGTGATGGGGGAAGGCAGGTGTGCGTAATGATGGTGGCAGGAGTGMGTAATGCTGGGGAGCCTGGCACCTTCGAGCTCCAGGGAGGGGGAGCAGCCGTGACACATTGCATGCTATGAATTTGTACCAAATACTTAAATTTTACTACTTTAATAGGCATAAGTGAATTTGTCCCAATACTTTTGCTCCCCTAAAATGATTCACCCGAAATGAATGAAAATACCCTCAAATGAAAGCTGACAGTCTGAACTCTAACTTCATAGTCATTGTTTGATTTCAAATCCAAACTCTTGCATTATAGAGACAAAAAAAGAAAAAATTCTTCAATGTCCAAATAATTACGGAGGGCACTGTATATATAGTATATCCTTCCTACTAAGTTTCCTTAATCACTCTCCCCATCTACTTCAATACTGTCTAATTAGAACAACACAAATTAAAAATACATACAAAAGAAGAAAAAGAAAAGAACCCATGGTAAAGAGTGGAACTCAAATTGAAAGATGCTGAGCATCCCCTGCTTCCCTAGAGGAGCAGAGTGGTAATGACGCAGGGCAGGTGTTGTGCACGGCAGTGATTTGCTGGGCTTGGAGAGACAAGCGTGCTCCACTCCATGTTTCTTTGACCTATGGCTGTAATTACATGAGGGAGACATCAGGCTCATTCTAGTGTAAATGTTGTCCTGTGCGAGCCAATTTTAATTGAAACAGAAGCCTCGCTTGATCTGACATATCAATTCTAAATGTCGATGACGCTGTACAGATTATTTTAACATTTTCCTGCAAAGAGGGGAAATGGTGGCTTTCCCTTCTAATCAACATGTCAAAAGGAAGGAATATATACAGTTGAAGTCAGAAGTTTACATACACTTAGGTTGGAGTCATTAAAACTCGTTTTCAAACCACTCCACAAATGTCTTGTTAACAAACTATAGTTTTGGCAAGTCGGTTAGGACATCTACTTGTGCATGACAGAAGTAATTTTTCCAACAATTGTTTACAGACAGATTATTTCACTTATAATTCACTTTATCACAATTCCAGTGGGTCAGAAGTTAACATACATTAAGTTCACTGTACCTTTAAACAGCTTGGAAAATTCCAGAAAATTATGTCTTGGCTTTAGAAGCATCTGATAGGCTAATTGACATCATTTTAGTCAATTGGAGATGTACCTTTGGATGTATTTCAAGGCCTACCTTCAGACTCAGTGCCTCTTTGCTTGACATCATGGGAAAATCAAAATAAATCATCCAAGACCTCCAAGTCTGGTTCATCATTGGGAGCAATTTCCAAATGCCTGAAGGTACCACGTTCATCTGTACAAACAACAGTATGCAAGTATAAACACCACGGGACCACGCAGCCATCATACCGCTCAGGAAGGAGACGCGTTCTGTCTCCTAGAGATGAACGTACTTTGGTGTGAAAAGAGCAAGTCAATCCCAGAACAACAGCAAAGGACCGTGGGAAGATGCTGGAGGAAACAGGTACAAAAGTATCTATATCCACAGTGAAACGAGTCCTATATCGACATAATCTGAAAGGCCGCTCAGCAAGGAAGAAGCCACTGCTCCAAAACTGCCATAAAAAGCTAGACTACGGTTTGCAACTGCACATGGGGACAAAGATTGTAATTTTTGGAGAAATGTCCTCTTATCTGATTAAACAAAAATAGAACTGCTTGTCCATAATGACCATCATTATGTTTGGAGGAAAAGGGGGGAGGCTTGCAAGCCAAAGAACACCATCCCAACCATGAAGCACGGGGGTGGCAGCATCATGTTGTGGGGGTGCTTTGCTGCAGGAGGGACTGGTGCACTTCACAAAACAGATGGCTTCATGAGGAAGGAAAATTATGTGGATATATTGAAGCAACATCTGAAGACATCAGTCAGGAAGTTAAAGCTTGGTCGCAAATGGGTCTTCCAAATGAACAATGACCCCAAGCATACTTCAAAGGTTGCGGCAAAATGGGTTAAGGACAACAAGTTCAAGGTATTGGAGTGGCCATCACAAAGCCTGACCTCAATCCTGTGAACATTTGTGGGCAGAACTGAAAAAGCGTGTGGAGCAAGGGCTACAAACCTGACTCAGTTACACCAGCTCTGTCAGGGAATGGGCCATAATTCACCCAACTTATTGTGGGAAGCTTGTGGAAGGCTACCTGGAACGTTTGACCCAAGTTAAACAATTTAAAGGCATTGCTAGCAATACTATTGAGTGTATGTAAACTTCTGACCCACTGGGAATGTGATGAAAGAATTAAAGCTGAAATAAATCTTCTTCTACTATTATTCTGACATTTACATTCTTAAAATAAGTGTGATCCTAACTGACCTAAGACAGGGAATTTTTACTAGGATTAAATGTCAGGAATTGTGAAAAACTGAGTTTAAATGTATTTGGCTAAGGTGTATGTAAACTTCCGACTTCAACTGTATGTTGAAAGAAGGAGCTGACATAGAGTACAGGCCAAAAGTTTGGATACACCTACTCATTCAAGGGTTTTTCTATATTTTTACTATTTTCTACATTGTAGAATAATTATGAAGACATCAAAACTATGAAATTAAACATATGGAATCATGTGGTAACCAAAAAAAGTGTTAAACAAATCAAAATATATTTTATATTTGAGATTCTTCRTAGTAGCCACCGTTTGCCTTGATGACAGCTTTACACACTCTTGGCATTCTCTCAACCAGCTTCATGAGGTCGTCACCAGGAATGCATTTCATTTAACAGGTGTGCTTTGTTACAAGTACATTTGTGGAATTTCTTTCCTTCTTAATGCTTTATGGTCAAATGATTGATCATAGTACTTATCAAGCTTGAAACCAAGCTCACATATGGGCTTATTTGATGGTACCCATGTCTCACATGCTAAACAGAGCTGAACTATTATAGCAGGTAGACATGCTGGAATGTCAATATCACTGTTTAGAAGCAGCTTTTACTAGGCTGGATATGTAATGTAATCTTCTGACAGGTAAATCAGCTTCCTGAATAGCTGTCTAACTCAGGCTCATCAGATTGGAATGAGAGAGAAGCCACAGTTTAATTATTACACTGGCATACTATTGTATGGCAAGGACATAGTTCTGCAGTTACTGCAGCGGTTCCCAAACTAGTGGTCATGGAACAATGTCCAAAATCCTTATTTTGATTTTATTTTTATGTATACGTATGTAAATTATGATATCGTATTTATATCTCAAAATGATTAATGTGGTTAATCTTAAAAATCTAAATGAAAATTATTTAAATCTAAAAGATCAAATTCAACCAGAGAGCACCCTTAGATCATGGGAAAAGGCAGCACTTTCTTATTTATTTAACCTTTATTTAACCAGGAAAGCCCGTTGGCCAAGAAGGCCAAGAAGGCAGCAACAATCAATACATTACGTAATGAAAATATACAACAATACAACACAACATGGTCCAGCCTAAAAAAGCATTTACACTCCTCCGTAACAGAGTCTCCCATCAATATTTTAAATTCATTCAGTGGCACTAACATATCTAGATGAATCATGAATTGTAAACTATTCCATGCCTCTGGTGCACAAGAAGAGAAGGCCGTCTTGCCTAATACTGTGAATGTCCTGGGGACTTTAAGTAGCAACCTCCTAGCAGACTGGGTATGGTAACTGCTGGTTGTGAAGGAGACCAAACTACAGAGGTAAAGAGGAAGTTTACCCAAAAGAGCTTTGTAGATGAACACATACAAATGTAGCTTTCTGCGCATTTAAAGTGAGGTCCAACAGTAGGTATTTTTAGGACATCACTTTTTCAATGGATAAGCCACCAGATGTAACAATGCTAACCTTCTCTGACAGAGTTCTAGCTCTGGTAAAGATCATGCATTTAGTTTTTTGTACATTCAAGATCAGTTTGAGACCATAAAGGGAGGCCTGCAGTGACTGAAAAGCAGTCTGGAGCTCTTTAACAGCCTGAACCAGAGAAGGAGCACATTAATATATAACTGTATCATCTGCATATAGATGTAACTTTGCTGGTTGCATCCCATTTCCCAGATCATTAATAAGAATGTAGAACAACACTGGAGCTAAAATGGAACCCTGGGGCACACCTATATTAATCTCAAGAAAGCTAGACTTGTGATTGTCATTATATACACATTGTGTTCAGTCAGAAAGATACTTCCTAAACCAATTTTACTGTCCCTTCACTGAGACCAATGTTTCTGAGTCTAGCTAGAAACAATTCATGCTCAACTGAATCAAAGGCCTTTGATAAATCCACAAACAGAGCAGYACAATGTTGCTTTTTATCAAGTGCATTAATGATGTCATTTGCCACTGCCATAGCTGCAGTTGTGGTGCTGTGCCCCGATCTAAAGCCAGACTGAACCCTGCTCAGTATGTTCTTTTCAATTAAGAAGTTTTTTAACTGTGAGTTCACTAGGGATTCATAGACGTTGGCCAGGATAGGGAGTTTAGAGATAGGATGATAGTTATTAGCATCTGAGGGATCTCCACCCTTAAGCAGTGGGAGGACATAAGCTGATTTACAAATGCTAGGTATGGAATTGGTCAAGAGACTCAAGTTGAAAATGTGAGCCACAGGTTCAGTAATAATACCAGCTGCTATCTTTAAGAGGTAGGGGTCCAGGTTGTCTGGATCTGCAGACTATTTAGTGTCTATTGCCTTTAGTGCTTTATAGACATCAGTATAAGAAACAGGCTCAAAGATAAAATAGTTCTCATGAGGGCCTATGTCATAGTTGACTATAACAGAGCTTACATTAGAGGCCTGGGCCCCACCATTATCAAAAACTGAAAACCAGCAGATATGAAGTGCTTGTTAAAAAACCCTACAATATCGGCTTTATCTTTCACTTGATTAGAATCCATCATTAAATGGTCAGGAAGGCCAGAGGATACATTAGAACCTGACACTGATTTGATTAGCTTCCAGAACTTGTTAGGGTTGTTTAGGTTCTCTATGACTGTATTTAAATAGTAATCTGATTTGGACTTCCTGATCAAACCTGTGCATTTGTTTCTTAGCGCTCTGAAGGAGGCCCAGTCAACAGGACCATTTGTATGTCTAGCTTGAGCCCAAGAKATATTTCTCTTTGTAATTAATTCTGCCAAGTTATCTGAAAACCAGGGATTGTCCCTTCCACTGATTCTACATTTATTCACAGACGCATGCTTATCACAAATGGACACTTGATGGTTGCACTTGAATCATTCCCACAGTGAATGGCTAGGCCCGCTACGCTTTGAAACCAGGCGCTATTGCAGAGACTTTGATATTACTGGTCACAATTGATAGTGTAAACAATGTGTGGGGAGGCGGAGGCACAGACACTCACATCAATACCTTTGTCAGATAACAGTTAAAACATATATTTATGYTRTTGCTAGCAATCAAGTGGAAACTCTGACTGAACGACTCAAAAACTCCCCAGCCTATGCGCTCCAAATGGACTTTAGCTGTGATGCCAATGATTGACTTTTGTTCGCTATATATGACGGAGGTTGCTATTCATGAGGACATATTGTTCTGTCTCACGATTACCGAGCATGAAACGTCACAGGGGATGTTCAGTGTTCTGCGTGGCTATATTGACGAAAAACAGATTCCATGTGATCGAATGGTGGGCTTTTGCAAAGATGGAGCTCCATCTATGGGGGGACGGTGAGCAGGCCTCTGCACTCTAGTTATGAATGTGACTCCCTCTGCCATTGGACGCATTGTATGAAACACAGAGAGCAGCTGGCAGCAAAAGAGCCTGAGCACAGAACTCTGAGATATACTGCAGCAGGGAACTTCGATTTGTAAAATACATCCAACCACATCCACTGCGCGCACGCCTGTTTGCCAAACTGTGGAGATATGGGATCAGATATGACCATGTTCTATTTCACACGAGGCTAGGTTGTTATCGAAKGGGGAGTGCTGGAAAGATTTGTTTTGCATTGAGAGAGGAACTGTTGTCGTTCACAATGGATGTAAAAAAAAAAACTGACTTTGTTGACTTTCTGTGTAATGAAAATAAAATGTCTCCTTGCCTATGTAACAGATATATTTGGGAAACTTAACGAAATGCACGCAATCATGCAGGGGAAATACGAAAACATCCCCCTTCCCATGAAGTACTCGCCTACAACAAGGTTGACTCAAACTCTTATATATGAAGAACCTTTACAAATGGAGATGGTATTGAGAGAGAAAGGATGWGTGCAATTTTAAATGTGTACTGTTATATAGGATATTCGTAAAGAGATGGAGGGTAGGCAGTAATGTATCATGTGTAGCAACAGACATGTTCCACCCACCTCACAACTCACTACTATTCCCGTGGTCTTCACTCAGCCTTTAACCAAATGAAGATGAGGCCCCAGAGTGTCTATGACATATTTTGTTATAGCAACAGTATTTAGCGTAAAATACCATCGTTCTTGGCAAAATTAAGGTTGTAAACAAAAGTCTGATTCACCCATAATGCATTTACAAGGCAACATACCATTTTGTATTTACCTCGYTCATTTTCTATTTCCCTGCAACTTTCCATCATAGACCCCAAAGCCTCTTTCACATATTCCATCCACTGTAGTATCTAAAGGCATGCGCCAAGTGATTCCCATGCATAACAATGCATGACTATTTAAATGTAATCTTCATGTTTGGGCATGCTTAAACACATGTAATCTGTCATTGGGTGTATCCCTTAGCAAAGAGCAGGAGGCTCTGGAGCAAGAGAGGCATGGTGTCATGGCAGTCTCCAGTCTACATCCGTCAGTGACAGTTTACATTGGCTGCTGGGAGAGTGGCTGAGACTAAGGCTCTGCAGTCGTATCTCATCCAAGGCTCTGAGTTAACATGTAGCACATGTGGTACGAACCACTGCCATCTCCAGAGGCTGGAAAACCTCACTCAGAGCTGCTCCTTCATGTCTGGCTGATCMCACAAAAACACGTGTAATCCCATTTTATTAGTTCCAGGGAGAGTACTAGTGTTAGTGTACTGATTTACCAAAACAACAGTGGTTGTTCTAGAAAATATCAAATCAGATTGAGAAAAGTCTGATCACTTGTCAGTACATAGGGGCTAGATGCCCAGCTGCATGCGTAGGTGATATGATGCTTACTTGAAATGGCTCTTTTTCGACACTCCATCTTACAGCCTCTTCCACAGACATAAACAGGTAACTACCAAAATAAAGGGAACACCAACAAAGTGTCTTAATAGRGTGTTGGGCCACCACGTTCCAGAACAGCTTTAGTGCACCTTGGCATATATTTTACAGGTATCTGGCACTCTATTGGAGGGATGTGACACTGTTCTTTCACGAGAAATTCCATCATTTGGTGTTTTGTTGATGGTAGTGGAAAACGCTATCTCGGGCACCGCTCCAGAATCTCCCCAAATTATTCAATTGGGTTGAGATCTGGTGACTGAGACGGCCATGGCAGATGGTTTACATCATTTTCATGCTAATCAAACCATTTAGTGACCACTTATGCCCTGTGGATTGGGACATTGTCATCCTATGCGGGCATAGCCATGGTAGCCAAAATATTGGCCAAAATAATGGCCTGCCCGGCATTTGTATACATGACCGTAAGCATGACGGGATGTTAATTGCTTACTTAACTTAGGAACCAGACTTGTGTGGAAGTACATGCTTTCAATATACTTTGCATCCCTRATTTACTCAAGTGTTTTCATTATTTTGGCAGTTACCTGTAGATATRACATAGGCCAATCACAGCATACACAGCGTATGTACATATTATAACATTTGTTGCCAGTGTCTGCCAGATTATGTTAGTCAACTGAGCTGTCCATTCTGTTGGCTGGTAAATGAGCTATTCTAATCATCCCATGCATACTGTATTATGAATGTGTTTTCACAGTTGCCATAAACAAACATTCATTTCTACAAATGCCCATGATTTGTATCTGGTTATGCTTCTACACTGAGTATACAAAACATTGACATATAATGACCAGGTAAATTCAGGTGAAGCTATGATCCCTTATTGATGTCAATTGTTAAATCCACTTCAATCAGTGTAGATGAAGGGGATGAGACGGGTTAAAGAAGGATTTTTAAGCCATGAGATCATTGAGACATGGCTTGTGTTTGTGTGCCATTCAGAGGGTGAACGGGCAAGGCAAACCATTTAAGTGCCTTTGAACGGGGTATATTCACATATACTATGTGAGAGAAAAATAAGATAACAAGTAAACTGCTCGGTTTTATGGTACAGATACACACTTTGAATGGAGAATACATTTTATTATGGAGTCTAGGCTATTAATTAAGAACTGTTGAAGTCACCACTTACGAGTCGGGGAGAAGGTATCTGTCTTTCTCCTCGTCCTCCACAAGACAGGAATMTCTGTATCACAAAGACATGCCTGCTGCTCTTTTTTTCAACCACATGTTCTACCTTTCTACCTATACAGTACTATAGTGCGGTGAAAAGTATGATGCTTCAGTGAACTATGAGAACACAAGGCAGAGTCATGATAGGTAAGTGGAGGAATAAGTCATGGTCAAGTGTTTGGAGCAAGTTCAGCTGTGTCAGACTGCTCTWACTGACTGAGCAGTGATACTGCAGGCCAGGGAGCTCTTATTGCCTGTTCTCAGTCAGGCCTGACCTCAAACATTAAGGAGCCGGGACAACGCAGAGATGACTAGGTAGGCAAGGCCCCGAGACTCACTGGGAACGGGAGGAGATTATACCAGCGGAGAGGGAATAGCTCATCTCATCTCACAACTCCCATTGAAATTGTCTCGCTCTCTCTCTCTCGCTCTCTCTCTCTCCCCCCCATTCTCTATTACCCACATACTCAAAGGGAATGTAGGGAGATGATATACATGCCCAGAGAGGAAAAATCTAACCACAACCAACACACACACATAGCAAGCCAGTGAGATGAGAGAAATATGGGATTCAATTCCCCTCTCATAACAGTAGTGCTCAAACGCTAGCTAATGCAATTTACTGAACCACTGCTCCCTTTTGGAATGTCTGTGAGGCCCAGAGTCATTGGGAGATGGGGGAAGGGTGTGTGTGTGAAGAGAGCATCTTCTCCTACTAGACAGACAGGCTCTCTTACAATCCTTTCACAGCACATGTATCGTGGGATTGACTGTGGTGGGTTTGACAATGACCAGGTACATGCATGCCATTAGGATGGAAGGAGATGAGTAGTTGATGCTCAGGCTTCCATTACCATCAACATGCTGGCTTGCCGTTGCCTTGACTCCTGCTGAAGCCAGATAACAGCTGCTAGAGGTTTATATTTACTTTATTGAGCGTTAGATTTACCAGGGTGTATTCAGATCTGATGGATGCCTGTCTTGCCTTCTCGTGTGTGTGGGTGTGTGCGTGTGCGCGTGCGCGTGCGCTTGTGTGTGTCCATACGTGAGTGTGTGTACGTGCCTGCACACCATTTCATCAGTGAATCTCCTCTTGCATTTTAATCCCGTACTGGCTGTGCTTTTGAGGATTGATAATCTTCCATCTGGTTCCTCTCATAACCTGACATTAAGTTGCTCCTCATCAGATAGGACTCTTTCATCTTGCTATTATTTTTGTTTTACTTACCTTGATCCTGGACCACATGGAGGAGCCGTGTTATTATCTAGATAGGAGGACGTTTCTCTGATGTTGTTTTGTGTGTGTTTGACCTTTGACGGAGGATGGCATCACTGACGTCTCCCAATCTGGCCACCACACTATTATCATTCCACCATTTCTCCTAGCTTTGAGATAAGACATTTTTTAAGCACAGATCATCTTTTACTCTTATTCATCACAGTATTGCACTAATTAGTTTTTCCTACCTAAAGACACCTTTAACGGGAATGTGAATTCACTTATCGTCTTGGCGGTTCTGACTTCATTAGAGGACTGACTCTTTCCCATTGTGGATAACGTCCGCCAGTTGCTTAAATATGCGGTATAATTTCTCTCCCAGAAATTATAGCTCTGGTCCTCGGCCAAGGCATCCATCCACGTGACCGTATGTACAGTATATCATCATGCTGCAGGCAGATAACAAGAGGTGCCCAGAGGACGTCTTTTAGACTGTACATCTTTTAATGCATTTTATTAAGCCTTAAGATCTATGGCATCTTAAAATGATATGGGAGGTGTGAGTTAGTGTGTTTTAGTTCGCTAATGAGAGCAACACTTCTTAATGACTCTGTTGGGTATACAGACTAGAGAGAGCCTGATGAAGCACATTCTGTGTTTTTTTATTTCATTTTGTTAAGGGGTAAATCAGCTTTAATATTGCAGATAGATTGTGGCTTCTATCATTGTAATTGTCTGCATCATTTCCAATCCCCCATATATATATTTTTGTAAATATACAGTACCAGTCAAAAGTTTGGACACACCCACTCATTCAAGGGTTTTTATTTATTTWGACTATTTTCTACATTGTAGAATAATAGTATAGACATCAAAACTATTAAATAGCACATATGGAAAAATGTACTTACCAAAAAAGTGTTAAACAAATCTAAATATTTTTGAGATTTGAGATTCTTCAAAGTAGCCACCCTTTGCCTTGATGACAGCTTTGCACACTCTTGTCATTTTCTCAACCAGCTTCATGAGGAATACTTTTCCAACAGTCTTGAAGGAGCTCCCACATATGCTGAGCACTTGTTTGCTGCTTTTCCTTCAACTCATCTCAAACCATTTCAATTGGGTTGATGTCGGGTGATTGCTGAGGCCAGGTCATCTGATGCAGTACTCCATCACTCTCCTTGGTAAAATAGCCCTTACAAAGCCTGGAGGTGTGTTTGGGGTCATTGTCCCGTTGAAAAATAAATTATAGTCCCACTAAGCGCAAAACAGATGGGATGGCGTATCGCTGCAGAATGATGTGGTAGCCATGCTGGTTAAGTGTGCCTTGAATTCTAAGTAAATCACAGATAGTGAACCAGCAAGCACCCCCACACCATCACACCTCCTCCGCCATGCTTCACAGTGGGTACCACACATGCGGACATCATCTGTTCACCTACTCTGCGTCTCACAAAGACACGGCGGTTAGAACCAAAAAATCTCAAATTTGTACTCATCAGACCAAAGGACAGATTCCCAACAGTCTAAAGTCCATTGCTCGCGTTTCTTGGGCAAGCAAGTCTCTTCTTATTGGTGACCTTTAGTAGTGGTTTCTTTGCAGAAATTCGATCATGAAGGCCAGATTCACACAGTTTCCTCTGACCGGTTCATGTTGAGATGTGTCTGTTACTTGAACTCTGTGAAGCATTTATTTGGGCTGCAATTTCTGAGAATGGTAACTTTAATGAACTTATCCTCTGCAGCAGCAGTAACTCTGGGTCTTCCTTTCCTGTGGTGGTCCTCATGAGAGCCAGTTTCATCATAGCGCTTGATGGTTTTTGTGACTGCACTTGAAGAAACTTTCAATGTTCTTGAAATGTTCCGTACTGACTGACATTCATGTCTTAAAGTAATGATGGACTGTCGATTCTCTTAACTTATTTGAGCTGTCCTTGCCAAAATATGGACTTGGTCTTTTACCAAATAGGGCAATCTTCTGTATACCCCCCTACCTTGTCACAACACAACTGATATGCTCAAACACATTTAGAAGGAAATAAATTCCACAAATTAACTTTTAAGAAGGCTCACCTGTTAATTGAAATGTATTCCTCATGAAGCTGCTTGAGTGTTCAAAGCTGTCATCAAGGCAAAGGGTTGCTATTTGAAGAATTTCAAATATAAAATATATTTTGATTTGTTTAACACTTTTTGGCTTACTACATGATTCCATGTGTTATTTCATAGTTTTGATGTCTTAACTATTATTGCCAATGGATATTAGACCGGTAGAAATTTGTCATTTTGTCTGGAGTCCAAATTTGGAGATTTTTGGTTCCAACCCCTGTGTCATTGTGAGACGCTGTGTGAGTGAACGGATGATCTCCGCATGTGTATTTCCCACCGTAAAACTTGGAAGAGGAGGTGTTAAGGTGTGGGGGTGCTTTGCTGGTGACAATGTCTGTGATTTAGAATTCAAGGCACACTTAACCAGCATGGCTACCACAGCATTCTGCAGCAATATGCCATTCCATCTGGTTTGGGCTTAGTGGGACTAACATTTTATTTTCAACAGGAGAATGACAACACACCTCCAGGCTGTGTAAGGGCTATATTACCAAGAAGGAGAAGGATGGGGTGCTGCATCAGATGAGCTGGCCTCCACAATCCCCTGACCTCAACCAAATTGAGATGGTTTGGGATGAGTTGGACTGCAGAGTGAAGGAAAAGCAGCCAACAAATGCTCAGCATATGAGGGAACTCGAAGACCATTGGAAAAGCTGGTTGAGAGAATGCCAAGAGTGTGCAAAGCTGTCATGAAGGCAAAGGGTGGCTATTTGAAGAATCTCAAATCTCAAATATATTTTTTATTTGTTTTACACCTTTTTGCTTACTACAGGATTCCATGTGTTATTTCATAGTTTTGATGTCTTCACTATTATTCTACAATGTATAAAATAGTAAAAATAAAGAAAAATCCTTGAATGAGTAGGAGTTATAAAACTTTTGAACGTTAGTGTATACTGCATATATACATTGTTTCTCATGGTCTGAGAGTCTTTAGGTGCCTTTTATGCAAACTCCAAGCGGGCTGTCATGTGCCTTTTACTGAGGAGTGGCCTGATTGTTGGAGTGCTGCAGAGACGGTTGTCCTTCTGGAAGGTTCTCCCATCTCCACAGAGGAACTCTGAAGCTCTGTCAGAGTGACCACTGGGTTCTTTACCACGGGCTGACATGGCTTTGCAGCCAGCAGCCTACCATTACAATTTAGAAAAACGCATGTCAGCTCTCTTTCAATAGTTATGCACATTACCGGAGCTTCATCTTATTCTTTCTCGCTATTTTTATGGAACATTTGTGACCTCAATACTTGTAAGATGCCAAAACTTTGGAGCTAACAATAGATGGCGAAGTCAAAGATAGGCCAGTGGTTCCCATCTGAGTCTAAGTTTTCCCTAAATCAATACTTATGACAAATCCAGCTCTAGAACCAGCTGGCTAATCTTTTGAATACGGCATGGTAAAAAAATCATCAACAACAGATAACATTAGCTAGCTGGATAAGGCTAGCAAGATGGCTAGCTAGGTTAGCAAGATAGCTCGCTGGATAACGTTAGCATGCTAGCTACAGTGGTTGCTCAACTCAAGTTTTAAGATTATGCTGCAGGATTTAGAGGTCATTTGTGGTTTAGTATGGTACCCTGCGTCACTGCTTCATTGCTCCAGAACAGCGCAATGGGGAGTTAGAGCACTGATGCTTTTGGGTCCCAAAGTGCTAATGTCTCTCTAACTGACAATGAATGGGTGACATAAACCAAATAGAAACTGATAATTGTGGACGACTCAAAATTGAATTTCAGTTAACTGAATGATGAGGATTAAGAAGGTGATTGAATTTAGAACAATACTGTAAGAATTGCTATTCCTCTGTCGCGCGCACCCTGAAAAAGAAAGGCTATTCTTTGCGAGAAATTGCCAAAAACTGAAGATCTGATGAACAGATGCTGGAGGAGTGCTTGATGCCATCTTGAAGTTCCCATCAAGCCAATCCAACTTGTGGGAGGTGCTTCAGGAAGCATGGGGTGAAATCTCTTCAGATTACGTCAACAAATTGACAACTAGAATGCCAAAGGTTTGCAAGGCTGTAATTGCTGCAAATGGAGGATTCCTTGACGAAAGCAAAGTTTGAAGGACACAATTATTATTTCAATTAAAAATCATTATTTATAACCTTGTCATCGTCTTGACTATTTCCTATTCATTTTGCAACTCATTTCATGTATGTTTTCATGGAAAACAAAGACATTTCTAAGTGACCCCAAACTTTTGAACTGTAGTGTATGTGTTGACTGAATATAAGCAAGTGATGTCTGCTAAATAATCAAGTTGATGGCGCAGTCATATAGCCCCGGCACCTACATAAAGCTGAGTGACTCACTCATTCATGGCTTTGGATCAAAATAAATAAGCACCAACATTCTTTCTGATAGTCTTTAATAAAACATTTTTTGGTTATCCTGACCTGGACACCATGTATTATAATAGACCGTTATGGGCTATTAGCAGGACAATAGACTCTTGCCAACACCACGTGTGTTTTGAAACTTTGTGCAAGGCAATTGATCAGCATTAAAAACTTTGTGGATGGGGCCTCCCGAGTGGTGCAGCGGTCTAAGACATTGCATCGCTGTGCAAACTGCTTTGCTACAGATGCTAGTTCAATACACATGACCGGGAGGCCCATGAGGCAAGGGTGGGCTTTTGGTTTCTCTCCCTCTAAAACAGAAATAAATCATTCTAAATAACAAACTGGCTTTATTTACAAATTAGTAAGAATGTCTCACCCATGTTCAAGAATGGCCTTTTTCTGGCTCATTTTAGTTTATTTGAAAACAAAATAATCTCCAAAATATCGTTATTTTTTAAACAAGCGATTATTATTATTATTAATTCATTTAGAATTATATAAAAGCCCCTTAGATATTCTCACAGATATATTATTAACTCTGTTTTTCACAAGCCTAGCAGGCTGTGAATTCTGCAAACAACGTTTCTAGGATGGGCTATTATCAGGACAATATATATTGGTCATATTGGTCATRCCTCCCAAGTGGCGCACAATGGGATTGCCTTGCAGTTCTCCAGTTTTATCCACTGAGATAGCGGTGGGTGCACGAGGTTCAAGGCATGAGGGCAGGGGGCATGGGATGGGCTGCACAGAAGACGGACCTAGCCCATGGGGAAGGGAGGAGGAGGAAGTGGGTGTGGGGTGGACCCCCGCCCCGCCCCACTGGGTAGCACAGAGCAACACTTTAAGGGGCATTGCACTAATAATGGTGCTGAATAGGGAAACGTTCCCGCTGTTCTTAGTGCCTGTCTGCACGTTCAAACTAAAAATGCCCCTTAGATATGAATTCGGAGGGCATAAATTATTAAATATTAAAGCGTTAGACCTCTCACTAAAGGCGTCATTCAAAAGTTATACTTAAATCCTAACTGGATTTAATGAAAAATGACATGAAAGCACACATTTGTAAATCCCAAACTCTAAAAGTAATTGGAAAGGTAGATACAAATTATTTGTGACATTGAGGTTACAATAAAGAATGTTAACAAGATGTAAACAAGATGCTGTGTTTTTATTTACAGTAGTGATGGACAGCTGGAGGCATTTTGAAAACAGGTTTTCAAACACTTGTTTTTCACAAGTGTACTGTAGTTCTGTAGCAGGTGTAGCCCTACTAGCAGGACAATATACTCTTTATAGCCCGGCTGCTGTAGGTGTGAAAATCCCCCAACTTGCAATGTATTCGATGCTTAACTCAAAACAGCAGTACAGTATTCACAGCCTAATAGAAGTCGGATTTTTTTTTATTAGGCCTACTTACAATTGCAACTGATCAAAAATGTAGCATTTTACATTAAACTATTATTTAAAGAAAAAAAGCCTGTCTGTCGGGATAGCATGCTCTTGTAACGACCGAACAAACAGAACATACTGTCATCTTGAGATGTAAATATCCCTGGATAACCTCTCACAATAATATTAGAATTGACTAAATACAGTCATATAGGCCACTAAGTTACTTATTCAATGAGAAAAGTTGCATTTCTCCTCGGATACAATCTTGTGGTTGTCCGGTTTGATGGATGGATGTGATTTTGATGTGCAGGCAGTCCTCGATTGACTTATGTGAAAGCCAGTTCCTGTCGTGAGTCTATATGGCATTTGTAGAGGAAAATTAGGTATCGCAGGTGTAAGTCGATCCAAAAATTGTTAGCACATAAAATGCATGTTTCTTTATTGTGCTGTATTCCTCTGAGCATGCCACCCACAACGCACACATGGACTCGGCACTCCTGAGCGCATCCCTGCTTTGGCTCGATGTCTGGAATTCAATCAGCTCAGTTTGAATTGCGGCCTCATCCAGCGAGGGTATAGTTTTGTTAGCTAGGGAGGAGTATTCTCCACCTGGGCGGACTGTGAGAGGATCACGTACAAATGCAATGATATCCTTGGGCATGCTGTAGTCTTCAAATCTGGTGGATATGTTGTCCCTGCTTGATGACATTTTCCATCACCTCTGTGATAATGCTGCGCCCTGGTCCAAATCCAAAACTCAAGCTTCCTAGTAAAGGCCTCAAATTTCTCCACCATGTCCACGACTGTTTCCCTGTTCCTTGTATCTGCAGATTTAACAYGATTTAACCCGTTTCAGTTACAGAGTATGTCCACATCTACGTTCTGCCTCTATATGGGGCGGGAATACCACTGATAGTTCTATGCTTAGATTTATAATTACGTCTGAGATTGAATTATTTTCAAACAGCGATATTTTCATTGCAAATAAGGCACACTGAATTGGCATTGGGAAAAGATGGTGAGATGAACGCATATCTCTCTGTACAACTTTGATTTTCATTATCCACCTTTCTTCTTGATACTTTTTGAGAGCAACATTTTATCTTGCTACCAAGCAAATTATTCTGAACAAATATTGACATTAAATTAAGTATTGTAGCCTACAGTAGGCTACGTACTGTAAACCTATTTTTCACCACCAATCAACGCACAGAGAAATAGACAAAAATAAAAATTGAATAGAGACATAGTGATTTTATGAGAGTAATCAGATCAAAATTATTATCTTATTGTCACTGAATTTAATATGTACTAATCATATGTGTTAAACATGTTACATTTGTAGTGTAGGCCAATTAATTGTGCTAATATTATATACCTATTATTTTCTGGCCCGCCGACTATTGGCTCAGAAATAATTTGGCCCGAGGCCAAACCTAGTTGACGTACACTGATATATAATATGTCTTACAGAGYGTTTCCGTAAGTCCACTCAAGTTTCCTCAACTGTCTTCTGGCTGTGATTAGGGTGTGGAAACAGTCTCATTGTACAGCGCCATATTTTCCTAACGGAGTGGCATAGCGGTCTAAGACGCTGCATCGCAGTGCAAACTGTGTTGCTACAGATGCTGGTTCGATACCCGTGCCGGCCATGACCGGGAGACCCATGAGATGATGGTGGGCTTCTGGTTTCTCTCCCGCTAAAAACAAATTAGTGAGAATGTCTCACCCCATGTTCAAGACTGGCCGTTTTCTCGCTCACGTATTTGAAAACAAAATTATCTCCAAAATATTGTTATTTTTTTTAAACATAGCGATTATTATTTTTATGTATTAATTTAGAATTATTTGAAAGCCCCGTAGATATTCTCACAGGTCAGATTTCCCCTATAGAAAAATGCCCCTTAGATATTATTTTAGAATCCTCCAATCCTCTAAATGCAGAGACTCATGTCACATTGGCAACAGGTAGCCTAGTGGTTAAAGTGTTGGACTAGTAACCGGAAGGTTGCAAGATCAAATCCCTGAGCTGACAAGCTAAAAATCTGTTGTTCTGCCCCTGAACAAGGCAGTTAACTCACTATTCCTAGGCCGTCATTGAAAATAAGAATTTGTTCTTAACTGACTTGCCTAGTTAAATAAAGGTAAAGTAAAAAAATATTTTTCGATATGCTCCAGTTCTACCGTAGACGACATGAGTCTCACTAGTGTTGAATAATGTGCTGTTAAAAGTGGTCTAGGTCTTATTTATTTAAAAAGCATATTGAAGTTAGAAGCAATAGGATTTGAAGCAGGAGCCTACCCACTGTGGTCAACTATTTCAGCACCATTTCTCGCTGCTCTGAGACAAGCATGGGGACTGGTCTTGATAAATCAATGAGATTTTTATTTTYACTGAATCTCCGTTTGGGTATTGTTTAGACTACAATTAGGGTGCGGAAATGTTATGCTCTTAGTACTGTAGCCTACTCCCGACCGTCACGTTGCACAGCGCCATATTTTCCTAATATTTTCCTAACATATTTTAGTTTTTCTATAGAAACACTATAATATGAATCAAATTAATTAAGCTACATTTCTTAAAATCAGTCCCATATACTATGTTCTTACAAAAAAGGTTTTAAATTCTCTAGTACAGCAGATATTGAAGGCTATCAAATGCTTCTCAAAGATGCCCTCTGATGGTCAAACTAGCACTAACTAGCATTAATGGTAACAATGGCTGACAATTAAATAACGTGCCATAGAATTCTGTGGCAGCCCGCATGATGTGCTGCAGTATGACGTAACTTTTACAGGAAGTACATTGGTAGCTGTCAATGCCCTATTTGTTGATGTTTATCAGCTCCACGTGGAAATTCTCACAACTAGTTTGTGAATATTTATAAGAAGCCCTCGTCATTCTTCGGAGGTGGAACCTAAACATGCATTTCCTCTCTAGGACAGGAAATTATGTTGAAATAGTGGCAGAAACTTCCTCTGGGGGGGGCTCCTTTAATCCTCAAAGTTTAGACTCATATATATTTCATGGCGAGCCTCTTTTGTGCTTTTAAGCTCTGCGAGATGTGTGAGACACTACACTTAGAGGTTGGCATTTACGTTGAGTCGATTCTGATGAGATTGAGCAACCATGAAGCAAGGAGAATAAATGTTGCACAATGGAAAACAAAGGACAAATTGTAAATTACAAACAAGTGTGTTTCTGAACAGAGATAGTGTGTACTGTACTTTGTGTTCCTCTTGAGCTATGAAATTGCTTTATTCTTCTTTGAGATCCAGCCTTTCATCATGTTGCTAGTGGACAATAGACTGAAGGACAGTCTATTGTCCGACATGAATTAATTTTGTGTCTGTGTGCGCGTGCACATATGTACATGCTTATTAGTGTCCCTTTCCTCAGTGGTTATGCTAGCTGCAGTAATCCAACTTTGTGGCTTGGGTTTCCTGTATTTAAGATTAATAAAGTTCATATTCCGTTAGGCGCAATTAACAAAATGCTTAGCATATTTATGTTTTCCCTTTCTGTAATACACATGATTTTGCAGTGTCCTATTCGTGCCACGGATTGATAGTCACTAACCCCAATGTTGTATGTTATGTATTAAACTCATATCTGTTGGTAGTGATTGACATCAGACTGGAGATACATTATCAGCGTGCCCTCGGCTCAGTGTATCTGTGAAACGGTGTGATGTTGTCACTTCCTCCCAACTTCCTCCCAACCTCTCAGGCTGGTGTTTACAGAACATTTTGTACTGTCTGATTAATGTATAAGTGCATCCTCAGAGAAGGTTACTTTGRCATTTTCTCTGCTTCTGTGCTGGAGGTGTCTCCCTGTTGAAACTTGTATTAAACTGAGTTGATTTATGATTGACTATATCTGTGACTGCTAATCCCTTTTGTTAACCTGAAAATACCCTTTACACCTTTCTCTGCTTGTTCCTTACAGTTCATTTGTAATGAATTACATTGACACAGATGCCAAGGCCTCTCAGGATACGCATACGCATACACACAGGGCATAGCACACACACACACACACACACACACACCACACACACACACCACACACACACAACTACACATACACATACACATACTCACATACCACATACACACACACCAGAAACAGAAAACAAAAACTCCACAAATACACTTATTTCAGGTTTCCACAGTGCCACCAATTCTGCCTTTCAACTTTAAACCGTTCAATTTCCTCTTTACTTCAGACCGCTTAAAATCACAGCAGTCATCTTTGTGATGAAATCAATAGGTCAATGGCTTATGGAGGCCATCTCACACTAATGAAACTGTAACAGTTTAGCCCACTGCCCTCCCTGTAGGGAAGGGAACGGAAAGGAAAGGGGATACCTAGTCAGTTGCACAACTGAATGCAGTCAACCAAAATGTGTCTTCCTCTGAATCAGAGAGGTACGGAGGGCTGCCTTAATCGACATCCATGTCATCAGCGCCCGGGGAGCAGTTGTTGTGGGGGGCAGAACGGCAGGGGCAGAACGGCAGATTTTCCACCTTGCCGGCTCTGGGATTTAAACAACCAATCTTTCGGTTACTGTCTAACGCTGTAACCTAGCCACCAGCCTACTATAAGGTATTATGAGGTAAGGTATTATGAGGTAAGGTATTATGGTGGTGGCCCTATTACTTGGTAGGAAACGTCTGTATTCAAAGCGCTTAGCCATATGCGGAATATGATGATATAAAACTCATGGGATTGTTCTGTCAAACTCTTTGCAATCTGTGTACATGCAGGCATGTTTGTTTGATTATCATTGTCACTGTACTTTAGATAAGCAGAGTAATCGCCTAAGGAAGCCATGTGTAACTCAATTGGAAAATGTGTTCCACTTAATCTACTAATTCATATTTAATATCTTATTTGATATCTTATCAGGCCTGTTTAATACTAGAACCACCATAGGCCAACGGCCACTGCCGTTTGATTTGGTAAAAATCTGTTCCCAAAAAATGTCCTGCTCCTTCCCTGATGTTTCCAAGGTGTTTGTATTTTACATTGCTAACTTGTCCGAATTTTTAAATCACAAACTGAAAAGTATTTAGAGCCTTTATAGTTGTTTCTTTTTCACAACGATTCCCAATTTAACCCGCCAAGACAATGTGCTGTAGGACGTTGGTACCCAGCCAGGCGCTAATGCGTCTCTGTCTTCTCACTGAATGAATGAGAAATGGATGAATGGGTCATACTTCAAAATTGAATTTAAATTAGGCCTAACTGAATGATAAGGAGGGTAAAGGTTTCGATTTGAATTTAGAAAGACAATGTTGTAACGATGAGTTTGTGTTATGCGTATATATCAGCGTTGGCCTTGCGGGTTGATGCCATTCTCTTTTACGTTTTACTTTGTAAAAATAAACTGTTATTGGATTGTTTAATTACTAATTAAATGTATTGTAAGGGAAACGAAAACATGCTACATGTTGCATTAGAATATCCTTGATTCAATCCGAGTTGAGCGGAAAACAAACAATGCCAGTCAGCCTGCACAGCCAGTCCATCAAAACCTCACCTAAACTAATTTCACACATAATATGAGTTAGCCTATAGATAAACAAGAGGAAATTGACAATAATCTGATAAGTGACAATATTATGCCTATCAGTTGTCAAATTGTTCATGAAGAGATAGGTGTATCTTGTAATTGAMAGATGSAGGGAAAGGATCATCACTTTATCAAATCCTCCTTCAGACATATATAGTATCAGAAAGAGCATATTCTGCAGTTTCTATGACACTCCATCTTTGTCAAATAACTCTCAAAATTCAAGAAGTACTTCTCTGTTTCCAAATGCAACTTTTTCCAAGAATATCCGTGCTGTCCATCCATTAAGCACATGACCACTCGCGTGTCATCATTTCTCTGGCTACTAAGCAAAAACTAGTAACATAATAAGATTAAAATGAAAATATGCTATTCACCCTCTTCAATGGATGAATGGGCCATAGAAACCAGATAGAAACTGATAATGGTGCATGTGACTTCAATGAACTGAATGATGAGGATGATGAGGAAGGGGAAGAGGGGGGTTTCATTTTGATTGATCTGAATAATGACGGTGAAGGGGATGATTCAACAATAGTGTAATGATGATGAGGAATTGTGGGTGTTGTCGGCGGTCTAATTATTTTATTATGAAAGGCTGGAAATGGYAAATAATTTCCCCTCGGAGAGTCAAATCAGATACTGTGTACAAYATACAATGTGTGTAATTCACAATGGCAAGCCAAACCAAACGAATGGACGCACTGACAGCATTTCAGAATTTAGATGAGTTAGACTAAGGATATCGGATATTGAGCTTGAAATCGACATGGCTGATGGAACATCTTAATCTGATTCTGATGTTGACTTTGAGCGTCCGCCTCCGATGCCTGAGCCTCACCGCAGAAAAACCAGAACAGAGCCAACAGACTGTGATCCCCACTGCCACGGTGAGACAGGAGTGTGGGAGGAATCGCACGGTTTGGGTAGAAAAAAGTGGTGAGTTTGTGACATGCAGATGTTGCAGCACATCAGACATTGTCCCACACACAGAAAAGGAAACAGTGTGTGGGACATGTCTATGGATGAACTCAAAGCATTTATTGCACTCTTGTATGTCCGCGGGGCATATGACGGAAAGAGCATGGATGTGGAGTCATTTGGGTCTGATAGGTATAGGGTGAACTCAGAGAGACCATGCCACGCCCACCGCTTCAGAGAGATTATGCGACACCTGCGGCAGGTGCACACGAACCAAGGCCCATGTAAGCTGTGTTGAGTGCAACCGGTTTGTTTTTGGAGCTTGCTCACACAAAGCCCCGAAGCTGTGTGCTGACATGGACCCAAAGCATGAAGAGAAAAGAAGATTGATTCATGCGTACAGGCACGGGTGTAAGTGCACAATACAGTGTCAGATACAATCAACAAATGGCTGTTTTTATATCTTGTCATGAATATATTTCCACTAATATTTCTTTATGCAATTAATCCTTTATAATTGTTCATGCACTGGTGCTTTCGTTTAGGAATACAGCAAATAATTTATTCTGCGCACAAAGGCCGTAAAGCCTTTTTGAAATCTGACACAGCGGCTGGATTAACAAGAAGTTTATCTTTAAACCTATGTATAACACTTGTATCTTTCATCAATGTTTATGATGAGTATTTCTGTAATTTGATTTGGCTCTCTGCAATTGTTATTTGAGACAATGCATTACTGAACATAACGCACCAATTTATACTGAGGTTTTTGGACATAAAGAGGGACTTTATTGAACATAACAAACATTTAAGGTGTAACATGGAGTCCTGGGAGTGCCACCAGATGAAGATCATCAAAGGTTAGTGATTCATTTAATCGCTATTTCTGACTTTTGTGAGCCCTCTCATTGGCTGGAAAATGTATGTATGGTTTCTTTTGTGGCTATGCGTTGTCCTAACATAATCGCATGGTGTGCTTTCGCCGTAAAGCCTTTTTGAAATTGGACACAGTGGTTGGATTAACAAGAGGTTTATCTTTAAAATGGTGTATAATACTTGTATGTTTGAGGRATTTTAATTATGAGATTTCTGTTGTTTGAATTTGGCGCCCTGCAATTTCACTGGCTGTTGTCAAATCCCAGAGGGGTTATTAAAACTTGTAGTGTATTTGAGGTTTAAAAAGGCTTCTGAAGTTTGTAATTTCCACTTAGAAATTTAAAAGTAAATTTTCCCCAATATGTAAAATTCATCAACCCCTACAAAAGTGTCYATTCATCATATTCCACATAATAATTCACATTTCCTGTTGCTGCAGGATTATTTTGCTGCTGTAGCAAATTGGCTCAAAATAAGATCCTAAATCTGTATTATGCTTAACAAGTGAAAGTAAATATTGTCTGGTGGCTTATGCCACGATATGCTTAATTTGTTTTGTTTTCACATTAATTAACTTATCAGAATATACCAAGGAATATAATAATTTAGAGCTGTGAGTAAACTTCTGGCAGTGATGTTGCCATGGTTACACATCAAATATGGTCATAAATGGGTCACCAAACGCCCTCTCCACCCTGAATGTTTACTGTGTCCTTGTGGCACCTATTTTCCCTGAAAGGATAATGATGGGGAACTGGGGAAGGCGCTACGTCATTTGGCCATGGCAGTGGCCACTTTTCTCTCCGCATGTTCTCAAAACTGCACAGGCTACTTCATGTCATACTTAACCTCACACACACACACACACACACACACACACACACACACACACACACACACACACACACCACACACACACAAACACACACCACACACACACCACACACACACACACACACACAGTGTGGATGAATTAGGCTAATTTACCCAATGCCTTGAACTGATGATGGACCTCGGATTATAAATGAGGTTTAGAATAATCCCCTCTGATCCGACTACATGTATAACAATTCTGTCATCTAATTCATTATTCATCAGAGTTGTGTATCTTATTTTTCCCGAAACACTGGAGGGAATGGTTGGATCAGCTTTCCAACACCAGTCTCTATCTATTAATATTCTAACCCACATGGCCTTGTAACCAGCGCAAACATCGACGCTATACGTACATCCTCAAGAGTAAAGATTTGGGCCAGAACTTTTCCCCTGCCATGAAAGTTTATGTGGCCTTGGTATAGTCTCTGTATTTTTTCTCATCGGGTTGCATGGGTCTGGACTGAGAAATGTTATGGTCCTAATAATTTCACATGGGAGGCAAAGACCAGAGGCTTTTCCGCTAACATACTAGATATGAGTTAGTACTTAATAGCTCTGGAGAGACTCAGCGACAGCTGCCTTTGCAGTTCAGAAAAGTGAGAGGCAAACCTTGAGGGGGAGTGTGAAGTGTGTCCTGAATGACTGTCACAGTGTACAAGTTGATGAGAATCGCTGTTGGCGTGAAAACAAATGAACAACTCTAGTACGAGACTCGGCTAGGTCCCTCGGGCTGCTCTGCCATGCATTAGGCATCAAACTTGGTGATGAGGTGCTATGTGTTTTATAGCATTAGTTTTTTTTTACTCCCAGAGATGCAGCGCTGTCTAGCATTTTACTGCCCGAACGGTCTGTGTGACTGGGTGGGTGTTGATTAGCCACACACACACACACACACACACACACACACACACACACACACACACACACACAAAGATTTTGTTAACTTAGTCCCAGTCGCAACGAAGAGATTTTGGAAGCGATGTGCCTGGGAAGGCCTTTAGCTTCCACTCTGGCATCTCACTGTGCTGTCTTATCTTGTCCATACAGCATGCTAATCAAACCCAGCAAGCCGTCTATCTCCCATCAGGATCAATAGCCTTGTTTAAGTTGAGAGCAAAGTGTCCTCAAAAACATGGGCTGGTTAATTAGCTGAGAAAATGCCTGCTTGGCCCCTAGTGCCCACACAATATTAATGATAAGACTACCACTATGCCAAACAGAACATGTGTTAACATTTAGTGTTAAGTGTATCTTTTTGTATGGCACACACAAATTACAAATGCTTGGTTAACTGATGTGAAGTATTGTTGTACTGCTATGGCATGTGTTAGTGTTTGGATCGTGATGGAATGTTTCACTGTCAACTGCCCATGAAATCCAATTGAACATAAATCATCCAGCTTTAATCGAGCGTTGGATGTGGTTAGCATAGCTGCTGTGCCGGGATACCTGGATGATTAGCTAGATTATTGAAATTATACATATACCAAAATAAAACCAAATTGACTTTTGAATACATCTAGACTATATTTCAGTGTTCTATAAACGGCTAAATACATTTCTCCTGGTACATTTCGTTCTACTGCTAAATACGGCTAAATACATTTCTCCTGCTACATTTCGTTCTACTGCCTTTTGTTGAAGGTTTAGGCCTATTTCCTTATTTTGGGGATCTTTATGAAAGGGAACTTTTACCACCTCTGCACTTTGAATAGCTGCATCACAAGACGCTGAGAGTAGATGCCTTCAAGGAAATGAGAATAGTACAGCGGTTCCCCCTGGAATATGTAGATGAATACAGGCTGCTGGCTGCCTGCAACTGGCGCAGCAAGGTGTGCATTGAAGTAGGTAGTAGCTATTACCCATGTTTTGTTGAGTTCTTCAAACAGTTTCTCCTTTATATCTCTAATATTTTCTCTTTTCTGTAAATGACTCGCCCAAAATTATGGATGACACAGTCAAAGGTTTAGGAAAGTGGTGTGTACAGATCACTTATGACARAGTAATGTTTCTAAACATACTGTAAAYAGACAGTTRTTCTGCTTTAAAAAGTAGCCTCACATGCACATTTTGGTGAGTAGCTTGTCACTGATTATCAGTATATGGTTGAAGGGCTGAAAGAGTGAGTGTGAATGAGTGTGAGTGTCAGTGAGAGTGTGTGTGAGAGAGAGATTTCTGAAGGATGTATTTTGCACTCAGATGCCACTCTTTTTCATATCTCTCTCCACCTCCCAACATACCTGTCAATTTATACCTCTTACCTTGACACCCTCTTTCCCTTCCTCCATTATCCCATCTATTTCCCTTTACTAGACCATCTCTCTTCGCTCATCTTCACCTTTTTCACTCCATTTCATTGTTTATTGTTCCCTTCCCCTCTCCCTTTTAGCCTTTTCTCTAACTCTCATCTTTAATCCACCSCTCTCTTTCCCTCTCTTCCTCCTCTCCCTCTCCCCTGACTCTCATCTCGCTATCCACCCAACGCTCTCTTTTTCTCTCTGGTATTCCCATCTCGCCATCTTCAGTCGTTTTATCACTCTTGTGGTCAGTGTCCAAGGACTCTCCTCATAGAGAGGAGACTGGATGGACAGAGTGGAGTTAATTTAATTCCAATCCCCTCTGTGAGATGGAGAAGAGGGCCCCCAGCATGGATCAATCCGCATAGCAGCACACTCAGGCCAGTCACATCAATACACTGTGTGCGTCCAATCCTCAGTGTGTGTATGTGTGTGTGTGTGTGGCACATTATCTCTGATGATGCATGTTTATCAAGGTAATGGGCCCGCTGTCCCACTGACGGGAGTGACAAATGCAGCTCCACTCTCTCCATTCCAGACCATTTGGATCTGTTTTACTTACTGCCTATGTGCTTTGTATATGTAGAGATATAGACATTATGTTGGCGTGGAATAAATGTGTTTGTGTAGTAGGGCTGAACCCATTAAGTTGACTGGTCGATCGTTTGGCTTGATAGGCTGTTGGTCGACAACATTATTTTAGTCGAGCAGTGGCAAATATATTTAAAAAAATGTATGACACATGAGACACCTGTTTAATTCACGCCTGTCTGAGTGGACTAATCCATTGTGAAGGCCTGTCTCAGTGGACTAATCCATTGTGAAGGCCGCAGGGATGACGCACCAGTAYCACCTGTAGTACATKTCTAATCAACAATGTTTATTTGGTTACTGTAWTTTCTGTTAGTGCATTCAATATATTATTATTACCGTCTTACCGTTACTGTATAATAAAAAAAATGTAATTCTCTGATCCGGTGGAAACATCATAAAATAAGCCTACCTGATTACTTGTTATCCCTTGTGCAAATAGCCTACAGCAGTGTCTGTCTGTCCGGAGCTCACTGGCCGGGGAAACGGAGGGTCCAGAATATTTTATACAATGTTTCAAGTTTGCTAGCACCAGATTCTGGCCGACCAAGTTAATAGTTGATACAATGTTTCAAGTTCCTTGCAGACAGGCCATGCATAGCTAATGTGATTCATAGGATATTTATTTTTTAGCAGGATATGTTCTACCTGCAGGTTGCAATGTTTGTATTTGTTGGTTTATGTAATTATAACATGTTGGCAATTGAAGTTCTTTTTAGATTTGTATCATTTCAGATAGGATTTTGATTACCCACATGACATTGGTGTTGACATATGAAGACTTTATTATAATGAAATGAAACTTTTCCACAAGAAAATGTGCATATTTAAATCATAACTTGCACGCAGATCAGTAGAAATGGTAGGATAACTTGGCACTCCAAATGGAAAAGGTTGCAGAGAGCTGGTGTAGCCTATTACCGGCAACTTCAAGAGCGTAACGGCAGCATCTGCGAAGGCCAGCGGGAGGAGGAGGGTTGGGAACAGGTGCTTTTCTTCTCTGGTTAGGCTATATTGATCTTTGGCTCCCTTTAGTAATTTGTGTGTCTTCACACACAAATCGCGGTGCTTAAAGCATCAGACAAGCTCAGTAGCTTACATATAGTTGATTTAATTCAAACAGGGTGTGTCTATGTATGAAAAATACAGTTTTAAAATTTTGACCAATCGATTGGTTGAAAGAACAGACAACTCTCAGTCTACCAATATTTTAGTCGGGGGCAGCCCTATTGTGTAGTGTGTGGGAGGGTTTGTGGTCATACCTGTTAGAGTATTTTATTTAAGTATGATACTTGTAGGCGTAGACGTAGCCATTGTGTGTGGGAGTGTGTATATGTATTTACATGTAGTCAGTAGTCGCTCAGCGGTGTGTGTTTGCACATGCACACCACTGGTCCCACTCTGTGTGTGTGCTCATTATGCTGTGGTCTCCTGGTGGCTCCTCTATCTCCTGCTCTATCGACAGGCAGGGCCCCGCGGATAACTGATCCCCCGGTCAGCCTTTATGAATATTTAACCACTCATCAGCCTCCTGTCTCTCTCTCTCTCTCTCTCGCTCCTCTCCACTCTCCCTCTCTTGGATCACAGCACCATCACTCCCTCCTCTCCAACCCCTTCTTAAATGTCATGGAGGGAGACACTGCTGCGGCCTGCCTCCTTACGCACGGTGGTTGTTTCTTATTTAATCTGTTCCCCTTTATTGAAATCTTTATTTTCTGTATGAGGTAGGGGGTTGTGTTGTAAGGATAGGATGGGGGCACAGGGAAGATAGTGGTTCAGTGCTCCTTTGTTTGCATGTTAGGGAGAGTCACTAGCTGTGTATGAATGATCACCAGTCTTGAATTGCATTACTGAGGTTCTGCTGTGAATTCATATAAAAATTGTGTGTGTATGTCCGTATGCATGCATCCGTGTGTGTGTGTGTGTGTGTGTGTGTGTGTGTGTGTTTGCCTCTCCCGGGGAGAGGGGTTAGCACATAGAATAGTTCATACCTACAGGTGTCAGGTCATTTTTCAAGGTGTGTGACGGATGCATGTAATGTTAGCTTTTCTAGCTGTGCCACTGAGTGGCATATATTACGACACAGCCCCGGAAATATTGAAACCATACTATTAATGATGATGTCCAATGTGGAGGCAGGTACTATGGAAATGTGGCCCACAGTGACGTTTATTCTTGGATTCAAGGGAAGCCAAGATTCCCCCCCAAATTTAAAAAATAATAATATATATATACAGTTGAAGTCGGAAGTTTACATACACTTAGGTTGGAGTCAACTAGTTTTTCAACCACCACAAATGTCTTGTTAACAAACTATAGTTTTGGCAAGTCGGTTAGGACATCTACTTTGTGCATGACACAAGTAAGTTTTCCAACAATTGTTTACAAACAGATTATGTCACTTATAATTCACTGTATCACAATTCTAGTGGGTCAGAAGTTTACATACAATAAGTTGACTGTGCCTTTAAACAGCTTGGAAAATTCCAGAAAATTATGTCATGGCTTTAGAAGCTTCTGATAGGCTAATTGACATCATTTGAGTCAATTGGAGGTGTACTTGTGGATGTATTTCAAGGCCTACCTTCAAACTCAGTGCCTCTTTGCTTGACATCATGGGGAAATCAGCCAAGACCTCAGAAAAAAAATTGTAGACCTCCACAAGTCTAGTTCATCCTTAGGAGCAACTTTGGCCTGAAGCTACCACGTTCATCTGTACAAACAATAGTATGCAAATATAAACACCATGGGACCACACAGTCCTCATGCCGCTCAGGGAGGAGACGCGTACTGTCTCCTAGAGATGAACATACTTTGGTGCGAAAAGTGCAAATCAATCCCAGACAACAGTAAAAGACCTTGTGAAGATGCTGGAGGAAACGGGTACAAAAGTATCTACATCCACAGTAAAGCGAGTCCTATATCGACATAACCTGAAAGGCCACTCAGCAAGGAAGAAGCCACTACTCCAAAACTGCCATAAAAAGCTAGACTACGGTTTGCAACTGCACATGGGGACAAAGATTGTACTTTTTGGAGAAATGTCCTCTGGTCTGATGAAACAAAAATAGAACTGTTTGGCCATAATGGCCATTGTTATGTTTGGAGGAAAAAGGGGGATGCTTGCAAGCTGAAGAACACCATCCCAACCGTGAAGCACGGGGATGGCAGCATCATGTTGTGGGGGTGCTTTGCTGCAGGAGGGACTGGTGCAATTCACAAAATAGATGGCCTCATGAGGAAGGAAAATTATGTGGATATATTGAAGCAACACCTGAAGACATCAGTCAGGAAGTTAAAGCTTGGTCGCAAATGGGTCTTCCAAATGAACAATGACCCCAAGCACACTTCCAAAGTTGTGGCAAAATGGCTTAAGGACAACAAAGTCAAGKTATTGGAGTGGCCATCATAAAGCCCTGACCTCAATCCCATAGAAAATTTGTGGGCAGAACTGAAAAAGTGCGTGCGAGCAAGGAGGCCTACAAACCTGACTCAGTTACACCAGTTCTGTCACGAGGAATGGGCCATAATTCACCCAACTTATTGTGGGAAGCTTGTGGAAGGCTACCCGAAACGTTTGACCCAAGTTAAACAATTTAAAGGCAATGCTAGCAAATACTAATTGAGTGTATGTAATGTATTTGGCTAAGGTGTATGTAAACTTCTGACTTGAACTGTATATATAATAATAAAAATAAGAATGTAGATTTTTTTCTACTTACGCACACACAAACACCCACACACACACCACACACACACATAATCAGTACCATGGACAGCCACATTATATTTAGCTTACGCTAAATTGTTTTTGGAATCTTTTAGTTGTCACTGTATTAGACCAAGCATAGTGATTTGATGATGTTGAAATGGTGCTGGAATAGTGGAGGAAGTTTCTGCGGTAACTCTCCAGTGTTCTTTATCAATAGTTGTTTAGTAGTTTGAAAATTTCAGAAACATTAACTTGGTTGACCATGCTGTAGGTCATGTAACTGTTTGTGACATATGGCAATATGCTTTGTGGACTCCACCGGACAGATGTTGCTCTTTGGTTTTGTGATGAAACAAATTTGTGGATGAATTTCTTCTGCCACAGAGTCTTCTTATTGTCTCGGACTTAGGCCTATATCTATCATGGTCGCAAAGCATATGAACTAACAGGTTATAGAGCAAACAACAGAATTATCACAACACTTGGCTTCCCCAGTGATTTTAGCCACACACCGCTACTGGTGGCCCACAAACTGCAGCTTTGAAATGATGTGTTTATGCTTCTGTCTCGCCTTAATCACTGTGGAAATATCCCCACTCTTAATGTGGGAGTCCAATTAGACATACCCAGACTCCCATAAACCCACACTCTCATGCACCCAAACTACAGACACACACACATACACACACACATACACACACACACATACACACATACAGAGCTGCAATGCTGAGCTAGTGTTGCATAGTTCTACATTCAGTCCTCAGGACAGGAGACATTCAAGGCTGGGACTACCTGGGTGCTTTCTGTCTGTCAAAACAAGCCAACTGTCTAAGTTGTTTTACCCTAGACCGTTTTGCAACCCAGTCTTGTGAGCCACCTTTTCTGTCTGTTTTATTTGTCTATTTTTACTTTCATCACCATTCACCTGGCAGCTGTTTTAGGCCACATCAGAGTGAATCAAAACCTAATTCATGAGGAGAGAAATTAGAGGTTGATTGAGAGAAAAAATGAATGTGTTTGTTTTTTTCAAACATGAACTAATAAGCCTTGGTCTAATCGCGATGAAAATAGTTATTTGATGAGGATGGCGTGCTGCTGAACAGATTTGTTATACTGCTAACACAGATGTCTATATGCCCGTACATACACACTCGTGTTTATGCTGTTAAGATTTTAATTACTTAAGGATAAGGTCAAGGTGGATGATGTGAAAGGGAGAGAGGACCCTCCTTTTATGAGATGAAAGGGTGTGTAAATTTGTGTGTGTTTGTGTGTGTGGAGGTGGGGTATGAATGTGTGTTTCAAGGGTATCCGGTATGCCACAAATGCAGTGACTAACGGGCACTGGCGTACCAGGCACCCCTGCAGCCCAGCCATCAATGTCTATTTTTTGTATTTAGTTAATAAATAATTTTGACACTAACCCTCCAAAAATACATGATTAAACCTTTTCAATTTGCATATATAATAGGAAGCTAAGTATTTGTTTATTGGGCTTCAAGAATGTGACTGATCAAAGTGCCTCAGGCCTTGAAAAATAAATAATTAAACTGATTGAAAGTAAGTGTATATCTGTGAACAAATGCCGTGGTCAAGGCTACGACGGCTTCAGTGCAATGAGTGGAGCTTACTCAGATGTTTAAAAGCACATATCAGACTGAGAGCCTAATGCGTCATATTTAAAAAAAWATATATATTTTATTTATTTATTTCACCTTTATTTAACCAGGTAGGCTAGTTGAGAACAAGTTCTCATTTACAACTGCGACCTGGCCAAGATAAAGCAAAGCAGTTAGACACATACAACAACACGGAGCTACACATGGAATAAACAAACATAAGTCAATAATACAGTAGACAAATTCTATATACAGTGTGTGCAAATTAGGTAAGATAATGGAGGTAAGGCAATAAATAGGCCATGGTGGCGAAGTAATTACAATATACCAATTAAACACTGGAGTGAATAGATGTGTAGAAGATGAATGTGCAAGTAGAGATACTGGGGTGCAAAGGAGCAAGATAAATAAATACAGTATTGGGATGAGGTAGTTGGATGGGCTATGTACAGGTGCAGTGATCTGTGAGCTGCTCTGACAGCTGATGCTTAAAGCTAGTGAGGGAGATATGAGTCTCCAGCTTCAGTGATTTTTGCAGTTCGTTCCAGTCATTGGCAGCAGAGAACTGGAAGGAAAGGCGACCAAAGGAGGAATTGGCTTTGGGGGTGACCAGTGAGATATACCTGCTGGAACGTGTGTTACGGGTGGGTGCTGCTATGGTGACCAGTGAGCTGAGATAAGGTGGGGCATTACCTAGCAAAGACTTGTAGATGACCTGGAGCCAGTGGGTTTGGCGACGAGTATGAAGCGAGGGCCAGCCAACAAGAGCATACAGGTCGCTGTGGTGGGTAGTATATGGGGCTTTGGTGACAAAACGGATGGCACTGTGATAGACTGCATCCAATTTGTTGAGTAAAGTGTTCGAGGCTATTTTGTAGATGACGTCACCGAAGTCGAGGATCAGTAGGATGGTCAGTTTTACGAGGGGATGTTTGGCAACATGAGTGAAGGATGCTTTGTTGTGAAATAGGAAGACGATTCTAGATTTAATTTTGGATTGGAGATGTTTGATGTGAGTCTGGAAGGAGAGTTTACAGTCTAACCAGACACCTAGGTATTTGTAGTTGTCCACATATTCTAAGTCATCCAGAGTAGTGATGCTGGATGGGTGGGCAGGTGCGAGCAGCGATCAGTTGAAGAGCATGCATTTTGTTTTACTTGCATTTAAGAGCAGTTGGAGGCCACGGAAGGAGAGTTGTATGGCATTGAAGCTCGTCTGGAGGTTAGTTAACACAGTTTCCAAAGAAGGGCCAGAAGTATACAGAATGGTGTCGTCTGCGTAGAGGTGGATCAGAGAATCACCAGCAGCAAGAGCGACATCATTGATGTATACAGAGAAGAGAGTCGGCCCGAGAATTGAACCCTGTGGTACCCCCATAGAGACTGCCAGAGGTCTGGACAACAGGCCCTCCGATTTGACACACTGAACTCTATCAGAGAATTAGTTGGTGAACCAGGCGAGGCAGTCATTTGAGAAACCAAGGCTGTTCATATGTGGTTCTTTGTGAGTTTCAGTTTAGAGAACGATCTCTCCACAGAAAAGACAGTTACAAGGATGGTAAAAACAGCTTGATTGCCATAGCAACACCAGGGAAACTGGGCGTTAGGAAGTGATGCTTCAAATACAGCAGTTCTGTATATATAGGATATATATATTTATTTAAAAWTTTATTTTTTTATCCCAGCCCCTGTCCCCGCAGGAGGCCTTTTGCCGTTTTGTAGGCCGTCATTGTAAATAAGAATTTGTTCTTAACTGACTTGCCTCGTTAAATAAATGTTAAATAAAATACAAATTTAATTTAATTTACCTTGATTGCAGTCCATTTGTGCAGGCTATCAAACCCTCTCAGTTACATTTTACATTTTAATCATTTAGCAGATGCTCTCATCCAGTGCATTAATCTTAAGATAGCTAGGTGGGACATTCACATTCATAGTAAGTACATTTTTCCTCAATAAAGTAACTATCAGCAAAGTCAGAGCTAGTAAGGGGGAAAAGTCAATTGCGAGTGTTAGTTCACAACTGGGGGGTGAGGGGGTGCGAGGAGGTGTTCTGTGGGATTATTCAACCCCTAGAGTTCCGCTCTGTAGGCAAGTACCATGGTCTTGTAGTGGATGCGAGCTTTCGACTGGAAGACAGTGGAGTGTGCAGAGGAGCGGGGTGACATGGGAAAACACCAGTCTGGCTGCTGCTTTCCCGGATAAGTTGCAGGGGTTTGATGGCACAAGCGGGGAGCCCAGCCAACAGCTAGTTCCAGTAGTCCAGATGGGCGATGACAAGTGCCTCGATTAGGACTTGAGCCTGGATTCGGAGTTCAACAATAAATAGTGACTGAATTTATCCTCGTGTGTGTGTGCGTGTGTGTGTGTGTGTGTGTGTGTGTGTGTGTGTGTGCGTGTGTGTGTGCGTGTGATGGGGTTTAAAATAAGTGGTACTGCTACGTATGAGCGCTATCAGATGAAGTGTATTGGTATGAGTCTGGGATAAAGGGACACACCAGGACACAGCTGATGGAGTGGAAATGGCAAGCCCATCAGACTGTGGAACATGGGGGACGAGGAGACACTGCAGGGAGCATGGAGCTCTGGTTCAACACACTCAATCTCCACAGATAATGTCAGGCAGCGTGTCCAACCACAGCAGATAACCATGAACTCCGGGAAAAGAGGAGAATGAGCGAGAACTACACAGAGGGGAGTAAAGGATTGGAGACGGTCAGAGGGAAGTAGAGAGAGAGAGAACCAAACAGAGGGGGGAAGAGAGAGGGAGTAAAGAGACTAAAATACATAGAAAGACAGACAAAAAGAGAGAGAATGAGGGGTACAGGTAACAACAAGCAGCAGAGGGGGATAGGTAGATTGAAGGAAAAGGAGAGGAAGATGATGCCCCTCTGGGAGAGAAAGCAAGTGATGTTAGCCTGCTGTGCTTGTTCTACAGGGTAGATACACTCTCCTGCTGATGTAAACATGTCCTCTCACCCTGCTCTTGTTGTTATGGAGAGTGGGAGAGCATGTTCTAGCCAGAAAGAGCCTGTTCTAGCCAGAAAGAGCATGTTCTAGCCAGAAAGAGCCTGTTCTAGCCAGAAAGAGCCTGTTCTAKCCAGAAAGAGTATGTTCTAGCCAGAAAGAGCATGTTCTAGTCAGAAAGAGCATGTTCTAGCCAGAATGGCATTGTTTCTAGGCCCAAAAGAGCATGTTTCTAGCCAGAAAGAGCATGTTCTAGCGCAGAAAGAGCATGTTCTAGCCAGAAAGAGCCTGTTCTGCCAGAAAGAGCATGTTTCTGCCAGAAAGAGCATGTTCTAGTCAGAAAGAGCATGTTCTAGCCAGAAAGAGCCTGTTCTAGCCAGAAAGAGCATGTTCTAGTCAGAAAGAGCATCTCCTAGCCAGAAACTCTTGGACTCATATGCAATACCTTTTTCTTCTACCTGCAAGTTTTAGAAGGTGAAATACTTTGTCTGTCCTATGTTGATATATTTGCAGATGAAAGGCAGTCCATACCATATACCGTAATTCATATACTTTGGGTAATTGGCTGATTGTTACTGAGAAATCACAAATACAGTATTCTTCATTTGTAATGATCATTATTCTTTTCATGCAATGGTTTCTATGGTCTGCATTGCAGGAGTCTGCCACTTTAGACCAAGCTTTACCTAAGTGTACCTTGACAATTCTCATAATGTCCGTATTTTTCAAAGCTCGTTGTGTGATTCATTATGATTAATCTAGATAGCATGACACAGGGAAACATTATTAGCTTCAAGTCTGTTAGGGGAAGTGTTTTGTGTTCTCGCCTCACATTTCATGCCTTTCCCTCCTGTGTTGTTAATATGTTTGTTGTTCTAAATGAGCAGAGATTAGTGGGCAGATACAGTGCATTCGGAAAGTATTCAGACCTCTTGACTTTTTTCACATTTTGTTAGGTTACAGGCTTATTCTAACATAAATCTACAAGCAATACCCTATAATGACAAAGCAAAAACAGGTGTTTAGAAAAAAAATGGAAAAATCACTTTTACATAAGTATTTAGACCCTTTACTCAGTACTTTGTTCAAGCACCGTTGGCAGCGATTAGAGCCTTGAATCTTCTTGGGTATGACGCTACAAGCTTGGCACACCAGTATTTGGGGAATTTGTCCCGTTCTTCTCTGCAGATCCTCTCAAACTCTATCAGGTTGGATGGGGGTGTCGCTGCGCAGTTATTTTCAGGTCTCCAGATATATTTGACAGGGTTCTAGTCCGGGCTCTGGCTGGGCCACTCAAGGACATTCAGAGACTTGTCCTGAAGCCACTCCTGCGTTGACTTGGCTGTGTGCTTAGGGTCGGTGTCCTGTTGGAAGGTGAACCGTCGCCCCAGTCTGAGGTCCTGAGCGCTCTGGAGCAGGTTTTCATCAAGGATCTCTCTGTACTTTGCTGAAAAACAGCAAAAAACACTGAAAAACATCCCCACAGCATGATGCTGCCACCACCATGCTTCACCGGAGGGATGGTGCCAGGTTTCCTCCAGACATGATCTTGGAATTCAGGCCAAAGAGTTCAATCTTGGTTTCATCAGACCAGAGAATCTTGTTTCTCATGGTCTGAGAGTCTTTAGGTGCCTTTTGGCAAACTCCAAGTGGGCTGTCATGTGCCTTTTACTGAGGAGTGGCTTTCGTCTGGCCACTCTACCATATTGGTGGAGTGCTGCAGAGATGGTTGTCCTCCCATATCCACAGAGGAACTCTAGAGCTCTGTCAGAGTGACCATTGGCTTCTTGGTCACCTCCCTGACCAAAGCCCTTCTCCCCTAGTTGCTGAGTTTGGCCAGGCGGCTAGCTCTAGGAAGAGTCTTTGTGGTTCCAAACTTCTTCCATTTAAGAATGATGGAGGCCACTGTGTACTTGGGGACCTTCAATGCTGCAGAAACATGTTGGTACCCTTCTCCAGATCTGTGCCTCTACGGACAATTCCTTCGACATCATGGCTTGGTTTTTGCTCTGACATGCACTGTCAACTATGGGACCTTATATAAACAGGTGTGTGCCTTTCCATATCATGTCCAATCAATTGAATTTACCACAGGTGGCTCCAATCAAGTTGTAGAAACATCTCAAGGATGATCAATGGAAACAGGATGAACCTGAGCTCATTTTCGAGTCTCATATCAAAGGGTCTGAATACTTTTGTAAATAAGGTATTTCTGTAAACCAGTTTTCGCTTTGTCATTATGGGGTATTGTGTGTAGATTAATGAGGAAATTGTTTTATTTAATCCATTTTAGAATAAGGCGTAACAAAATGTGGAAAAAGTCAAGGAGTCAGAATTCTTTCAGAATGTACTGTATAGTGGACTAAAGTTTTAAAGAGCAACTGAATACACCGATTTCGCATACATTTCTCTGTTGCTCATTAAGAAAAACATGATTTCAGTCTTGGGGGTGTGGTTCAATTCGGCAGTTTCTGATGTTTGTCACCATGAGACATCATCGGAACAAAGCCATTACCACTTCCTCAAAATATTCAGAAWGAATCTAAGATAAYTTAAGAAATCTGAAGAAAAAATACAAATAATAATGACGTAAGCTAATTGAGGCTGCAGTGCATGCTCTTTCTCATCCTACAGTTGCAAATAACAACAACTCCATTCAGAATATATAGTAGCAGTCTACCTGTTGGCTCTTGGTYGTTGTAGCCTATCCTTCTCYTTTAACTTTTAATTCCGTCTTCCATTGATTAGATATATCCTAACTTTTGCCACACATATAGGCTCTATAACTGTAGCCTAATGCCGCTTTGATTACTTATTGTTGGCCAGCAATAACAACAAGTTACACGTGCCACGCTCAACTCTCGTGAAAAKCAAGAGCAGCAGCATGAATTATACAATTTCTCTCTCTCTCTACTGCAGCAGTCGCTTTCGGACCTGTGCTGGCCCTTCGAGACCAGTCAGTTAAAATTAAGTTCTGTGACAATCATATCAGATCCGACCCAGACCCGTGACATTTAGAATTCTGGATCGGGTCTCGGGTATTCGGGTACAAGTGGATCTTTGAAGACCTCTATCTCTATCACTGTCCTCAATTCAAATACCTGRCACTGCCTCTAATACGTATTATTCTAACACTATCTCAGGTTGGTTTCACTTTGTCACTGTATGATGTCAGTATCACACTGTGTGGGTTGATGAGTGTCCCTTCCTCCCCAATTACAGTTAATATCTTCCTAAGACCCTCTTTGTCTCTGGAACCACATGTCCTGTCAGGTGTCCAATTGTTTGAGTCCAGTCTGTTAAGGGAAGCCCTCTCAATTATTGTGACTCGTGCTGRGAAAGATCATTTTTCAACTGGAATGACACACGAGGGACTCTTCCAAATGTTACCTGGTCAGCAAGTTGGTTCAATTTGACGCAGGCTTTCCATTTCGCACCGAGCAAGTTTAATGGCTAGGGGGTGTGATAAGTAAATATCTCCTTGACGTAACAGAATGCTATGAACTTTAAAAAGTGACACATTTAAAAGGTACCTTTTTGAAAAGCAAGCACTAGCTACACGTGTACCCTTCTACTGTATACCCCTAACACTGCAAGAGGGTCTCTAAAGTGCTTTTAGCTCTACTGTAAACCCTAAAGGGCCTTTAGCTTTACATTGCCTCTTCAATGCAATTTCAACGCTCATTGAAAGGCCTTTTAATCTTCTCGCTTGATCTCAAATAGAATCCAGCAACATGCAGTTAATCACCCTAGCCAGCCAGTCCAATGTTTTCTGCACTTGACTCTCACATCGAGTCAATATCCACTGATAATCAATTGAGTACGACTTTAATCTAAAATGCAATTATCTTCTATGACTGTGGTTCAAAACGTTAATGTCCTCTGTTTCTATAAGGCATCGACTCGATTGGCCTTAACTCATGCGGCACAGAGGCTGGGTCGAATGGCAGAGGAATGTAATTGGGAAAAACAATTGATTTGTTGGGGAATACTGCATTTAAATAAACTAAAGTATTTTCCTCATTACTTTCCCCCTTTAAAATATGCTAAATTCATTAGCAAACTATAAACAGAGCTACAAAGGACCAGTAAGTAAAGTGGAAGTCGAATCCATCACTTCCGTAGTTTGGCTGTGTCCATAGCTCCTGAGTGRCGCGGCTGTCTAAGGTACTGCATCTCAGTGCTAGAGGCGTCACTACAGACCCTGGTTTGATCCCGRACTATATCATAACCGACCGTGATCGGGAGTCTCATAGGGCGGTGCCCAGCATCGTCCAGGTTAGGGGAGGTTTTGGSTGTGCTAGACTGTCATTGTAAAATAAGAATTTGTTCTTAACTGACTTGCCTAGTTAAGTAGCCTCCTGAGTGGTGCAGCAGTCTAAGGCACTGTATTCCAGTGCTAGCTGATCCCAGGCTTGTGTCACAAGTCGGCCGCAACCTGGTGACCCCTGAGGCGGTGCACAATTGACCCAGCGTTGTCCGGATTAGGGGAGGGTTTGGCCGGTCGGGATGTCCTTGTCCCATCGCGCTCTAGCAACTCCTGTGGTGGGCCGGGTGCATGCATGCTGAAGCTGGCCCAGGTGTATGGGATTTTTTGACTAGGGTAAAATGAATATATTTAAGGAGATCAGTTATTTTACAGTATATATTTTTTTACAGGGCAGATGTAAGTACAGATATAGAGAGGGGTAGAGAAAGTGGGTAAGGACTCAGATATGTGCTGTGGAGTYGGGAGATTAGACCCGTACACCTTACTGCAGCACACTGTTAGGATTTTACATACAGGAGTATAATATCCAATAGGAGTCCAACAAGACTGGTTCCAAAATCTGATAGGTATTTTCTGTTGGATTCTTGTATTGGAATCTTATATGATCCTATAAGATAAAACCGTATAGGATATCAGTAGCTAGGTTTCCATCCAATTTGCGACCGATTTTCATGCGAATATTCAACGATCTGCATAACACATATGCGCATTCTCCCACAAGAGATGTGTCTCTATCAAACKGACTTTTTGCAGATAAATGGCTGTGTGTGATGTTGTAGTGCACATAAAAATAACTTTTAGCATGTGTACTGAATGATTTTGTTTTTTTCAACTCTTCTGATGGTTTTGTCACAAAAACTGTTGCGTTATATAGCAAACGTGCCCACTCTGGTCTTGGCACATCCACTCTAGCCAACAGCTCGCAAATACAGTGCTACCTACATTTTGAGATTATTATGGCTAAAAACAATATCATTTGTATTTGTCAAACAGCAGCCAAGCATCGATCATCATGTCACCAGAATAAGACCCTCGTTATTTATTGGAAAGGAGCATCAAGCTCATCACCTTGCACTTTCACCACCCATCATCATTTATTTCATCTGTAGCCTAAATAAACTGCCTGCTTTCCAGAGACATAGTGGGAGGACCACACAACATATCATCAAGTGATTCCAATATTACCTCGATATGATGGTTATTATATCAATATTTGCGCATAAAGGTATTTCCAACTCCATTTCCCGGATAATTAGTTTCACCGTTACAAAAAGCCCCCACCAGGGACCTCCTGAGTGGCGCARTGGTCTAAGGCACTGCATCGTCGCAGTGCTAGCTGKGCCACTAGAGATTCTGGGTTTGAGTCCAGGCTCTGTCGCAGCCAACCGGGAGACCCAGGGGGCGGCGCACAATGAATCCAAGCCAAGAGAAAGTCTGATGCTGCATTCACCCATCATTTGCTCAAATCTTTTTGCCAATTATTTTGTAGTCAGTGTATATTAGTGAGATCGGTCTATAATAAGTGTCCATGCCAAGCTTAATCCTGCAGCTTACATTACCAGGGGCCTCATCTGACTCTAGTAGATGTACAGACATGCCAGTGAGTTAGAGCTTAGAATCACAGCAGGCCATGTTGCATTGGAGGCCTAATCAAGAGCAGGATGTCAATGGGCATATGGCATGAGCCATGGTGTTAGTACTATGTTAGGCACTGTCGTGCCCACTTCACGACTGTCTTGGTGTGTTTGGACCATTCTAGTTTGTTGTTGATGTGGACACCAAGGAACTTGAAGCTCTCAACCTGCTCCACTACAGTCCCGTCGATGAGAATGGGGGCATGCTTGTTCCTCCTTTTCCTGTAGTCCACAATCATCTCCTTAGCCTTGGTTACGTTGAGGGATAGGTTGTTATTCTGGCACCACCCGGCCAGGTCTCTGACCTCCTCCGTATAGGCTGTCTTGTCGTTGTCGGTGATCAGGCCTACCACTGTTGTGCCATCTGCAAACTTAATGATGGTGTTGGAGTCGTGCCTGGCCATGCAGTCGTAGGTGAACAGGGAGTACAGGAGGGGACTGAGCACACACCCCTGGGGAGCTTCAGTGTTGAGGATCAGCGTGGCAGATGTGTTGCTACCTACCTTCACCACCTGGGGCGGCCCATCTGGAAGTCCAGGAGCCAGTTGCAGAGGGAGGTGTTTAGTCCCAGGATCCTTAGTTTAGTGATGAGCTTTGAGGGTACTATGGTGTTGAACGCTGAGCTGTAGTCAATGAATAGCATTCTCACATAAGTGCTCCTTTTGTCCAGGTGGGAAAAGGGCAGTGTGGAGTGCAATAGAGATTGCATCATCTGTGGATCTGTTTAGGCGGTATGCAAATTGGAGTGGGTCTAGGGTTTCTGGGATAATGGTGTTGATGTGAGCCAGTACCAACCTTTCAAAGCACTTCATGGCTACGGACGTGAGTGCTACGGGTCTGTAGTCATTTAGGCAGGTTGCCTTTGTGTTCTTGGGCACAGGGACTATGGTGGTCTGCTTGAAACATGTTGGTATTACAGACTCATTCAGGGACATGTTGAAAATGTCAGTGAAGACACCTGCCAGTTGGTCAGCACATGGCCAGAGCACACGTCCTGGTAATCCGTCTGGCCCCGCAGCCTTGTGTATGTTGACCTGTTTAAAGGTCTTACTCACGTCGGCTACAGAGAGCGTGATCACACAGTCGTCCGGAACAGCTGATGCTCTCATTCATGCCTCAGTGTTGCTTGCCTCGAAGCGAGCATAKAAGTGATTTAGCTCGTCTGGTAGGCTCGTGTCACTGGGCATAGCTAATCAAATGGCTACCCGCTGCTGCTACTGTCTATTATCTATCCTGTTGCCTAGTCACTTTAACGCAACGTATATGTGCATAGCTACAATACCTCAGTTACCTGGTACCCCTGCACATTGACACAGTACTGGTACTCCTTGTATATAGCCATGTTATTTTTACTCATCATTGTTATTCACTGCGCATATATTCCTCGTGTCAGTATTATATATTTTTTTAATCTTTGTCTCTGCATGGTTGAAAAAGGACCCATAAGTAAGTATTTCACTGTTCGTCTACACCTGTTTTTTTTACGAAGCGTATAACAAATCAAATAATATTTTGATTTGATTTGACAACACCATTACTTGAGGCAATGTTGTCAGTGGAGGAATGCTTTCTGTTTGTTGTAGTGTATTTTAAGATATTCAAATGTTGCTTTACTCAATGTGTTCTAAGCCATTCATTCCCTGAATGAAGGACGTGAATAATACGCTGTAATACCCCTAAAGACATTAATATTAATGACTTTATTCATTTCATACCATTGCAATTACTGAGCCCTCTGGCTGTGGAGGCTCTGCCCTCTACCATCTTCACACTCAGTTGACATACACAGTCACTTCAAGACAACATCATCCTGCTGAGACGCTTCATTGCCAACCAATACACAGTACAGAACAGACATAATACAGACACACAAATACTTAACCATGCTCTGCTCTGTCCTAAATACCTCTCGAGAACTTTGGAGGAGCTCATAAGACTGCTGCAAATTGGCACCAAATGGATAATTAGCTGCTGTGTTGTGGAGAGGGAGAGTGTCTCTGTTAACTGATGCTACACACAGAACAGCACTTCGGAGATTGAGAGAAACCCCCATTGAGAGAAATTATGGCTGTAAAAAGGCACATGCATCTCACAAGTGTAGCTGCATTCATTTGACTTGACTGCTGCTGGCCTCGTGACACCATCCTTGACAGCRGGCGATATATCTCTCAGCAAGGAGATGCTAAAGTGAGAGGCGACTTATACCTGCCATCTGGTGAGAACGCAGGAGCCCGGGGTCTGTGACTTCTCGGTCCACACCTGCTCATTCTTCAGAAACACTGTGTCACTCTATAGGGGTAAAGAAATTACCTATACCGCTTCCTAACGTATAATGAATATGCAGCAGGTCCAAGTCCGTGGCAATCATATCAACATAATGACTGAGCTGCTCTGGCAACACAGCAGTAAGCAGAGAGTATATGCAGRAGGCTGACGTCTCTTCGCTAACAAGGGCCTGTAAGTTATAGAACCCAGTGGCCATGCATTATTGCATAAGACGATGTGTGTTTACTTCTAAGGACAGTGTGGGGAGAGATTAATGTTACCAACAGGGATTTCAATCATTCCCTGTTGGTGACGCCAGTCCTGTGACCATCCATCAGTAATGTGGAGACATTCACAGCAGTTTTGGGATGTGGGGACGTCCCTACACCCCAGGAGAAAGACGAGGAGTAGGACTCATTTTGGGAGTGGGCGGGGGGGGAATAACCAACAGAGAAAAAAATCTCATAGCAGAACTCATGTGAAATAATGCATGTCATTTATTCATAGCATTACTCAGCTTTGGTYATGGTGATTTAAAGAGGCCACTGAGGAACAGTTCTGTTATTTGCTTCCTTCTCAGAAGGAGTATGGCTCTGCATAGACACCCTGGAAGGAAAGTACACCTTAGCTAAAAATAGTGCACTCACTCAGCAAATTCAACTAAACTCAGCAAAAAAAGAAACGTCCCTTTTTCAGGACCCTGTCTTTCAAAGATAATTTGTAAAAATCCAAATAACTTCACAGATCTTCATTGTAAAGGGTTTAAACACTGTTTCCCATGCTTGTTCAATGAACCATAAACACTTAATGAACATGCATCTGTGGAACCGTCATTAAGACACTAACAGCTTACAGGCGGTAGGCAAATAAGGTTATGGTTATACAGTTATGAAAACATAGAACACTTAAGAGGCCTTTCTAGTGACTCTGAAAAACACCAAAAGAAAGATGTCCAGGGTCCCTGCTCATCTGCGTGAACGTGCCTTAGGCATGCTGCAAGGAGGCATGAGGACTGCAGATGTGGCCAGGGCAATAAATTGCAATGTCCATACTGTGAGACGCGCTACAGGGAGACAGGACAGACAGCTGATTGTCCTCAAAGTGGCAGACCACGTGTAACAACACCTGCACAGGATCGGTACATCCGAACATCACACCAGCGGGACAGGTACAGGATGGCAACAACAACTGCCCGAGTTACACAGGAATGCACAATCCCTCCATCAGTGCTCAGACTGTCCGCAATAGGCTGASAGAGGCTGTACTGAGGGCTTGTAGGCCTGTTGTAAGGCTGGTCCTCACCAGACACCCCCGGCAACAACTTCGCCTATGGGCACGAACCCACCGTCGCTGGACCAGACAGGTCTGGCAAAAAGTGCTCTTCACTGACGAGTTGCAGTTTTGTCTCACCAGGGGTGATGGTCGGATTCACGTTTATTGTCGAAGGAATGAGCGTTACACCGAGGCCTGTACTCTGGAGCGRGATCGATTTGGAGGTGGAGGGTCTGTCATGGTCTGGGGCGGTGTGTCACAGCATCATCGGACTGAGCTTGTTGTCATTGCAGGCAATCTCAACGCTGTGCGTTACAGGGAAGACATCCTCATCCCTCATGTGGTACCCTTCCTGCAGGCTCATCCTGACATGACCCTCCAGCATGACAATGCCACCAGCCATACTGCTCGTTCTGTGCGTGATTTCCTTCAAGACAGGAATGTCAGTGTTCTGCCATGGCCAGCGAAGAAACCGGATTTCAATCCCATTGAGCACGTCTGGGACCTGTTGGATCGGAGGGTGAGGGCTATGACCATTCCCCCCAGAAATGTCCCTGAACTTGCAGGTGCCTTGGTAGAAGAGTGGGGTAACATCTCACAGCAAGAACTGGCAAATCTGGTGCAGTCCATGAGGAGGAGATGCACTGCAGTACTTAATGCTGCTGGGTGGCCACACCAGGTACTGACTGTTACTTTTGATTTGACCTCCCCTTTGTTCAGGGACACATTATTCCATTTTTGTTAGTCACATGTCTATGGAACTTCAGTTTAGTTCAGTTTATGTCTCAGTTGTTGATCTTGATATGTTCATACAAATCTTTACACATGTTAAGTTTTCTGAAAATAATTGCAGTTGACAGTGAGAGGACATTCTGCTTTCATTCGTTTGTGTGGTGATGGTATGAAAATGTTTACCACTTTGAACTCTTTATCCCAATCTATATTTCGCAACACTTTAAATGCATTTACAATGAGGCATGTTACTCACGGTATGTTAAAGTTTGGTTCGAGCAGGAAAACCAATTACATTTTCTTGGTCTCTGCCATTGAACAACGTTTGAAAATAGCAAGTAGTAATTCAATTATCACAACAGTGTTCTATAAATTCCATTTAGTTTCAAAACAGGTACAACTTTTAGACTTAATTAAAATGCATGCCATGTCAAAGAGGGAAAAGTAATTATACAGTAGGCCTTTTTAATTGCTCTTTCAAGTGCCATAAGATTATATCACTATGGCTACAGAAACAATAAAGTACACACCATATAATTCGATCCTCCTCTGTTTGAAAAAGAGACTATAGGCCATTTAAAGGGTTCGGTAATATCAACCACATACACAGTAGGCTATAATCTTGAACATGCTCTATGTTGGAAGTTTTAATYTGCCCTGTTTGAACTATCCATTCAAGTAATTTGCCCCTTAGGGCCACCATACTCAAGGCCCATGGTCTTGAGTATTGTTTGCATAAGAGATGCCATTATCTAACTTAGTCTGGTACAGTTCTCAGTTTGACTTGATCATAGCAGCCGAGTTCAAAGTAGGGCGTAATGAGATCGTTCCAGGGCAGGTTCTCAGAGCATGCGCAGATCAGCCGGCAGGCATATTCAGTCATTTTCAACCTCTCCTTGTCCCAGTCTGTAATCCCCACATCGTTTAAGACTACTACCATCATTCCTGTTCCCATGAATGGTAAGGCTTCATGCCACATTGACTGCCACCCTGTGCTTTTCGAAGGCTGGTTATGGCACACATCAAGTCCATCATCCCAGGCACCTTAGATCCACTCCAATTTGCATACCGCCCCAACAGATCCATAGACGACGCAATCTCAGTTGCATTCCACGCTGCCCTCACCAACCTAGATAAGAGGAATACCTATGTGAGAATGCTGTTCACTGACTACAGCTCAGCGTTCAACACCATTGTCCCCTCCAAGCTTGTCACCAAGCTTAGGACCCTGAGACTGACACCTCCCTCTGCAACTGGATTCTGGACTTCCTGACGGGTCGAGCCCAGGTGGTGAGGGTAGGCAACATCACCTCCGCCATGCTGACCATCTATACCGGGGTCCCACAGGGGTGTTTGCTCAGTCGTCTCCTGTACTCCTTGTTCACCCACGACTGCGGGCCACGCACGACTCCAACACCATAGGCCTAATCACCGGTAATGATGAGACAGCCTACAGGGAGGGCGTCAGTGACCTGTGAGTGTGGTGCCGGGACAACAACCTCTCCATCCATGTCAGTAAGACCAAGAAGCTGATTATTGGTCTTTGTGCGAGGTATTGATGTGTTGTAGGTACCGAACTGTCTGTTCAAGCAATTAGCACACAGTTCGGACACTCATCAGTACAACACAAGGTCCAGAACACAAGGTCCGGAACAGAGGCTGGGAAATGCACAGTATAAAATAGAGCCATGACTACATAGAACTCTCTGCCACACCAGGTAACTCAAGATAGCAATAAAAACAGATTTTTWWAAAAACTGATAAAAGGACACCTTACTGCACGAAGGGGACTGTGAAGAGACACAAGCATTGTATTCATCTTGTATTGTAATTTGTATTGTATTATGTATTCAACCTATATATTGTGTGTATTTCCTTACATAAAGGCTATGTTTGACGTTTTATATTGATGTATTTCAGTCCAGGACTAATAATGTTCTGTACTATGTATTATGTCATGTTTCATGTGGACCCCAGGAAGAGTAGCTGATGTTTTTGCAGCGGCTAATGGGGATCCTAATACATACCAAATACCAATACTTTATTTTTAGCCATGTTTTCATATTTCAATAACTCAAGGCACCATTCCATTTCATCTGATATCGTGCCTTGAGAGCTGGACACATATAGGGGCACAGATGATGGGAACAAAGAGATAAGGAAGGATACACATTTCATGCTCCAAATGAGATTAGCTAGCTAGCTGACAAGTACTCAGGAAATCAAGAGAGCAATACAGTATATAGTCGTGTTAGAGGGAACATTGTTTTCTCAAATGCATGAAGTGTGCCTCAAATGCATGTTTGTAATGAAAATTGTCTAGCTGGCCTTTACCACAAACCGTGCAGTTATTGTGTTAATGTTTCATGCTGTGTTGAATGCACTTGACATTTGATATAAATGTGGTAAAAAGGGCCAGTACATGACATCAAAATGTGTCATTTTTAAAATGGGCCAWAATGCGTTTAATATATTGTGTTTTGGTCTTTTACTAGTCTGGTTGAAAAGTTACAATGGGGACATGGGACAGCTAATCAATTGTCTGGAAGGATATGCTTAGTATGGAAAAACTGAGCCGGTGATAGATGTACAGTACATTGATTGTGCTATGCTCACACGTGTGTGGGATGCATGCTAAGTACCACAACACTAGCATAGATAAAGGGCAGGAGCTTTCCCCTGACTGAGGAAGTTATACGCTATTAATATGCCCAGAGTTTTTCATTGTCAGGTATTTTATGTAAAAGAATAACTTCTGTCCCCATAGAATTAGGAATTAGAATACTAATTAAATAGGATATCTATGTCTGTTAGGCTTGGGCGACAGACCGTACAGTATATACTGTATCCTGGAGTGGGGTTGTGGTCCTTTGTGCATTTCTGGTAGTACCGTTTACACCGGTATGGTGCATAAACAGTATGATGATATGAAAATCTGGATACTGCCCAACCCTAATGTCTGTCCCTGTAGACGTTGACATTTTCTGAAAATCTGAACACCAAATCCAATTTAGTCATTATCATCATTCAGGGAAACATTAGTCTTTTCCACATCCCCTTTCTCTGAAGTTGTCAAGCTTCCAGTGCCCGTATCTGCTCTTAGCTATACAAGTGACAGGCCAAGATTTGTCTTTTCTTTTTTCATCCCATTCCCTTCTTTCTGGGAAGATGAAAAGCGAGCAAAACAATAGTAAGYAATCTAGAGATCTTTGCGTGAGTCACAGCCAATGGTAATTAGCTCATCTGTCAAGAGGGCACGTCTAGATGAATGAACACTCCCTCCACATGAAATGGAAGTGTAGCCATGGATAAAGTTCTATGAAATTAATGTCGGAGCCAATCAGTCAGCTTCGTCTTTTGTGACGCTGGAGCTGGTCTGCTGCGTCGGGGGGCAGCCAGGGTGGAGCTGACTGAATAAAAGACTAAAAGCCCTTGGTGCAGTAGCCAAAAAACTAGGAGAAAGATGACACTGGAAACATTGCTGAATAAACCTCTRTTGTAAACTGTCATGGTCAAAACATATTGACAACAGTAGCTAAGATGGGGAGAAGTCTGTCCATACATAATAAAGCACTGCTCTACCTTCTTAACAGCACTATCAACAAGGCAGGTCTTACAGGCTCTAGTTTTGTCGCACCTGGTTTACTGTTCAGTCTTGTGGTCAAGTGCCACAAAGAGAGACTTAAGAAAATTGCAATTGGCTCAGAACAGGGCAGCACGGCTGGCCCTTGGATGCACACAGAGAGCAAACATTAATAATATATGCATGTCAATCTCTCCTGGCTCAAAGTAGAAGAGAGATTGACTTCATCACTACTTGTATTTGTGAGAAGTATTGACATGTTGATAGCACCGAGCTGTCTGTTTAAACGACTAGCACACAGCTCAGACACCCATGCGTAATCCATAAGACATGCCACTCTTCACAGTCCCCAAGTCCAGAACAGACTATGGGAGGCGCAGAGTACTACATAGAGCCATAATGTGTGACAAAATGGCGGGGGAAGAAATGGCAGCAGTTTTATGGGCGCCCAACCAATTATGCTTAATACCATTTTTGCACTATTGGTTAGAGCCTGTAAGTAAGCATTTCACTGTAAGGTCTACACCTGTTGTATTCGGCGCACGTGACAAATACACTTTGATTCGATTTGATTTAACTACATGGAACTCTATTCCTCATCAGGTAACTGAAGCAATCAGTGGAATCAGATTTTAAAAAACAAATAAAAATACACCGTATGGAACAGCGGGGACTGTGAAGCAACACAAACATAGGTACAGACACATGCATACACACATGGGCGCTGAACACGCACTCTACACACACGCACATTGTGGTATTGTTGTATGGTGTTATCGTGCATTTTATGCACACAATAACATACGCACTATATACACACATACATATGGATTTTGTGTTGTAGATATGTGGTAGTGGAGTATGGGACTGAGGGCACACACGTAGGGTGTTGTGAATTCTGTAATGAWTGTATTGTAATGTTTTTGAAATTGTATAGAAGTGTTTAGAAACATATTCTACTCTTATTTACAATAAAAGTGACTCCAAAATGACACTACATTATTTACCATTAATTTCTATTGGGCACAAAATAATCTGAAACAAAACCAAAACAAACTGCAAATGCATCCAACAAGTTTGGGYCACAAACTTTTGACTACTTTATTTATACGAATCTTTAGGTGTCAATTTTGACCCCTACCTTTATGAGAAAAARAAATATTACTTGTTAAACAAAATCTCTTTCTCTGAACATATGTATTAGCATACAATATACACTGAGTGTACAAACATTAGGAACACCTGCTCTTTCCATGACATCAAATCAAATCAAATGTATTTATATAGCCCTTCGTACATCAGCTGATATCTCAAAGTGCTGTACAGAAACCCAGCCTAAAACCCCAAACAGCAAGCAATGCAGGTGTAGAAGCACGGTGGCTAGGACAACTCCCTAGAAAGGCCAAAACCTAGGAAGAAACCTAGAGAGGAACCAGGCTATGAGGGGTGGCCAGTCCTCTTCTGGCTGTGCCGGGTGGAGATTATAACAGAACATGGCCAAGATGTTCAAATGTTCATAAATGACCAGCATGGTCAAATAATAATAATCACAGTAGTTATTGAGGGTGCAGCAAGTCAGCACCTCAGGAGTAAATGTCAGTTGGCTTTTCATAGCTGATCATTAAGAGTATCTCTACCGCTCCTGCGGTCTCTAGAGAGTTGAAAACAGCAGGTCTGGGACAGGTAGCACGTCCGGTGAACAGGTCAGGGTTCCATAGCCACAGGCAGAACAGTTGAAACTGGAGCAGCAGCACGGCCAGGTGGACTGGGGACAGCAAGGAGTCATCATGCCAGGTCGTTCTGAGGCATGGTCTTAGGGCTCAGGTCCTCCGAGAGAGAGAAAGAAAGAGAGAAGGAGAGAATTAGAGAGAGCATACTTAAATTCACACAGGACACCGGATAAGACAGGAGAAGTACTCCAGATATAACAAACTGACCCTAGCCCCCCCGACACATAAACTACTGCAGCATAAATACTGGAGGCTGAGACAGGAGGGGTCAGGAGACACTGTGGCYCCATCCGATGATACCCCCGGACAAGGCCAAACAGGAAGGATATAACCCCACCCWCTTTGCCAAAGCACAGCCCCCACACCACTAGAGGGATATCTTCAACCACCAACTTACCATCCTGAGACAAGGCCGAGTATAGCCCACAAAGATCTCCGCCACGGCACAACCCAAGGGGGGGGCGCCAACCCAGACAGGAAGATCACGTCAGTGACTCAACCCACTCAAGTGACGCACTCCTCCTAGGGACGGCATGAAAGAGCACCAGTAAGCCAGTGACTCAGCCCCTGTAATAGGGTTAGAGGCAGAGAATCCCAGTGGAGAGAGGGGAACCGGCCAGGCAGAGACAGCAAGGGCGGTTCGTTGCTCCAGAGCCTTTCCGTTCACCTTCACACTCCTGGGCCAGAGTACACTCAATCATATGACCCACTGAAGAGATAAGTCTTCAGTAAAGACTTAAAGGTTGAGACCGAGTCTGCGTCTCTCACATGGGTAGGCAGACCATTCCATAAAAATGGAGATCTATAGGATGACATGGACTAATCAGGTGAATCCAGGTGAAAGCTATGATCCTTTATTGATGTCACCATTCTTAGGGTGAACGGGCAAGACAAAATATTTAAGTGTCTATGAAAGGGGAATGGTAGCATAGTTGCGGCAAGTAGTTGGGGGTGGGGGGGGGGCTTTGATCTTTTCGCTGGGGGGTAATGCGGTGCTAGCCCCCATAACATTTTTGCATTACAGAAAACTATATTTCGTTCTGCTAAAATGCCTGACACTCTAGCCTAGTGGTTAGTGCGTTGGGCCAGTAACCAAAATGTTGCTGGATCAAATCCCTGAGCCGACATGGTAAAAAGCTGTCGTTCTTCCCTTGTGCAAGGCAGTTAACCCACTGTTCCCCGGGTGCTGAAGACGTGGATGTCGATTATGGCAGCATCCCGCACCTTTCTGATTCAGAGGKGTTGGGTTGAATGCTTTCAGTTTTACAACTGACTAGGTATACCCATTTCCCTAATGGCCAAGTGCACTACTTTTGTGAAAATATATTTTTGGCAACAAAAATAAATATTGATGAAATAGTGCTGTGCAGCTTCACAAGTAAGCAGGTGTGCGCGAAGCTCCCTCACTTTTTTCAATTTGAGAATACATGGACAATTTTCTAAATAAATTATATTTAATTRCCACGAAAAAATATATTTTACAAGTGAAGAACATCAGAACGTAAAAACGAAACTAAATTAACCATGTCTCCGTTGATGTTGATAAAACTCCACCAACCTGCTCTTGCACAGTGGAACCCAGAACGATACAATATGTGACCACTTGGTTACAGCTGCACCATTCTGCCTATACTATACTATACTATACTATACTGGCTAGTGGTTGAGACGCAGGGCCCGTTCTGGCTTGGTAGGCTTTGTCGGGGTGGGAAAATGGAAATATGAATTGGGTCAAGATGGAGGTAATAATGCATTTAGGTCATAGCTTATTGAGATGCATGAAAACGCTACACCAAAAGCTTGATTTTTATGGCTTTTTTCAAAAGGATTTCCTGCAATTCTACGTAGTAATGATTTATTTTCACTACTTGGTAAATGGATTTATTGATTAAATCTATGCACATAAATTATATGAGTTGATAGTTCTGGCCTTTGTTTTCTTTTATTCTGTAATAGGGTATATTGTAACCATGTGTTCAAGCTAATCAAATCAATGTTTATTTAGCGCTGTCCTTTTACAACCACGAAGAGCGCTCCAATCATTTACAATAACACTTATCAAGTTATGTTGCCTACGCCTAATAGTCCTACTCATCACTTATTATTATTACAAATAGAAGATTATTACTTTTCACTATGGTGCCCGTTTAGTAAAGTTAGGTCAAAGCTGAATCAATGTCTTGCAAGATCACATAATGATTCATTAGTATTTTACTTAACAGTACCGAATATAAGAGCAGAGCATAGTAGGCCTATAGGCTAATGTTACTGTTACGCCAAAAACACCTCGACATTTCTAATGATTTTAGGATGGTTAGCTGAAGCTGAATAGACGAACTCAACAGACCCACTCGGCAGGTTATATGGTTTGATTGAAACAAAATACAAGAAAGGCTAATAGTTTGTTAACATAATCTGCTATAATTCGTTCACAAAACAGTAGTTCAAGAACATTGAAATGCATAGGCTACTCCCATGAAATGATTGGCATGCAGATGCAGTTTCACAGGTAAAACGTGAATAATTGTAATTCACGATTGACAGTGATGATGGCCTATTTTCAAATGAGGTATGCCTAACTTGGTGTTTGAGGGTATAACAAATATTACATTTTCTTGAGACAATATTTGTGGACATAGGTGAACGTTGCAATTGGAGGATGCATTTTATGCATATTTTATAACAGGACTCTCCAACCCTGTTCCTGGAGAGCTACCATCACRTAGGTTTTCATTCCAACCCTAATCTAGCGCCCCTGATTCTAATACATAGCTGATTTATAAAATGGATTGGGTTCGTTACAACTGGATTTGGAGTGAAMCCCTACAGTTCAGTAGTGCTCCAGGAACAGGGTTGGAGAGCCCTGTAATGATATGCTATTCAATAGGCTACATCTGTTGGTACAAACTTTGATTGAGGAAATGATGATATCATTTACATATTTTCTTTGTGCTCCCTCTCCTGAATGAAATAGCACTACACCACTGCAAGTCAGATCTGTGGTCTGTAGCCGGTGGTGGTGTCTGTATGCTGCATGTGTTCCCCATTGGCTTCATCCATCTGAGCAGAAGCCAAAATGCAACCGTCCTATGCTCATTATGAACAAGGTAATAAAATACCTAGAATGACAGCACCATGGACAACTCCGATCACCTRCTATTTTCTTCTGCCACTGACCACATTTTAGCATCCTTCTCCATKTACATTGTGTCGCAGTCTACACTTGGATTAGTCTACACTGTAATTCATTGAATTGGACTGGATTATATTTTTTTATACTTTAAATGTTTTTATTTCAGATTTTTCAGGGGGGGTTGTAACACCTTCAGCAACCCTACTTCCCTCGGCTATGTATGTATGTTAGTAGGTGCTAGGCACACCGGTTTGAGTGTGTCAAGAACTGCAACGCTGCTGGGTTTTTCACATCCAGCCAATGGCAGGCCAGTGGTTTAACACAGATCATTTATGAAAGAGGACAAAGGAGGCTGACGCGAGTTGTGCAGAGCAACAGACAGGCTACAGTTAGTCAACTGACAGTCCAGCACAACATTGGTGCCCAAAGACCCACAACTCGTCGTACCTTGACACGAATGGAGTATGGCGGCCAACGACCTTACAGAGTCTCATTTCTTTCAGCAAAAAASAAGAAACTGCAGTTACAGGGATGGAATGAAAACACTTGGCACTGGAGAATTGGAAAAAACATTGCCTGGTCTGATAAATCCCGGTTCCTGCCGTTTCACACTAATGGGAAGACTAGGGTATTGAGAAAACCAAATGAATACATGCATCCATTATGCCTCGTGTCAACATTGCAGGCTGGTGGTGTTGGTGTGATGGTCTGGGGTGGGTTTTCATTGCATATTGGTCCCTTGATAAAAGTGGAGCAACATTTTAATGCCACAGGATATCTGAACATCATTGCTAATCAGGTGCATCTCTTCATGGCACCTTTTCGAGTCCATGCACTGACGAATTGAGGCTGTTCTGATGAGTTTCTACTGTTTTGTACACTCAGTGTAGCTCAGTATTTTAATTATACATTTTATACATTATTCCATCTTTTTCACAAATTTCAACCACACTGTACATTTGCTGTCACTATTTATTCATATTTATTCTTACCTGTATCCTGCTGCTCAACTACTTGAACCCTTGTTTTCACCTGCTGTATACACTTTACATTTGATCCTGACTGATTGTGCAGGCTAAGCACAGTTACAGATGACGTTTACAACGCAGGTGGTCCAGCAGTTTACTCTCCAGTTCATACTGTACTATAGTCCCCTAGCCAAAAAGAAGACAATGATTGGTGTTATAGGTAGAGGCTAACCCTGGGGTTGGAGAGTAGCCCATCCCTCTCTTACTCTCTGCTAATGTGTTACAAGCACCCCTCCTGTCAGGTATCTAAAGGTGTTTATCAGATTGGCAGCCTTACAGCAGAAGTGAATGACGTTTTTAAACAGGGGCATGGCATGCAGAGTACAGACCTGTGAGCTCATTCTCTCTCTGTCTCTCTCGCTCTTCACTCACCAACGCCTAGAGTACTTAGTCTTTCTTTATTTCTTATTAGTTCAATCTGAGATTGTTTTGAGATGATTTAGATATGAAATGAATTGAAGGTCATGCAACTTGATGCCCTTTCTGCCACTGCTCTGACCTCAGGGAATTAGAGTGTGTGTTAGTGCTGAGGCATGAGCGATGCTCACTCAGTGGAATGAAGCTGCTCTGCTCTGGGATCTGCGTGTGTGTGTATGTACGCGTGTTGATGTGAAGGTCGGGCTACCTCTTGATGCAGCAGCCTCGTTCAGACAGGGGCGGGTCAGCCGCAGGTTATCTCTGTCATTAGTAACACATTAAAGGAGACGGCTGCCTAGTGAAGGGGGTCAAAGGTCACAACCCTCCTAATCTGTTTACTTGAACTCTTGACCTAAGAAAATGCTTTAGTCATAAAATCAATGGGGGGGGGGGGATCCTCTTTATTTGATTTATTCATCCTCGGAGAAAAGCAATAGTATGTGCTTCAGTAGGGCTCACTTTGGGGATATTCTCAGCACTCTCCTACAAGTTATACTGTTACCATCGTAACCAAACTAGCCTTACACCAGTCATATCATTGTCTATGACAGTGTGGCACTTTTTTATCACACATTTGTGCTTTGGGAAACATTATTAATCTGATCCAGATACAATTATGTACAATGGGAATGCTATACTAAATCATGTACACTGCTGCATATGGCAACAACTCCCTAGAACACTGTTTGCGTAGCCATCCTTAAGGAAGTTATCACTTCATGCATGTAAATGTGGACAACTGCTTATGGAGTGATGCTTCTGCGTCTACTTTGAAAACGCTAGATTGATTCAGTACTTGTCTTTCACTTGACTGCCTTTTTTTACAGATGCTAGACAAAGTGAACAGCAATATTCAATAACTGTGCTGGAGACATAAGCATTGCTATGGAACAAGGCTTCTTAAAGCCTGCAGACATAATTGCAGGGATTGGAGAGACAACCTTTCCTATAGTAATTATTGCCAATAACTATCACTGAACAAAGCACCAACTCAATCCTCGTCTCCCTTTATTTCCATCAATAGACAATCAAGTCAACACTGTACTGTATATACACAAAAAGTCTTAAAATATGCTAAATAGCTATGGGAGTGGCCATTAGTGTTGTCTGTGTATTGTTTTGTATTGTATTGTTTTATAAAATAATAATAAATACATTTTAAAAGGTATGTAAACAATGTTTGTCCCTTGAAATTTATACACAAAGACTGAAAGAATGAAAAACATGATGAATTACCCATTTATTATCCTCCAGCCTTGATCAGCATGACAGCACACAGATATTAGGGAACATTCAGCCACAATTAGTGCCTTGTCCCATCACACCTGCCAATCAGCATCTAGGAGGTGGCGGAGGGTACTTGATGTTGTTAGCTCCTGTCATAAACAAGTGTGTCTGGGCTGGTGGCGGTGATGCAGACATAGAGCGGGACGATGAAGCAGAAACTCAGGCACATCAACCTCCTATCAGCCTCCAGCATTCCAGTCACGGCAGCATCAGCAACAGCGCTGCCACTATTTGACAGTTCCACTGCCAGTCCAACTGGATGACTATGTCAGGCATTTAGTTAGTCCAGGATAAGCCACGAACACAGAGTACTAATGCAGCTCTACAGGCAGTCACTGTAGGATGAACTAGTGCAGTGACTGGAAAAGATGCTGTATCATGGATGTGAACAGTGCCCATTTGTTCCACACACACACATGTTTTAAGGCGGCGTATTACTCTTGGTTTGTGACCACTTTGCCAAAGAAGGATAGGATTGTGGATTTGTGCACAGGCCGAGTTGCAGGCTGGCGAGCAGCCAGACTTGAGTTATCTCTCCCTGTGCTCCTGTTTGTTCACGCCCTTTTCCCCTTCTCCTCACTGACAGACTGGTGTAACGCTACTTAAGGCCCACAGCCATGCTGCCTCTCGCTAATTAGCTCTCTTTGTCAGGCATTACACTATGGAGGACTATACAATGCATACACTACCATTCAAAAGTTAGGGTCACTTAGAAATGTCCTTGTTTTTGAAAGAAAAGCAAATTTTTTGTCCATTAAAATAACATCAAATTGATCAGAAGTACAGTGTAGACATTGTTCATGTTGTAAATGACTATTGTAGCTGGAAACGGCAGATTTTTTATGCAATATCTACATAGGCGTACAGAGGCCCATTATTAGCAACCATCACTCCTGTGTTCCAATGGCACGTTGTGTTAGCTAATCCAAGTTTATAATTTTAAAAGGCTAATTGATCATTAGAAAACCCTTAACGAAATTATGTTAGTGCTGATTATAGCAGCAATAAAACTGGCCTTTAGACTAGTTGAGTATCTGGAGCATCAGCAAGTGTGGGTTCGATTACAGGCTCAAAATGGCCAGAAACAAAGACCTTTCTTCTGAAACTCGTCAGTCTATTCTTGTTCTGAGAAATGAAGGCTATTCCATGTGAGAAATTGCCAAGAAACTGAAGATCTGGTACAACACTGTGTACTACTCCATTCACAGAACAGCGCAAACTGGCTCTAATCAGAATAGAAAGAGGAGTGGGAGGCCCCGGTGCACCACTGAGCAAGAGGACAAGTACATTAGAGTGTCTAGTTTGAGAAACAGATGCCTCACAAGTCCTCAACTGGCAGCTTCATTAAATAGTACCCGCAAAACAGTCTCAACGTCAACAGTGAAGAGGCGACTCCGGGATGCTGGCCTTCTAGGCAGAGTTCCTCTGTCCAGTGTCTGTGTTCTTTTGCCCATCTTAATCTTTTCTATTTATTGGCCAGTCTGAGATATGGCTTTTTCTTTGCAACTCTGCCTAGCAGGCAGAACACCAAATAATGGAATCTCTCATGGAATGGCGTCGCATCCCTCCAATAGAGTTCCAGATGGTGTAGAATCTATGCCAAGGTGCATTGAAGCTGTTCTGGCTCATGGTGGCCCAACACCCTATTAAGACATGTTATGTTGGTGTTTCCTTTATTTTGGCAGTTACCTGTATATTTCACCAACCTGTTATTGAGAATGACATTAAGAAGCTTAAGTAAAGATATGTATTCATATTTCTTTGCATTCCAATCTTGTGTTCTTTGCTCTTTCTCGTTCTCTCTTTCGCTGTCAAGCATCAAACAGCTGTGTTTTTCATTGCCAAGCTCCCCACATCCAGAGGGGTTTGCGTAGATGGATTAGGCAAACAGAAAAACAAACTTCAAAAACAGTCCTCCCTGTCACTTCACACAGTCCCTCTCACAACGTACTGTAGCCAGCTTAGATTCAGACTAAGGGATGGAGAGAGGTGTTCCAATGGCTGATAAACAGTGCTATTGTATTTGTATTTTATTAAGGATCCCCATTAGATGCTGCCATGGCAGCAGCTACTCTCCCTGGGGCCCAAACACATCAAGACACTTACAGTACACATAAAAAAGATAAAACAGTACATCATATAACATCGCTACACCACTACATATTCACACCACAAAATGCACGATAACACCATACAACAATACCACAATGTGCGTGTGTGTAGAGTGCGTTTGCAGCGCCCATGTGTGTATGCGTGTGTCTGTACCTGTGTGTGGGTGTCTCTTCACAGTCCCCGCTGTTCCATAAGGTGTATTTGTATCTGTTTTTTAAAATCTGATTCTACTGCTTGCATCAGTTCCATGTAGTCATGGCTCTATGTAGTTCTGTGCGCCTTCCATAGTCTGTTCTGGACTTGGGGATTGTGAAGAGACCTCTGGTAACATGTCTTGTGGGGTATGCATGGGTGTTCCAGCTGTGTGCTAGTAGTTTAAACAGACAGCTCGGTGCATTCAGCTTGTGAACTCTTCTTACAAAAACAAGTAGTGATAAAGTCAATTTCTTCTCCACTTTGAGCCAGGAGAGATTGACATGCATATCATTAATGTTAGCTCTCCGTGGACATTTAAGGGCCAGACATGTTGCCCTGTCCTGAATCAATTGTAATTTTCCTAAGTCCTTCTTTGTGGCACCTGACCACACGACTGAACAGTAGTCCAGGTGTGACAAAACTAGGGCCTGTAGGACCTGCCTTGTTGATAGTGCTGTTAAGAAGGCAGAGCAGCGCTTTATTATAGACAGACTTCTCCCCATTTTAGCTACTGTTTTATCAACTAAGGCACAACGGCTCAGTGTTAACAGTATAACTCTGGTTCATAGGCACATGATTACTGCATACAATAGCTGTAGGATCAGCAGAGGTATTCCGGGCAGTTAGAGGGACATTGAATTAGGTTATTTACATAATTTAATCCCTCCCTAATGGGAGGGATTAATTGAGCTGRGCTTGGGTCATTGATAAGTCATTGTCTCAACGCAGCCTTATAATGCTGTGAAAGGATACAGGAACCCAAATTATTTGGGTGGATCCTCATAAAACGTGTTTTGTTTCCAAAAGGGATTGAAATTGTCAACTAAATTCTGATCCAACAATAGCTCAGCTTCCGCAATTATTACAGGCCTGTTCCATATTGACAAATTTAGCGGCATCACAGAGATGTAATTACTTTATTGCCATTATGATAATTATCATGATGGATTATCATTGTTCATTGCTCTCTGATAAGGTGCAAATGTGTGTGTGTGTGTGTGTGTGTGTGTGTCATGGCGCATTTGCATCATGGCACATTTGTGAGAATCATGCAGTGTTAATGAAGGCAATTACAAAAGTGGCAGACATTTTAGCTCGGCCTCCATTCGGCTAACACATATCAGAGGAAATTGAAATGAGAAGATTATGTTGTGTTTTTTCCATGTTCTGGTGGATGATTATGACTTTGTGTTATGTTGTGTTGCATAACGGTAGTTCAGTCTAAACCAGGGGCAACTTTGATTGGGGTGGGGGCCACAAAAAAATGCTGAACTCATCATGAGGGGCCACAGTGGCTCGCGGGTCTACGTACCCACATCCTTGCCCATACATGCAGTCAGAGCCAGCCCCAACCTTTTTGGGGACCTAAGTGGAATTTTGTAATCTCCTGCAATTCTACACATTTTGCCATGGGGCGTGGAGAAGATGTTGCAGTTTAAAGTACGTTTGCTCCAATTCTACTCATTTTGCCAGCATATAGCGGGATCGCTGATTGCATAGCTGCGGGAAGTAGGGGTGCAGCACCCTCTGAAAAATCAGAATAAAGAATATTATAATAAAAAACTAGTTTTAATAATGGATTTATTTACGGTATTTTCTCACAAAAGTAGTGCACTGGGCCTTTACTATTYCTCTATTAGCGGACCGATATAGGCATCTGTAACCCATGCAAGAAACATGTTTCTGCCACAGAACAGCACCTGTATGTGGAGTATAGCCTATCTGACATAAACAACTTGTTATCAATGCGCTATCAGAAGTGTACAGCCTTGTCATGTTTGGAGGCTTGAAGCAGGTCAATAGACGCTCCTTTTATGTTTYGCTGTAGCTCCCATATTGCTGCTCCAAAAATGTATTTGTAATGATATWTTTTTTTTGTTCCCCTCTATGTTAAGTACCAGACTGAACCAAAAGAACAGCAAACTGGCATCAAAATAGAGCACTGGGACGTCTCTGTCCCCATGGAAAATCGGATTGGAATAAGACCACGAATAATAAGAAATACCAGCAGAACAGATGTGGTCTTTTAAGAGAGTGTCTCTCAAAACTCTCCTGGGGAGCCACAACTGTTCCATGTATTGATATATTCCAGAGCACATCTGATTCAAATTGTCAACTAATTATCAAACCCTTGACTAAATGAATAAGGTGAGCTAGTTCATGGCAACAACAAAATGATGAAACGTCTGGAGGTCCGAGGAGAGGTTTAGGAACCACTGTTTTAGGACACAGTGGGCCTGCTACTGAAGAAGAATGAACATAGTAGCTGTATCTTTTCTATCATGTTTTGTTTTTCTCCAGATTCGGCTTGATGCTAGGTGCATCCAATTTGTCTGGCAGGGCACCATTTTCTCCTTTTGTGATCTGTAAGAAAGGAATGCTATTGAACAGAGTTTCACAGAGAGACTGTGAGGGGAGGGGGAGGCAGTAGGGTTAGCAAACAACATTGGTACAAGTACATTTTGGCAGCTTTGCAAGTCCTTCTGTAAAAGGCGCCTTACTCAAAAGTCGTTCTGTGTGAGGGGAGTACAGAAGACTCCCTTGCGAAGTAAAGTTCAAGCCGTGTATAGGAACAAGAGAGAGCTGCACAGGTGGGATAGCTAAACCAAATTAGCTTTTGTGTGTGGCTGTGTATGTGCCAGTTCACTTCAAATGCTATTGTATCCTTTTTTAACGTAGCACGTTGTACAAATAAGATACTGAATGCCCGTTGTTACCTAAGGGTTGCAGATGTTGAATACAGGTGTGCACTAGTAAGATACTGTGTGTATCAAGCCCCTTAAAACCTCATCTGAGAGGCTTCCTCCAACATTTCAAGTCAAAGAGAGAAATAGAGAGAAGCAGTTCACAATCAAATCAAAGCTGTTAAAGCAGGTGCAGTGAAGTGCTTCAAATGCTTGCCTACAGTCATCACTGGGGGCAGACTTATTTAATCCATGTCTAGGAACTGTAATTAAAATGACTTAATGTGACAGCTAGTGAGGGAAGATAATTTAGCCGCGCATTGTGACATGAGGAGTAGCATTTAAGTGGTGAAGCTGCTATCAGTTCTCGTACAAATCCACCATGAGGAAAGCTACACCTCAGAAAGTAATTCTCAGCTAACTGCTGTGCTAAAGCCAGGGACCAAAGCTGACTAACAAAGAGCCAATGGCATATGTAAACATTGGAAAAGTCGTAATTGAAGACAAATTCACATGTGCTCCCTTATTTTCTCTGCCCTACATTACATGGTGAGGACAGGTTTTGTCAATGGTTTTCAAATAGTGCATTCGGAAAGTATTCAGACCCCTTGACTTTTTCCACATTTTGTTACGTTTCAGCCTTATTCTAAATTGGATCAAAAAAATGTTTTGCTCAATCTATACACAATATCACATAATGACAAAGTGAAAAGTTTTTGTGAAATTTTTGCAAATGTATACAAAAATACAACTGAAATATCAGATTTACATAAGTATTCAGACCCTTTACTCAGCACTTTGTTTAAGCACTTTTGGCAGCAATTACAGCCTCGAGTCTTCTTGGGTATGATGCTACAAGCTTGGCACAACTGTATTTCGGGAGTGTCTCCCATTCTTCTCTGCAGATTCTCTCAAGCTCTGTCAGGTTGGATGGGGAGTGTTGCTGCACAGCTATTTTCAGTTCTCTCCAGAGATGTTAGATCGGGTTCAAGTCGAAGCCACTCCTGCTTTGTCTTGGCTGTGTGCTTAGGGTCGTTGTCTTGTTATAAACGCAAAGAAATACACAACAAAGACACTCCTCTCTTCACCATACTGAGCAGCACCAAACCCGTGGTGCTACTCCTTACCTTAAACCAGGTTCGTATCCTAACCMCAATCCTGCCCCTTACCCTAAACCGGGTTTGTATCCAAAGCCCCAACCGTCCCATACATCACACTCTTTCCCTTCTTTAAGTCCACCCTGTTCTTCATTCAGGTTTTTGTCTAGTCTGATGAGTTGTTTTGACTCCTATTTTTCAGTTTTTCCTTTTCATTTCTACAGTTTTTTATTATTATTATTATTATTATTATTACTATTATTACTGTTCCGAGCTCCTCTAAAGCGAGAAAAGGCCAGTCAGAGAAATTATGCAGGTATGTTGTGCCTTGGTCTAAGTGGTGCCTTGGCCAGGCAAGACGTACTGGCTGATTGTTGCTTCTGGGAACTATGAATATTCAGCTTTTCACATCACAGCAAGAGCCAAACTTTCACATTCTCTAACCGAATGTGTAGGTGGATTGGACCATGATGTAAGAGGGAGAAAGTGAGCGAAGCATGGTGATTTGTGGAGGTGAGAGCAATGGTTACTAGGTCTGTGTGGAAGAGATTCTCTTCATTGTGTAAGTTTGCATCATCACAGTGGGTGACAGTGTCGGAACTGGGATGGAGACGGGCAGAAGTAAGTAGTAAGCTGCTCGGGCAGGATCAAAATAGCCCAGCCTTGGGGCTGGCCACTTGGCGGAGGGACGCTACACCCCTTATTCATAACCTCTGGCACTGTCTTCACTAAACCTCTCCCCTGAGTTGCAGTACCAGCTGGCCAAGGTACCCACCACACCTCCCCAATCAGAGCCCCTTATGCAAGCCCTGCCCACTCTGGTGCCTGGCCCCAACACCCTTCCACCTGGCTCAACACACGCTGACACATATGATAACAATGGTTGTTAATGAAAACCCAAAATGCATTCCTCGCAATGTGATTCAATTTACTGTTGCGTGCTAAAAAAGCCCCCAGAAGAATATGGAATATTTATATATATGTTTTAGATTTTTGTTAAAATTCAGTTTAGTTTCAATTCGTTTTCAGACTTGATTTATTTGTTTTTATTTAGTTTGGGTTTCATAAAATAAGTTCTATTTCGTATTTGGTTTTATTTTTCGTGTTAGGGACAGAAAGTAGCCTTGTGCGTGGGAGTTTAAAAGCCATTTATGTGTTGTAGGCCTATAGTTCGTCTTTTTTTGGGGATGTCACTTCTTGCCCCTGGGGGGCAGTAGTACATAAGTTCAGGAGTAAAAATGTGCTTAAGAAGTCACATAGTTGGTCAGGTGATAGGTTTGGTTATGTTTAAAATATAAATCAATCTTAATGTGACTTGGATTTAAAAGCATTATTGTCAGGGTCCGACTAAGTTTCATGACATTTCTGCCGCACCGTTCAAAGCTATGGCCAGCTCTGGATGTTGTTGGTTATGGGTATTCCCTTGCCCAGTGTGGAAAAAGTACCCAATTGTCATACTTGAGTAAAAGTAAAGATGCCTTAATAGAAAATGACTCAAGTAAAAGTGAAAGGCATCTAGTAAAAACGACTTTAGTAAAAGTCTAAAAGTATTTGGTTTTAAATATACATAAGTATCAAAAGTCAATGTAATGTCTAAAATATATACTGAACAAAAATATAAACGCATGCAACAATTTCAACGATTTTACTGAGTTACAGGAAATCAGTCAATTGAAATAAATAAATTAGGCCCTAATCTATTGATTTTCCCACCCACTGGGGAGCCAGGCCCAGCCAATCAGGATGAGTTTTCCCCACCAAAGGGCTTTATTACAGACAGAAATACTCCTCAGTTTCATCAGCTGTCCAGGTGGCTGGTCTCAGATGATCTTGCTGGTGGCGTGGTTACACATGGTCTGCGGTTGTGGTGTTCAGTTTGACGCACTGCCAAATTCTCTAAAACGACGTTGGAGGCAGCTTATGGTAAAGAAATGAACATTCAATTATCTGGTAACAGCTTTGATGGACATTCCTGCAGTCAGCATGCCAGTTGCACGCTCCCTCAAAATTTGAGACATCTTTGGCATTGTGTTGTGTGACAAAACTGTACATTTTAGAGTGGCCTTATATTGTCCCCAGCACAAGGTGTACCTGTGTAAGGATCGTACTGTTTAATAAGGTGGATGGTGGATGGATTATCTAGGCAAAGGAGAAATGCTCACTAACAGGGATATAATCAAATTTGTGCTGAACATTTGAGAGAAATAAGCTCTTTGTGCGTATGGAACATTTCTAGGATCTTTTATTTCAGTTTACACATTGTGTTTATCTTTCTGTTCAGTATACTTAAATATCAAAAGTAAAAGTATAAATCATAAAAAAAGATTTATATTAAGCTAACCAGACGGCAAAATGTTATTGTTTTTAAAATGTACGGATAGCCAGGGCAAACTCCAACACTCAGACACCATTTACAAACAAGCATTTGTGTTTAGTGAGTCCGCCAGATCAGATGACTGGGGACGTTCACTTGATAAGTGCGTGAATTGGAAAATGTTCCTGATCTGCTAAGCATTGGAAATGTAACAAGGAGTATTTCTGAGGAGTATTTCTGTCTGTAATGAAGCCCTTTTGTGGGGAAAATTTCATTCTGATTGGTTGGGCCTGGCTCCCCAGTGGGTGGGCCTATGCCTCCAAGGCCCACCCATGGCTGCAGCCCTGCCCAGTCATGTGAAATCAGGGGCACAACTTTCACTGGGGACGAGGGTTATGTCCCCCCCACATTCTGAAATTGCATTTTTGCCCCCCCTCCCAGTTTAATTATTGCAATGTGATACAAAAAGTGGCAACGGTGTGCTTAAGGACCATGTGGACGCCTCAGAGTGGTCGAGTTGGCTGTTTGGAATTTTCAGACTGCTGGATTTAGGACCACTGCGGACACCACATAGCGGGCGGACAGGCTGTGTGAAGGCAAAGCTTCTGGAAGGCTGTCTGGACCAGCACGGGAGAGTTGAACATAGGCAGCTGCTGTCAGTGTGTGTGTGTTGCGCTCTTGCTCCTAAAAGCAAGCTGAGCAGAAACTGGCTACTCTTTAGTTGGCTGATGTAGCTGGTAAGGTAACTGATGTTTAATTAACTAAACTAGTGTTTATTCTCAGTAGCTAGTGTAGATGACATCTAACGTTAGCAAATTTTTCATCCCCTCTTGACTGTAGCTAGCTACCACAGCCAGTTCAGCTCTAGCCTCTAGCTATCTGTCAGATAACGATATGAGGGGGCTATTATTTTTATCTAACAGCTGTTGTTTGTATGGAAATATTTTGTAGCCTTTGTTTTGTCCCGTTTCAACAGAAGTAAATTAACTTGGTTGATGTACTGTTAGAGTGAGCTGGCCAAAAGTTGGCTAATGTTAGCTATTATTTTTGCCTCAATCACACTAGACCTGAATCAAAATGATGAAACCAGCGGCCAAACGATTGAAGACCGATATTCTGACGTTTTATCAGTGCAATGTGAGTTTTTACTAGTCAGCATAGCTGGCAATGTAACGTTATTAATCTGTCAGTTACCCTAGCTAATTCCCTACTCTTCACACTGACAGTAATTAACATCTCTACAGGCTTCACTGTCATGGTGCACAATCAGTACACAACACTATGCTCATCATTTCTTAGGAGATGGTGACAGGTGTCCGAGCAGGGTCAGACAGCCAGGGAAGACCAGTCTATGGAGCTCAGGGGAATTTTGCAGTACATAACAATATCAGTGAATGATACAAAGTTCCATCTTGAGTTGATGGGTAGATCTACAGTAGCTACAGGACAGCAGTTTAGGCTTATAGCTATAGCTACAGTTTAGGCTTAAAGCTAATAGCTATAACTATTAATTATATGGAGGATGTTCTGTTTCTGTGTGTTAATGTATATTTGAGGTGTATGTGTTTTTATTTTACAATTGTTTTATTTTACTTTTGTTTCCAAACCTTTCCCTTAGGAATAAAAAAAAAAAGGTGGGGATGAAATTGGTTTGGGAGAGTTGCGTTATGTACTAGACTGGTGGGGGTTGAGCGTGCAGGCAGCTCGGGCTGGCTGTGCGGTCTGGTTGAAATTTGATATAGACTGTAACGGTCGTCTTTAGGTGAGAGATTGGACCAAGGCGCAGCGGGTGATGAATACATAATGATTTATTTAAACAAAGACGAAACACGAAGAACACTTGAGAAATTACAAAATAATAAACGAAGTCAACAGACCTGAACAAACGAACTTACAATATACGAAGAACGCACGAACAGGAACAGACTACATACACGAACGAGAACGAAACAGTCCCGTGTGGTGCGACATACACAGACACGGAAGACAATCACCCACAAACAAACAGTGTGAAACAGCCTACCTATATATGATTCTCAATCAGAGGAAATGAATAACACCTGTCCCTGATTGAGAACCATATAAGGCTAACAGACAATGAACCTAAACATAGAAACACATAACATAGAATGCCCACCCCAACTCACGCCCTGACCAACTAAACACATACAAAAACAAGAGAAAACAGGTCAGGAACGTGACGTAGACAATCAGAAGTCTTTGTAGTTTTTTTAAGAGTTGTTCATTTGTTAAGCTATTGGTTAATTGTGCAACTCAATATTGATTATTAAATTACCTTTGAACTAGTTCAGTCTTATCAATCACTTAAACATATGTAAAAATTATCTCTTAACTAGCTTGATGACTTGCATGCATTTTTGCTTACTTTTTGAGGTTATAAATAGAGACGGCAAATTGGATTGTGTAGAAATGCAGGAAATTAGCTTTAGATGGCCAACAAAATTCTGGGGGAGGACCCCCAACCCATGCCAGGTTATGTCCCCCCACACTTCTAAAACCAAAGTTGCACCCCAGTGTGAAATCCATAGATTAGGGCTTAATTAATTAATTTCAATTGACTGATTTCCTTATATGAACTGTAACTCAGTAAAATCTTTGAAATTGTTGCATGTTGTGTTTATATTCTGGTTCAGTATAGTTACTCCACTCCACTAATCTCATTGTCAGAGTAAAAAGAAGGAAGCCTGTACAGAATACAAATATTCCAAAACATGTATCCTGTTTTCAACAAGGCACTAAAGTAATACTGCAAAAAATGTGGCAAAGCAATTCGATTTTTGTCCTGAATACAAAGTGTTATGTTTGGGGCAAATTTACAACACATTACTCTACATATTTTCAAGCATAGTGGTGGCGGCATCATGTTATTGTTATGCTTGTAATCGTTAAGGACTGGGGAGTTTTTCAGAATAAAAAAAGAAACAGAATGGAGCCAAGCACAGGCAAAATCATAGAGGAAAACCTGGTTCAACTCTCCACCAGATACTGTGAGATGAATTCACTTTTCAGCAGGACAATAACCTAAAACACAAGGCCAAATCTACACTGGAGTTGCTTACCAAGAAGACAGTTAATGTTCCTGAGTGGCTGAGTCAGTTTTGACTTAAATCTATTGCAAGACCTGAAAATGGTTGTCTAGCAATGATCGACAACCAATTTGACAGCTTCAAGAATTTAGAAAATAATAATGAGCTAATGYTGCACAATCCAGTTGTGGAAAGCTCTTAGAGACTTACCCAGAAGGACTCACAGCTGTAATCTCTGCTAAATGTGCTTCTACAAGTACAAGTATTGACTATTGGGTATGAATACTTATGTAAATTAGATATTTCTGCATTTCATTCTAAAAACATGTTTTCACTTTGTCATTATGTGGTGTTGTGTGTAGATTGGCGAGAAATTCAGTATGAACACAACAAAATCATAAGGTGAATGCACCAATTTGTAATTCGCTCTGGATAAGAGCGTCTGCTAAATGACTTAAATGTAAATGTAAATGTAAAATGTAGAATAAGTCAAGGGGTATGARTACTTTCTGATGGCACTGTAGTTATTTTACAACACTGCTCTTGGCTGTTCTGTAATAGCTTGATAGCCTTGACTATGTTCGCCCCATTGTCAGTTGCGACGAGTAGGATCTTCTCCTCTGGATGTCCCATGTGTCCAATGTGCGGTCTGGTTGTCAATGTGCGGTCAATTACATCTCTGGTGTGTAGATGCTAAATCCTATGGAGGTTGAGCAACACATGCTGTGCCTTGTTGGAGGAGGGGTGATAGAAGCAGGCTGATATGCTCATAAAGGAAGCAGTCAGTCCTTTCTTGYTCCATCTGTCTACCCACAGGGTTATATTTCATGCCTCTATCAGAATCTCCTTAACTTTCTGGGTTACTGTATCCATTTGCAAAGCAATCAACCCATTTAGTCTAGCAGCAAAAGGAGTTTTACATTTGGGATCAAGTGTTTGGTTGAATTTTCTGAAGGCTGGCTCATCTCACAGTCTCGTGGATGTGCCAGACTCAATGAATAAATTAACCAGTGCTACTTCTTGTTTTTCACTCATTTGAATTAGGGGCAGAAACATGGAACCCTGTCATGCAAACTGCTACATTTCGTTGTCCTATCGTTGCCGTTGACATGTAGCTACTAATAGCTGTTGGCTGTCTCACCTTGTAATTATCGGGAAAATTGTTTGTATGAATCTTTGTGGGTGCTATTCGAATGAAATTTGAGGTTGGTTGTTTTTTTCWTTTTTTTCTTCTGACACTACATTTTCTTTTRTCCTTTCGAGCAATGTACTCTAAACAATCCCGTACAGGGCTCTACATTTTGTTTGCGACATTTTTCACTCCTACAGTACAGTGCATTCGGAAAGTACTCAGACCTCTTCCCTTTTTCCAAATTTTGTTATGTTATATCCTTATTCTGAGATGAAATAAATGTAAAAAAATCAATCTACACACAATACCCCATAATGACAATACATAAGTATTCAGACCCTTTGCTACGAGACTCGAACAATTTAGCTCAGGTGCATCCTGTTTCCATTGATCATCCTTGAGATGATTCTACAACCTGATTGGAGTCCACCTGTGGTAAATTCAACGAATTGGACATTATTGGAAAGTCACACACCTGTCTATATAAGGTCCCACATTTGACAGTGCATGTCATAGCAAAAACCATGAGGTCGAAGGAATTGACCGTAGAGCTCCGAGACAGGATTGTATCAAGGCACATTTTTGGAAGGGTACCAAAAATGTCTGCAGCATTGAAGGTCCCCAAGAACACAGTGACCTCCATCATTCTTAAATAGAAGAAGTTTGGAACAACCAAGATTCTTYCTAGAGCTAGCCGCCCGGCTAATTTGAGCAATTGAGGGACAAGGGCCTTGGTCAGGGAGGTGACCAAGAACCTGATGGTCACTCCGATAGAGCTCCAGAGTTCCTCTGTGGAACCTCCCAGAAGTACAGCCATCTCTGCAGCACTCAACCAATCAAGCCCTTAAGGTAGAGTGGCCAGACGGAAGCCACACTTCAGTAAAAGGCACACGACGGCACACTTTGAGTTTGCCAGAAGGTACCTAAAGGACTCTCAGACCATGAGAAAAAAGATTCTCTGGTCTGATGAAACCAAGATTGAACTAGAGCCAATCAGATCCAAGTACAGAGAGATCCTTGATGAAAACCTGCTCCAAAGCGCTCAGAACCTCAGACTGGGGCGAAGGTTCACCTTCCAACAGGATAATGACCTTAAGCACACAGCCAAGACAACGAACGAGTGGTTTCGGGACAAGTCTCTGAATGTCCGTGAGTGGCCCGAGCCAGAGCCCGGACTTGAACCCGATCAAACATTTCTGGAGAGACCTGAAAATTGCTGTGCAGCGATGCTCCCAATTGAACTTGAGAAGTTGAGAGGATCTGCAGAGAAGAATGGGAGACACTCCCCAAATACATTTGTGCCAAGCTTGTAGCGTCATACCCAAGAAGAGTCGAGGCTGTAATCCGTGCCAAAGGTGCTTCAATAAAGTATTAAATATAATATTTATAATAAATATAATAAATATTAAACATTTAGGTACATACAAGTGTCTTATATTGGTTGAAAATTATTATTAAATTATTTTTAATCTAACTGCACTGTCCGATTTACAGTAGCTATTACAGCGAAAGCATGCCATGCGATTGTTTGAGGACGGCACCCCAGATCAAAATATTTTTCCACCGGCACAGGTTTCATAAATTCACAAATAGCGATTAAATATTCACTTTTTGAAAATCTTCCTCTGATTTGTCATCCAAAGCGTCCCAGCTATAACATGTAGTGTCGTTTTGTTAAATAAAATCCTTCTTTATATCCCACAAAGTCTGTTTAGTTGGCGCCATCGATTTGAGTAAGCCACTCGTTCAACATGCAGAGAAAGGAATCCGAAAATGTACTCCTAAACTTTGTTTCAACAAGTCAAAATACGTTTCTATTTATTCCTCAGATACCCTAAAATGTAATCTTACTATAATATTTCTTACGGAAAGGAGTATGTTCAATAGGAAACGTTAGTGATAGGAATAAATAGGAAACATCACAATAGTGATGTCTTCACTATTATTCTACAATGTAGAAAATAGTAAAAATAAAGAAAAACCCTTGAATGGGTAGGTGTTCGAAAACTTTTGACCGGTAGTGTATGTAACAATTTTGAAAAATCTATTTTTGCTTTGTCATTATGGGATATTGTGTGTAGATTGATGAGGGGAAAAATGTTTTTAATACATTTTAGAATAACAAAATGTGGAATAAGTCAAAGGGTCTGAATACTTCCCAAAAGCACTTTATGGGTCACATTTCGCACACGGCCTCAGATTTCTTACCTGTTAGCTACTGATAGCTAGTGATTGTGATGCAGAAGCTAGACATTTAAAACATTGCCATCTACTGGAAGCATTTACCTGTCAGATTCAGAAGCTTGAAAACCACAATAAAACAGCTTGAAAACCCATTTAGAAGTAAAAAACGGGGGAAAAAAACATTTTATGTTMAATTTAATTTTAGTTCGTTTTACAGTCAAAATAATAGTTTCAGTATCGTTTTAGTTTTTACATTTTTTTTATTTCAATTTACTAAATATTTGTTATAATTTTATTTTACTTTCAGTTTTTGTTTACTAAAATAACATTTCTGTGCAATATACTGTATCTGCAAAGAATAACACAAAAGTGTTTCTTTTTTTTTTATTACTGTTTTTCTGGATTTTTTACTGTTGTGAGATTATGTGATGTAATTGATACATTTTGTTAAGTGGCATATGCATTGCTGATGASAAAAGGCTCAGGTGTCCCTTTGTTTTTTGGTGTGTGTATGTTAGTGTGTTTAGCATTGATTTTAATTGCGGAGGTACACAGTTGGCAACAAGCGGTGCCCATGCAACTAATAGATATCCTTGACAAATAGCTTTTGTGTATAGTTCTGTATCTGTTTAAATGAGCACACTGCATGTGATTGTTCTCTTGTTTTAGGACGATCAATGCAGTCTCTTCATGATGTCTTAGTGTACTTTGCAGCTTACTGCAGTGCTTTTCAGTCTCTACAGGCTTGTTAGAGATCAGAGACAGAGCTGTGAGCAGGCTTCAGTACCTTTGGTTTATCTGAGCTTTGGAAGGCCTCTCAGGATCCCTTAGAGAGTTGAGGTTAAAAAGCTCAGACTGTACAATTATTAGACTGAGGTTGTGCTGAAAACAAACCCACACACGCACACACCCACGCATGAACAAACGTATACTTGTTTAACCAGGATCCGTGAAAWTCCCTTGTTCTCTGTTGGGATCTTCTTTTACGTGTCTGATCCATAAGAATATCAAACACACACACCCAACACACCCAGCCCTATAACCTATGGCCTTTTATGGCAGCTTGTCGGCGGCAACAGGGAGGGTAGCGGAGGTCACAGTAAAAGTGGTCAGGACGAGTCTGCAGGGAGGGCTAAAAGCTGCCTGGATCCGGGCCCTCTGGGGTCTAATGGAGCGCTACAGTGGCATGGCAATATCTAGGAGTGAGGAGGGAGAGAGATAGAGAGAGGGCCTGGGGGCCTTTTACTTTCACGCCTGCCATTTTAAAGAAGCCTTGATAGGACGAGCCGATAAGGGAATACATGGTAGACTGCTCTAAATAGGCTGAGTGTCTTATTGCTGTCCTGCGAGAGAGACTGAGGGACAAACCGACGAAGGGAGGGTGTTGTTTTTTTCATAGTGTGTCTCCGTCAAAATGGGGGTTGTTTATATAACACATTTGACAATGGTCATCTACATTTTTAAAAGGTTTTAAAACAATTCCATTAAGTATTTTGCATACATCATATGTGCCCGTTACAATCTATCCAAGAATCGGAATGCATGATTTGTCACCAGAACTTGAAAACGTGAATAAAACAGTAGATACATTATGCTCAGATACATACGGTATTCTACAGTAGAAACGACAACATGATACACAGAAAAGGAAAACAAGGAAAACAACAATGAAGGCAATGCAAGCGCTAGCCAGAAAATATGCCAGGGGGGGGAAGATTAGGATGAGTAATATCCAACAATACCTTCTCAATTCTATGCATCTTTATATTTACCACCTGGGTTCTGTTTCACTAATAGTGAAATCAGACCTTCTTGCTGAGTATCTAATAGTCTACCATTTTTATAGGAGTGGCTAAAACATATCAATAACGGACCTTTGTGTACATCGAAAAAGATTGGTATGCCATCCAGCCCTGGAATTTTCCGGGACTTGAAKGCTTTAATTGCATCTTGAAGTTCATCCTCTGCAACTAGCTGTTAATCTTACACTATTAATAGAAAAACATTCTTACAATAAACTTCAGTTAGTGGAGATGGAGGAGACTGAAATTAAAGAATATTTTTAAAGTACTTTGCTTCCTCTTTCAAAATATTGTTTGGTGAATCATGGATGACTCCGACATTTGTAACAAGATTCTGTAAATTATTTTTGGTAGCATTTCTATGTTGAAGATAAAAAAAATAATTTTGTGCAATTTTCCCCAATATTCCATCCCGTTCGCTTATAATTTATTATATATTTCACTCGTTAGGGTTAACTCCTAAMCATGACCCTAACAAGTTACAGAATTGCGCCGACAGAGAGGGCTGCCTCACTTCTATTCCTTAGGAATCTTTGTAGTATTTWWAAAAAATGTATTATTTCTTACATTGTTAGCCCAGAAAATCTTAATTGTTATTACATACAGCCGAKAAGAACTATTGGATATCAGAGCGGGGTCAACATACCAGCWCTACGACCAGGAATACGACTTTCCCGAAGCTGATCCTTGGTCCGCACCACCCAGGACATTTGAACTGATTTCGGAGGCTGAACAAAAACAATGCCGCCAGAGGAGAGAGAGTCGGAGCAGTCTTCAGACTTCGGAGGCGCGTACACCACCCACCGCTCATCAATGCTGTATTACTCGCTAATGTCCAGTCCCTAGATAACAAAGTTGACGAAATCAGGGCAAGTGATGCTTTCCAGAGAGATATCAGGGATTGTAACATACTCTGTTTCACGGAAACATGGCTCTCTCGGGATATGCTGTCGGAGTCAGTACAGCCACCTGGATTCTAAGTGCATTGCGCCGATAGGAATAAACATCTCTCCAGAAAGAAGAAGAGCGGGGGTTTATGTTTCATGATTAATGACTCATGGTGTAATTGTAACAACATACAGGAACTCAAGTCCTTTTATTCACCTGACCTACAATTCCTCACAATCTAATGCCAAACGTATTATCTCCCAAGAGAATTCTCTAGGTTATTGTCACAGCCGTGTTTAACCCCCCTCAAGCCAATACCACGACGACCCTCAAGGATCTTCACTGGACTTTATGCAAACTGGAAACCATATATCCTGAGGCTGCATTTATTGTCTTGGGGATTTTAACAAAGTAATTTTGAGGAAAGGCTACCTAAATTCTATCAGCATATCGACTGTATCACTTGCCCTCTAAAAACACTGGACCACTGTTACTCTAACTTCCGCAATGCATACAAGGCCCTCACCCGCTCTCCTTTTGGCAAATCTGACCACGACTCCATTTTGCTCCTCCCTTTCTATAGGCAGTAAGTCAAACAGGAAGTACCCGTGCCAAGGACTATTTAACACTGGTTTGACCAATCGGAATCCACGCTTCAAGATTGTTTTGATTACGCGGACTGGGATATGTTCTGGTTAGCCTCAGAGAATAATATTGACGTATACGCTGATTCGGTGTGTGAGTTTATAAGGAAGTGTATAGGAGATGTTGTACCCACTGTGACTATTAAAACCTACCCTAACCAGAAACCGTGTATAGATGGCAGCAAACTGAAAGTGTGTACCATCGCATTTAACCATGACAAGGCAACTGGGAATATAGCAGAATACAAACAGAGTAGTCATTCCCTCAAGGCAATCAAACAAGCAAAATGGCACTATAGAGACAAAGTGGAGTCGTAATTCAATGGCTCAGACACAAGACGTATGTGGCAGGGTCTACAGACTATCACGGACTACAAAAGGAAAACCAGCCACGCTGCGGACACCGACGTCTTGCTTCTGGGCAAACTAAACACCTTGTTGCCCGCTTCGATGATAATACAGTGCCACTAACGTGGCCCGCTACCAAGGACTGTGGGCTCTCCTTCTCCATGGCCGACTTGAGTAAGACATTTAAACACGTTCACCCTCGCAAGGCTGCYGGGCCAGACGGCATCCCTAGCCGCGTCCTCCGGGCATGCGTGGACCAGCTGGCTGGTGTGTTTACAGACATATTCAATCTCTCCCTATCCCAGTCTGCTGTCCCCACATGCTTCAATATGGCCACCATTGTTCCTGTACTCAAGAATGCAAAGGTAACTGAACAAAATGACTATCGCCCCGTAGCACTCACTCCTATCATCATGAAGTGCTTTGATTGACTAGTCAAGGATCATATCACCTCCACCTTACCTGTCACCCTAGACACACTTCAATTTGCTTCCCTCCCGAATAGGTCCACAGACGATACAATCGCCATCACACTGCACACTGTCCTATCCCATCTGGACAAGAGGAATACCTATGTAATGCTGACTATAGCTTAGCATTCAACACCATAGTACCCTCCAAGCTCATCATTAAGCTTGAGGCCCTTGGTCTCAACCCCACCCTGTGCATTTGGGTCCTGGACTTTCTGATGGGCCGCCCCCAGGTGTTGAAGGTAGGAAAACCATCTCCACTTCGCTGATCCTAAACACTGGGGGAGGATTAGCCCCCCTTTTGTACTCCCTGTTCACCCATGACTGYGTGGCCATGCACGCCTGTAACTCAATCATCAAGTTTGCAGACGACACAACAGTAGTAGGCTTGATTACCAACAACAACGAGACAGCCTACAGGGAGGAGGTGAGGGCTCTCGGAGTGTGTTGTCAGGAAAATAACCTCTCACTCAACGTCAATAAAACAAAGGAGAAGCTTGTGGACTTCAGGAAACAGCACAGGGAGCAGCCCCCTATCCACATCGACGGGACAGCAGCAGAGAAGGTGGAACGCTTTAAGTTCCTCGGCGTACATATCACTGACAAACTGAAATGGTCCAGCCACACAGACAGCGTGGTGAAGAAGGCGCAACAGCACCTCTTCAACCTCAGGAGGCTGAAGAAATTTGGCTTGTCACCTAAAACCATCACACATTTTACAGATGCACAATTGAGAGCATCCTGTCGGGCTGTATCACCGCCTGGTACGGCAACTGCACTGCCTACAACTGCAGGGCTCTCCAGAGGGTGGTGCGGTCTGCACAACGCATCACTGGGGGCAAATCTCCTGCCCTCCAGGACACCTACAGCACCGATGTCACAGGAAGGCCAAAAAGATCATCATGGACAACCACCCGAGCCACTGCCTGTTCACCCCACCACCATCCAGAATGTGAGGTCAGTACAGGTGCATTAAAGCTGGGACTGAGAGACTGAAAAATAGCTTCTATCTCAAGGCCATCAGACTGTAAACAGCCATCACTAGTACAGAGAGGCTGCAGCCTATATAGTGACTTGAAATCCTAGGCCACTTTAATAAATGGAACACTAGTCGCTTTAATAATGTTTACATATCTTGCATTACTCATCTCATATGTATATACTGTATTCTATACTATCTATTGCATCTTAGCCTATGCCGCTCTGACATTGCTTATCCATATATTTATATTTATATATTCTTATTCTATTCCTTATTTAGATTTGTGTGTATTAGGTATTTGTTGTGGAATTGTTAGATATTACTTCTTAGATATTGCTGCACTGTTGGAACTAAAAGCGCAAGCATTTCACTACATTCACAATAACATCTGCTAACCATGTGTATGTGACCAATAATATTGTATTTTATTTTGATTTGATTTGATCTTTCTTGAATAAGTTCCTCCATTTCTTTTTGTTTTCCTCTAACTTATTCTGTGCCTCTGTTACAGTTTTTATTGCTATCTGTCTTTACTGTTAGTTCCTCTTTTTCCCTTTTTATAGTTTCCATTTTTGTTTTTGTTTTAAAGATTAGTATTGAATTGCATGGCATTTAAAAGCACATTTTAAAATGTCCTATACAATAGGGGATCTGCTGTACCTATGTTAGGTAGGAAAAAGTACGTTTTTAAATTCTTCTGTCTTGGTTTAAAAACAAAGGTTGTCATCCAGTAGGCTTTGATTACATTTCCAATATCCTCGCCCTCGTGGAAAGTCTGTAAGAGTAATGTGTATACCAATTATTTGATGGTCTGACAGCATTCTGTCCCCTTTCAACAGTCTTAACTTTTGGTGCCAGCAAAAATGACAAGAAAGTAGTCAACGACTKGCTTGATTGAGCCTCCGCCATGTATAGCTCACTAGGTCAGGATATTGAAGCCTCTATATATCCACTAGTTCCAATATATCCATAGTATTCATAATTTCCTTATCTGCATGAGGGGGATAGTTTGTAGTTAGATTTCCTTTACTGTCCAATGAAGTACTTAAAACCATATTATAATCTCCCTCCATAATATTTAATATTTAAGTCATGAATTGCCTGTAAGCTCAATAAATTATAATAGATATTATTATAAAGTGTCGATCATTATTATTTGGACCATATAGATTAATGAACCGAATCTGTTTATGGTCCAATAGCATAATATTGTGAATCTGTTTGAACAGTTTGCACATCTGGATCAAAATTATTCTTCAATAATATCATCACCCCTTTTGAGTTTCTTTGCCCATGGGAGAAATATATTTTGCACACCCAGTCCTTTTTCCATACAACTTTGTCTAAAGGTGTAGAATGCGTTTCCTGTAAACAATAGATATTATATTCCTTCTCTTTTAGCCAGGTAAGGACTGATCGTCTTTTCTTATTATCTGCTAAGCAGATCCAGATCCGCAGCCATCATAATTTTGAACGCCTCCATTTTGGTTGTACTGCATCTAGTTATTTAAATATATACAGTCAAAAGTTTGGAGACGCCTACTCATTCCAGGGTTTTTCTTTATTTTTACTATTATCTACATTGTAAAAAACATCAAAACTARGAAATAACACATATGGAATCATGTAGTAACCAAAAAAGTGTTAAACAAATTGAAATATATTTTATATTCTTTAAAGTAGCCACCTTTTGCCTTGATGACAGCGTTGCACACTCTTGGCTCAACCATGAATAGCATTCTCACATAGGTGTTCCTTTTGTCCAGGAGTGAAAGGGCAGTGTGGAGTGCAATAGAGATTGCATCATCTGTGGTTCTTTAGGGCGGTATGCAAATTGGAGTGGGTATAGGTTTTCTAGGAAAATAGTGTTCTTTAAAAAAATATATATATATTTTTTACATTTAATATCCGACACATACAGTATACTTACAGTGAAGCCGTTCAACAACTACGCTATACCAGTCATCCAACAGACTCCCATTCAGAGCGACACACAGAAGCATCCAGGGTCAATGCCCTGCTCATGGGCACATTGACAGATCTCCCACCAGGCCAGAAAATGTGAACCCGAACCCTCCAAGATCCCCCCACAGTTCCCCAATAGCTGTCCCTCAACCTTTCGAGACCCCTCCCACCCCCCACCCCAGAAGAAAAATAAAAAATACAATTAATTCCATACCCCACCCCCAATAACCCCCCAATGTACCAACAAACAAGAGAATGAACTAAAGAGAAAAATTGAAAAGACAGAAGAAAACAGCAAACAACAATGCAAAAAAAACAACAAAATAATACAAAACAAAAAACAGCAAGGACAACTAAAATCATAACAGCAATGCCAACTGTATATGTTTGTGTCTGGCACTATTACATGTATGTGTGTGTTCATGTATGTGTTTATTTGAATGAGAGTGTGTGTATATGCATGTGTACAAACACCTGCACGGCATCAGCCTCAGGCAAACTGGCATTAGTTGTAAAAACACTGCCCCTCAGTGTCATTCAAACATAATAAAAGTATGTTTTATTTTTACTTCAAAAAAAAACTTTTATCATCATTCTATATCCCGCATAGCAACTCCACTCCCACTTGCCTCCAATTCCACATCCCAACCCTCAGCTTCACTCAGCCCATCTATTTCTGCTGGCCACCCTCTTCTGGTTTCTACGCAACACATATCTTTCAACTATGCTGTGATGTTTAACGTACAATTTTAATCTATCTAATCGAATAGAATCCACAGATTGCTAGTTGAAGATAAATACTTTTACTAAGAGTATTAGTAATTGACTGACCCGGTTTCTCCAGATCTCCTAACAGTACTATTTCTAGAAACATTTTTAGATCAATGCTTTGCATTTTCAGCCATTCCTGAACCTGAGACCAGAAACAGGCTACCCGAGGCTACCTGGCAATACCAAAATAAATGGTCTATTGATTCTGTATCCTCACAACAAAATCTGCAGAGCTTCAATGATTTTATGCCCCAAATATTCAACATTTTGTTGGTGGCAAGAATTCTATATAATAATTTTAGCTGAAAGTACGAACTCTTGAATCTTGCATTGTTTTATATATCAACTCATACACCCTGTACCATGGAATCGGTACATCAAGAATTCTCTTCCCAACTATTTTGCAATCTGTATGGCACAGTTGTCAACATCCTGGTCCTATAATTAAACTGGTATACTTTCGTATTTATGCTTTTTTTTATTCCTCTGCCAGTTTTGATCCTTTGTATTGGGCAGACAGACCAGTTCCCTACCTCCTCCCACTGCCACAATTSTGATAACTCCATGAAGGACATAACTCTACCATTCCAATTTACAACATCATTTAAGAACATAATTCCCTTTTCAAACATCTTTCACACAAATACAGGTATTTTATCAACCAGCACATTTGAGTTCAGCCATAATATTTGTTATAATATTTGTTCTATCTTTTCAGGTGGATGAAATTTAAATTGTAGCCAGCTCTGCAATGCTTGTTTGAAAAAGGAAAATACTTTGAAAAAAGTATAATTTTTAATTATTCGAAAATGAGACATGGCAATCTGCGCTAAGGCAAAAGGGCATTTTTTAAACAATGGAGGAGCTTTTCTTGGTAATCTACTTTCGAACCATTTAGGGTTCAAGTAAAACTTTTGAAAAAGTGAAGCTTTTAGAGAGAGGTTTAGTGCTCTTATATTTAATAATCTCAACCCACCCAATTCATATTCATTATATAGATAGGCACGCTTTATTTTGTCTGGTTTAGCATCCCAGATAAAGCAAAATATGTTTTGCTCATATGATTTGAAAAACGAATCATCAGGAGTAGGCAGTGCCATTAGTAAGTGAGTAAACTGAGGTATGACTAAGGAGTTTTAATCAGGGCAATTTTTTCATAAATAGACAGGTATTTACCTTTCCATGTTTGCAGGATCTTGTCTATTTTTACAAGTTTTCTATTGAAATTCATTGTAGAGAGCTTATTTATATATTTTGTGATATGAATACCAAGTATGTCTACTTCACCATCATCCTATTTTATAGATAAACTGCAAGGGCAATGTAAAAGTTGTATTTTTTAAAGATCCAATACATAATATTGTACACTTATCGTAATTCGATTTTAGTCCAGAGAGTACAGAAAAGTTATCGAGATCTTCAATAAGTCATTGCAGGGATCTAGCTTGCGGACATACATAGACACCTTTGTTTTAAAAACTTGGAATTCTAATCCTCTAATGTTGTTGTTGGATCTGATTTTAACCTCACTCGGGTATGTGGGACGTTAGTGTCCCACCTTGTCAACAGCCAGTGAAACTGCAGGGCACCAAAATCAAAACAACAGAAATCCCAATCCCAAATTCCTCAAACATACAAGTATTTTACACCATTTTAAATATACACTTGTAAATCCAGTCACAGTGTCCGATTTCAAAAAGGCTTTACGACGAAAGCACACCAAACGATTATGTTAGGTCAGAGCCAAGTCACAGAAAAACACAGCCATTTTTCCAGCCAAAGAGAGGTGTCACAAAAAGCAGAAAGAGATAAAATTAATCACTAACCTTTGATGATCTTCATCAGATGACACTCATAGGACTTCATGTTACACAATACATGTATGTTTCGTTCGGTAAAGTTCATATTTATATCCAATAATCTCAGTTTACATTGGCGCGTTATGTTCAGTATTTCCAAAACATCCGGTGATTTTGCAGAGAGCCACATCAATTTACAGAAATGCTCATAATAAACATTGCTAAAAGATACAACTTATGCAGGGAATTTTAGATCCACTTCTCCTTAATGAGGATAGGGTGCAGAGTTTTCACTTAGGGAAAAATAGCGTGCGCAATTTCAACTTCGTGCTACTCATCCCCAGAATATAAGATATGCATATTATTAGTAGATTTGGATAGAAAACACTCTGAAGTTTCTAAAACTGTTTGAATCATATCTGTAAGTATAACAGAACTTATATAGCAGTCAAAACCCTGAGGACTAACTTTTTTATTGTTAAGTTCCTGTATGTTCAATGGGTATTCATGGGCAAACCAGAATTTTAATCACTCTCCACGCAGTTTCTACTGCTTCCACT